>NC_139963.1:40973670-41361170 GCF_963993115.1 Abramis brama | reverse complement strand
CTATCTATCTATCTATCTATCTATCTATCTATCTATCTATCTGTCTATCTGTCTGTCTATCTCTATCTATCATCTATCTATCCATCCATCCATCCATCTGTGTCTATCTATCTATCTACCCGTCTGTCTGTCTATCCATCCGTCTATCCGTCTGTCTATCCATCTATCTATCTGTCTATCTATCCATCTATCCATCCATCCATCCATGTCTATCTATCCATCCATCCATCCATGTCTATCTATCTATCTATCTATCTATCTATCTATCTATCTATCTATCTATCTATCTGTCTGTCTGTCTGTCTGTCTATCTATCCATCTATCTATCTATCTATCTGTCTGTCAATCTATCCGTCTGTCTGTCTGTCTATCCATCCATCCATCCATCCATCCGTGTATCTATCCATCCATCCATCCGTCCGTCTGTCTCTTTCTGTCTGAATTTATATTATATATATTATATAGAATATGTATTCTATATAATATAAAGAATGACAACAAAAATGGGGTCAATTTGGATTTCACATTGACTTTAATAGCACCACTATCTGTAGTGCAATAAAACTAATTGTAAAACTTTAAGTATATTTAAGCAAAACATATTCATCCAAGACAAATGAATCAAAACAGCAGAAAGCAGCCAAACTGAGACGAGCTGAACCACAAACACTCACAGAAACAAAAGACAATACTGGATCACAAAGGAATCATTTTTATAGGGTGACATTGCCTACCAGTGTGTTCAAATTAAAAGCATATAACTTTCTGTTAGTTTCCATGGAAATATGGAGCCAACATTGCCTTTAAGAGCAGGTTTGGCGGGTACATGCCCACAGGGATATTAGCGATGCAAAAGTCCACTAATGAACCAACCACAACAAGTGAAGTTCAAGTATGCAGAGACATCACTTACGCAGGCATGCAAACACACACACACACACACATTGTGCACTGACTGTCATATGAACCTTTACCTGCATTTGCCTTTCTCATGATGCTTGTGTTTCAACACACCAAACGGAAATCAGCCTCTCGTCTCATGGACGTTAGTATATACAGGTGATCTGTATGCCATTACTATCTAGGCCACAGTTTATCCTCAACTCAAAATCAAGCACTCAAACATTCATTCTTATCGTCTTTGTTTAGACAGATGTGTGATGCCGAAGCAGATGGTTTTATTTATTCCAGCGAAAAAAACAGGCAGGGGAAAAAGATTTGAGAATCGGAGACATTGGGATCTGTTTCGATCTCGAGTTCAAAACATCACAAGCTTGTGTGGAAGTAGGTCAGTCCAGCAGCGCTCCAGATCTCACGTTCTCTGACCCAGATGACTGTCAACACCTCAGGACGGGCTAAGTGTGCTTAACTTTCTTACACAGCCTTGTTCAACTGCATGAACTTTGCTTGTAAGCTGCATGAACAAATGTGGACATGATTCTTAAATCCACGTTAAAGGGATATATAACCCCAGAATGAAAATTATGTAATCATTTACTCGCCCTCATTCGATTCCAAATCTGTATGACTTTCTTTTTTTCTGTGGAACCCAAAAAAGAAGAAGATGATTTTAAGTGATTTTGTCAGTTCAATGAAAGTCAATGGGGTCCAAAACAAAGAACTGCACCCCATTTACTTTAATTGTATGGGCATTTTTAAAAACACCTTTTTTTTTCCCCACAAAAAAAGAAAGTCATTTGGTTTGAAATGGCATGAGTAAATGATGACATAATTTTTAATTTATAAGTGTACCGTCTCTTTAAGACTCACCTAATCAGTCAAATTCCATAGCATGCACTAGCAACACTAGCATTGTGGTGGTGAGTTAAAGGGTTAGTTCACCCAAAAATGAAAATTCTGTCAGTAATTACTCACCCTCATGTTGTTCCAACCGCGTAAGACCTTCGTTCATCTTCGGAACACAAATTAAGATATTTTTGATGAAATCTGAGTGCTGGATCACTCTCCATAGGCTGCTAGGTGACCGAAACTTGCCGGCCCAGAAAAGTTATTAAAGAGATCGTTAATATAGTCCAAGTGACCACAGTGGCTCAATCTTAAGTATATCAAGCAACGAGAATACTTTTTGTGCGCACAAACAAACAAAAATAACGACTTTATTCCACTATTCATTTCCTTCTCTCTGGACCTCGTAGTGTTTTTGCGCAGCGCGTCTGTGTTACACGTCATCACGCATCACACACATGACCAGCGTCGGCCAATAGTGAGCCTACGTGGTGACGTGTAACACAGACGCGCTGCGCAAAAACACTACGAGGTCCAGAGAGAAGGAAATGAATAGTGGAATAAAGTCGTTATTTTTGTTTGTTTGTGCGCACAAAAAGTATTCTCGTTGCTTGATATACTTAAGATTGAGCCACTGTGGTCACTTGGACTATATTAACGATGTCTTTAACCTGTTAACTGTCATGGGCCCACCGGTGGGCCCAAATTCATTACATATTTAAAACAGTAATATCCTTTACTAAACCTAAACTAATCTTGACAAACTATATATCATTTGAAAGCTTACAATCTCTAGTTTTCATATTTGGTGACTGATTTTCAAAATAAATTACAGAGGAGCCGTAATTTATCAATTTGCAACAAGACTATTTTCATATTCCTAAGGCGTGTTCAGACCTTTATTTTGAAATAGCAATGAACATTTTTATGTGTTTCTTAGAGATTGAATTCATATCAAAATCTGCCAAACTTCCCATATTACTTCTGAATAGAATGTCTACTTAATAAATTGTATGAAAATTGTGGAAATAATGGTTCAGATGATCACTCAAACCACATATGGAAATGAAGGCGCCCTTATATGGGCAGTAATGGAGTCTGGTTGTCACCTAGTGAAAATGTTTGGTACTGCGCCCAAACAAAATCTTACTGAAAGCTCATTTTTTGAGATATCAACCTAAATTTTGAAACACAACTTGTTCAGATTTTTGACTTTGATTTTTTTGCAGTTTTAGAGTCACCCAGGTTTTAAAAATATATATTTTATATAAAATATGAATAATTAAATTTTTTACATTTTACATTTCCATAAACTCAAACTTCTATAACTTTTTTTCTGTTTCACTTTCTTAATTTATTTCACTTCTACAAAAATCTGCCAAATGTCTTCTTTAAAACGAGACCAATTGTACGTCTATACTCCAAAGCATTCTTTAATTACAACCATTTAAGTTCGAAATGTGCATTTTCATGTCTACTCAAAAAAAGGGGGGTGACAGTTAACAGGTTAATGCATTTTCTGGGCCAGCAAGTTTCGGTCACCTAGCAGCCTATGGAGAGTGATCCAGCACTCAGATTTCATCAAAAATATCTTAATTTGTGTTCCGAAGATGAACGAAGGTCTTACGCGGTTGGAACAACATGAGGGTGAGTAATTACTGACAGAATTTTCATTTTTGGGTGAACTAACCCTTTAAGACATTTTCATCAGAAATTATGAAAATATAGTAGTTCTGTCATTGAGCTGAAGTGTTGTGCAACAGGCTCAGGCTGTTGTCTTGCATGCGACTGTGATTTAAACATTTCAACAGAGTTTAAGGGTCACAAATCAAAGCCAGCATCAATCAGCTAAGGATGGGTAGTGGTTTGTTTCTAACTCTCTGACAACTTGTTCAGTTTGCTGTTTCATGAACATTAGTAGATTGTGAAATCCCCGGACATCTTGAGAACAGCTTCAGATGATCATGTAATTCTTCCATAAGAGTAACAGCTGGAGAAAGAGGTACTCTGGAAAAACAGGGAGAAATAACCACGCTAAAATCTTCAAATATTTATAAAGCGCTATGGAAGATCTGTACAATGGAGCTGCTGGATCAGGATTAACAAATCTCTCCTTTCCATGTAACTTTTCCGACAGCTCCTTGAAGGAAAAAATTAAAGTGAACGGGAAAGATGTAAAGAGTCCAAACATCCTTCTCGGGTTGCTGAATCTGACAATTTGCTGAGTATGACAAAAAAATAAAATAAATAAATAAATCATGGCCAATAAAAATAAGCAGGCACACTCTGGTGGGGATTTAAATATATATTTCAGAACAGCATTCTTAACTAACTTCGCAATGTTTATCTCAAACAACAAATAAAACAAACAAATAACAAATAAACAAAAGAATAAACAGTAAAACACTAAATACAAACAATAAATAAAACAAAAACAATAAACAAAACTAACAGTAAACACTAAAACTAAATAAAACAAACAAATAATAAATAAACAAAAGAATAAACAGTAAAACACTAAATAAAACACTAAAACAATAAATAAAGCAAAAAATATAACAAACAAATGGCAAACAATAAATAAATGAAACAAATAATAAACAAACACAAGAATAAACATAACACTAAAACAATAAAAAAAACTGTAAACACAAAAACTAAAACAATAAATAAAACAAAAATAATAAGAAAACAAAAGCATAAACATTAAAACACTAAATAAAACACTAAAACAACAAATAAAACAAACAATAAACGGTGAACATTAAAACAATAAAAAAAAAAACAATATATAAACAAACAAGTAAAAACTCAAACAATATATAAACAAACAAGTAAAAATAAAACAATAAATAACCAAATAATAAATAAATGAGAATAAACAGTAAAACACTAAATAAAAAAATAAAAAAATCTAATAAATAATTAAATAAGTTTTCCAGATTATCAAAACTTTGATATACCCAGAGTTTTGTATGCGGTGCTTAGCATGATCTTCATGCTGAACTTATATTATGCTATTTTGTGAATGATATCTGTGAATATTCCATACTTGTTATTTTTGGACAGACACAGATTCTGATTACAAAGTCTATATTTCGCTCTGTGTGGACCAGCAGTCAGTGTGATTCACACAAACCCTCTTCAAACGCTGCGAGTTTAAGGTTTCTACCCCTTCCTAGGACCCCTTCCTTTATGGCTCAGGACTCCCATATCAGCTCAAACACACACACACGACTCTGCTTCCAAAGACAGACTCAGTTTCCTGGCCAAGGAGTTTTATAAAGTCTTTACGCTTCTGAACACGCTAATTTCTGACGCCAATGATGATAACTGTCCTGAAGATGCTGCATTAGGTAGGTCATGTGACCCCGGGGCTAGTTGTCACACGGAAAAGTGGAAATCAGAAACATGGAACCTGTTTTTAAGACAGTAACATACTTTTCATAAATTGTTGGTGATC
The DNA here is from genome assembly GCF_963993115.1 of Abramis brama. Classification (NCBI taxonomy): domain Eukaryota; kingdom Metazoa; phylum Chordata; class Actinopteri; order Cypriniformes; family Leuciscidae; genus Abramis; species Abramis brama. The sequence continues at coordinate 41,355,961 of NC_139963.1, read as the reverse complement.
ACATTTATGTTGGGGTAAGATGTCACAAATTTGATATGTTGTCATTTTATACAATTTATCATCATACCTAATAGACTGAAAACATGCCAATTAAATCCAAATTGTACACGTCACTGTTGAAAAGTTTGGGGTCAGTAAGAATTTTTTATTTTATTTAGAGCAATTGATACTTTTATTCAGCAAGGATGCATTAAATTGATCAAAAGTGACTTATAAGGTTACAAAATATTTCTATTTGAAATAAATGTTCATTTGAACTTTCTATTCATCAAATTCCTGAAATAATGTATAATTTCCACAGTACTGTTAAGCAGCACAACTGTTTAATAATAAACGTTTCTTGATCATCAAATCATCATATCAGAATGATTTCTGAAGGATCATGTGACACTGAAGACTGGAGTAATGATGCTGAAAATACAGCTTTACATCACAGGAATAAATTACATTTTACTATATATTCACATAGAAAAATGTTCTTTTAAATTGTAATAATATTGAGACTTCTTTCAAAAACCTTACCAACCCCAAACTGAACGGTAGTGTAGGTGATGCACAAAACTGGTACAATTATTTTGAATTTAAATATCTCAAAAATAAAGAACAAACTGAATTGATAAAGTGGCTAACCAACAGCGATAAATGATAAAATATCACAAAAGAGCAGATCTCAAATATGACCCCATGCAGATCCAAATCACGAATGACTCAGTGCTGTAAAGTGAGTTTCAGAAGACAAAAATTATGGCAGGGCAACAATTCAAAAACCTCTTGTATCCAAGAGCAACACACAAAGACGGATAATTTACGTTAGAGGCACTAAACCTGGAACCCCGAGCAACGGTCTGATGGGAGTTTGGTTTCATGAGTCATCACTTTCCTACAGTCTACCGACGTCTGGTGAAAGTCAGTGGATGGTTGGAACAACTGTGAGGGAACCATCAAGTCCAATGATAGGTCTGAATGGGCAACAATATCAGCCAATATGAGGCCACTGGACAGGAACACTATCCCACATATACATAGCTAAACACAGTCTAGAGTGGTTTTTTAACAACAGGATATGGCCTTTCCAATCACCAAATCCCAGAACTGGACATTTTGGAGCAGAACATTTCCATGGCCTTCAAAGAACTGGGCAATATCCACTCTATTGTTTATCCGAATGTTTATTATGCAAACTAATCTTGGAATAAGAATCAAAACAGGTTTTATAGCTTAATTAGAACATGATAAAGTTCCAAAAAGAACTTGTTATTCTCTAGTTCTGTACTTTAAAGAACATAGAATCCAAAACATTGATCTAAAGAACAAATGGAGCATTTTTTAATATACAAAATAACAAAGCAATAGTAATAGTAATTCAAACACCATCAAGAACATCTCCATATCATAATTCACAACAAACTCACACCTTTTTTTCTTTAGATTTTGGGGAGAATTATGACTGAAATGTTCTTGACGGTGTTTGAATTACTTGTGGTTCTTGAGTGCTTTATGGTACAAGAAATGAGGCATTTTTACTATGTTCTACCTTCGTTTTCCAAGGTTTCTCTTCGTATCTTATTCATCTTCATTGGCTCGGATTGAAAAAAAAATCATTATTGCAGTGATTATTATGTTTCTGGCATGTTATATGTTTGGCAACAGTTCTTCTAATCCTTCCCATCCCTCATGTAGGAAGACACATCATGGCCATATTCCAGGATGACAATGATTCATCAGGATCAAATTGTGTAATAATGGTGGTGAGGGAGCATGAAGAATCATTTTCACACATGAATCGGCACCTCTGAGTCCAGACCTTAAATTCACTGAAAGTCTTTGGGATGTGCTGGAGGAGACTTGACTCTTGCATTGACAATACAAGATCTTGACCAAAAATTAATGCACCTCTTGATGGAAATAACATCCCAACATCAAGAGGTGCATCAACGTTTGGTCAAGATCTTGTATTGTCAATGCAAGAGTCAAGTCTCCTCCAGCACATCCCAAAGACTTTCAACAATGATCCAATCACAGACACTTAAGCCTTTGCATATTTAAATCCAAAGAGCGACTTGGCCGGGCAGTGTATGTATGCGAGTAGAATCAAGTGTGAAGGGCTTATGATGACAAGCTCTACTGATGGATTTCAGAAACAGCTTCAACACGTCTATCTGTTTGGACCTAGTTGGCTTCTCCGATGTTAACAATTGTACTGTCACAATCAGTATTATCACACACACACGTGGCTGTTACACACCCACCCTCTCACACGCTCTGTCTTTCCCACTCGGCAACATCGTATTGAAACAGCACTGGATTATGTAAACCCATTTGGAAAGTGGGCTGTAAGTGAGAGCAGATGTTGGATGTGTGCATTAGGCTGAGGAAAAGACAAATATATTTGAGATCTTACACAAATATTGCATTAACAGAATAATGATGGTCATTTTTGCTATGTGATCTCTTCAAACATGAGCTACACTTGCTTGTCCTTCTTGTTATGTGCACATGTTCAATAAGCAGACTCTTAATGCCTAAACAAGTATTACACTTCAGCAATTACCTTGTCCAGCAATGTCTGTGCTACAGACATGAATGATACATCAAGTGGTGTGTGGAGGAGAGATGTGCAAGTACTTCTTTTATATGATAAAACCAACTGAGCAACATTGCCGCCTGAAAAACTATACAATAGGTACAAACATTTGACTCTGAGATTCGCTTCAAGTTAAATTAGTGTCTGTACACAGTATGTGGTGTTGATGCATCAGGAATAAGACAGTCTTGGAAAGCATGAGTGGAATAATCACACTTGGACAGAATCTTTTATGCTTTTAAAAGGCCAAAATCCAAGAGCAATTTTCCTGAATATATAAGCCATGGGAAACACGATCAATGTCCTGGAGAAGCTTGTCTCACATGCACACTTACTGCAAAACTATTACAGCGTCACATCTTGGGACACCGACCAACCATGACAGAGCCAACAAGATAATATCTGAGCCACAAAGAGTCACTTAACTCATTACTATTTAAACTCAATGAATTAAGCCATTAATCCATAATTATAGCAGTATATATTATAGCCAAGCACATTTTCTCTGACACAATAGGAAAAACTAACTGATAAGCTTAAATAAACTGGATCCAACTCTGGTGATGTCACTCAGTCCAGCTGTTCCAGATGTTCAGCCTATTTTATGATGCAATGTTTACATTTTAGACCAGGGAAAAGGGCCAACATATCATTGTGGATTAATCGAAAGGTTGAACAATCTTAAGGCCATAACCTGGCAAACACAGATTCAACATGTTTAATCGGCAAAAACAAGCGCTCACCAACGGCAACAGATGCCGACGAGGGTTAACACACTGATCCGACAAAACTAGAGATGCGCTGATGTATTGGCCGATTGTTTAAAAACAGCCCATGATCAGGGCCGATTTTATCCTGTCAATAAAAAGGAGGCGGAAAAACATGTTAAGACTGTAACTCTGTTTACTGTGTGTGAAGAAAATGCCCTTGTGTTGAATTTAGGGCAAGTTAACGAACAATAACGCATTAACAGTTAAAAAATAGACCCTATGAATCACCCGTAGTTTAAGTCAGGGTTGCCAGGTCCGCGGTTTTCCCTACACCAAACATTATTTGTAGCGCCTGCCATCCAACAATCGCAAAAAAACGTTGTGCTTTTGTTACTTCTGTTAAGAAACAAAGTCCCAGCTTTCAAATTATGTCCATTTTATCACGGAATTCAAACAATAAATGCCGTTTTGACGCTCTTAAATGTGCCTCGGTCTTTTCTTCCACTTTATTACAAGTTATAGCAAGAAAAAACATGCATTAACATCAGAAGGTATGTTGAAAGATACCGTACAACTTACGAAATTAATCTCATGTAATCGCTCAATCAGTGTTTCAACCGAGGAAAGACGTCAATAAAACAGCTCGTGTTATTATTGCATTTGTCGGTGCAGTGTGAATTGGCCATTAAAAATAAAGGTTCTTTATTGGCATCGATGGTTCCATGAAGAACCTTAAAAAAACATCCATGGAATCTTTCCACTGGACAAAGGTTCTTTATAGTGGACATATATTATTAAAATGTTCTTTACGTGGCTCTTTTAGGAACGGTTCACTGAAAGAGCGTAGTCAGATATAGTGAATGGACCCACACACCTTCTTAGGAGCTCGTGACGGAGGTTTCCTGATGGGTTTGGAGATCTCGCTTCGTTTGGACACGGATCCATTGCCCTGTTTACTGGTGGACGGAGAGGGTGAGGGGGTCGTGGCTGCAGGGCCGGTTGGGACGGCCATGTCCTCGGTGCAGGTGAGACGCAGGCTTCGGAAGTACTCGTCGGTGTCCCGGTCAACCACCAGCAGTCGGGTCTCATGTTCCACGGCTTTGATGCGCTGCACCACCTGAGCGGAAGAGACGGCAAAACTGCTCATGAACACATTCGTGCTGCTATTTTTAATGCATCAGGATTCTCTGATGAATAGGAACAGCATTTATTAACATTAAAAATGTGTTTACTGTCACTTTTGATCAATTTAATGCATCCTTGCTGAATAAAAGTATTAATTTCTTTAAAAAAATAAAATAAAATCTTACTGGGCCCAAACTTTTGAAGACGTGCTTTCCACTACGCTACCATTCACACGGTGTTATACGATCCTCCTGTCATAACTGGAACTGAATACATATTAAACATTCCAAGACTTTAACACGTGCACCGTGCAGTACATGCCCGACTCTAAACGCAAAGAAATATCTAGTCATATAGTCTACGGCAGTAATGCTGTAAAGCCTCCAGCTGCTGTCAAAGTCAACACAGTATTAGAGTCAATGCAACTCAAGAAATGCATGGAATTTCATTGTGCATTCACAAGTCCACAGGTTTCTGATCCGCAAGGCTCTTTATTTTCCATGCAAAGTTGTTTCCAAAAACCAAAACCTTTTTAGCTAAAATAAATGGATATCACTCTCTGCTGTTTATACTGGCCTGTTTATACATGCATACCAGTCAAAGGTTTGGACACACTGACACATTCTCATGATTGTTTGGACATTTAGAATAACAGTAAAAATCATTGAAACTATTACGTAACACAAATGGGAATGATGTTGTGGCCAACCCTCTTATATTTGAGTCACTTTGACTGTCTTTAAGTCTCTTTGCTCTGCTCATTGTGCATATTTATCAACCAACTTCATCTTAGGAAACACTATAAAAGGACATTTCATGCATTTCATAAAATTTTAGTTTTATAAGGACATTCATACAATTTATATTTGTATTCAAATCTCATTTCAAGCATTACACATATGATAAAATCAAGTTAAGATCATGACAAACATACACAAACATTCAAAAGTTTGGAGTCAGTAATATTTATTATGATTTTTTAATCAAAAATAGAGTGAAACAGTAATAGTTTCAAATATCATCACAATTTAAAATGACTGTTTTATATTGTATTTTCACTTTTCAGCATCATTACTCCAGTCTTCAGTGTCACGTGATCCTTCAGAAACCGTTCTAATATGCGGATTTGAAATATAAATCTTTTCGAACATTATAAACGTCTTTACTGTCATTTTTTGATCAACTGAATGCATCCTTGCTGAATAAAAAAATCTTACTGACCTTAAACTTTGAACGTTAGTGTAGTGTAAAACTAATAAACTGCATAGGCTATATCTCGTAATTACCACACAAAGCAGCATCATGGCCAGTTTAATGTTTAGTGTTATGAGGGCGGAATATGCAGGATCAGCACAGGTGTGTGTGTGTGTGTGATGTACCTGATGGTGTGTCTCTCTCTCCACGTTCTCGCCGTTCACCTCCACCACACGGTCACCCGCGCGCAGTCCCGATGCCTCAGCCGGGGACGCGCGCTCCACTTTCCGTATGTACTGTCCGGTTTTTCCTTTCTCTCCGTGCAGATGAAACCCGTATCCGCTCTCTCCTTTCTTCATCACACACAACCGAGGCTTCAAATCACTAGCCATTGTATTCCGCTTTTGTCTTCACATCCAAACTTGTAATAAAACCCAAGCGTTATATTCCGAAAAAAAAAACAACCCCGAAAACTTACGGCAAAAGCATCTGCAAATGTTTACACGCAAGCATCGTTGTCGGTTCTATATGGTCAAGTAGTGCATAGTCCGCACAATAATATGCATGCAACTGCAAGACAATAATAATATAACAGAAAAAAAGTGTCCGAATCGATCAAATGCTTTCCCAAAGAGAATGCAAAAGTGGTGACTGTAACTACCTGTGGATGTTCCTAGACGGATGCACAACTCCTGTGTGAGACATTGTGCCCTCGGACAGAGAAACGCATCTGTCTGGTGCTGCTGAACACTGAGGAACTGTGTGTGGTGTGCAGTGAATAAGACCGCCCATTCAAACACAGCAGAAATGCGCAGAGAAAAGCAGAAAGAGCCTTTGCATCAGTGCTTTTGGGTCCTTACACAAAGAAGAGGTCACACAATACCTTTAACAATAAAAGTGGACATATGTTTTTTTGCACATGGTAGCCTAAAAGTTAAACAAAACGTGTGAATTATAAAATTATCGATTGTAAAGGGAATTTGGGCATTTTAAGGTAATTGTAGTTCTGATAAGTCAACGCACAGGAAAAAAGTCGAGAATTTGTTTTTGTCTTGCGCAACGATTTAAATTGTTACTCGGCGGAACGAGAGTCGTTACCTTAGAAAAGATAAACGTTTTTATATACATAAAAATAAACGTAGAAAAGATAAACGTTTTTATATACATACAAATAAACGTTTTTCTTTTCTAAGGTAACGACGCTGGTATGTATATATATATATATAACGAATTAAAGTGATAGATAAATAATTAACACTTCATTTAGTCATGGTTTATCGATATATAGCAATTGCAATAACGTTAACGTTGTTATGGTTGTTCTTGAGCGAACGCGATTTCAATTCGTTATCGTTTATTTGTTGGTGAAAATGATGTTTGAATACACACTTTCACCAAAAAAAAGAGGAAGTCTTCTACACCTCTCACATACTTCTTTTGGTGAGGGCTTAAAGCCTTTATTATTGGGTCATAACCCCATAATTCGCCCCCTCCAAACCAACAATCCAGTAACGCTATCTGCATTAACAACTTGCCTTCAACACAAGTCCCACTCATCAGCACATGGACGGAGGAGAGAGATGAATGACCAGAAGAGAGAAAGTATTGCTGTTTATAACACCGTCTCATGTGCAACTTCTCATAAAATATAAATAAATCATATGAATTTGAGAACATTTCGGGTCACACAACCCACATATAGGACAAGCGCGCACACATTGAGAATAGCAGCCTGGTTGTGCTGCACCCTGCTGGAGAAAAAAGGAACTACTATCTATCTATCTATCGATCTATCTATCCATCTATCCATCCATCCATCCATCCATCCATCCTTTTACATTTATTAAACTCCAATTTAGTGTAGCTCTATAAAAAGTATCTATCCTTGACTTTTCTGTAGGTTCTCCCAATTCATTACAAGATGTCAAAAAACATTTTGTTGTACAGTCCTACCCAGTTAATGTTCATGTAATGTTCTGTGATATTGTTTCTTATTCCTCCCTAGCCTTGTAAATAGTAGGTCAGCACAGCAATTGAGATGCATTGAAATACAATTTAGAAAAGAGCAAAATGCAAACTGAGGGCCAGCATTCGCTACACGTTGAGATTGCCAACACTCAAACATGTTTTTCAGCAGATTTTGACCAGTTCAACCAAAGACTGCAATATCACTGGGGTCAGTGTTTCAATGTGCCAAAAAAGCAGTTCTGAAGGAGCGCACATCATTTTACAGTACAAATAATAAAATTAATCATTCATAATACTCACCCTCCTCACGTGGTTCCAAACTTGTATTTCTTACATAAAAAAACAAAGGTACGACAATAAAAACATACAAATATCCTCAAAATTAAAGTTCTTTACTGGTACAATTCATAGTACTGTAGCCAATTTATAACGACCAAAAAACAAAAAAACTAATAAAACTAAATATAAACAGACCAATTTGCACTGAAAAGCATTTTACAAAACACACCGCACAAAGTCCTATTTCTCAGCTAAAATTCTGTAAAATAAATAGTCACGAACAAATCAATAGTATTTTACAAACGGACTCTTATGGGTCAACATAGTGTTGCCGACACGGTTCTGTAAATGAACCCCTGACTTTTTAAACATATCCAATGAATCACATAGGACGTGTGCAGCTTACATTTCCTTTATAAAGACAGAACAGTGCGCTGTCAACTTTAATGCAAATGCTTGACAAAAACACAATAAAAATGAAAATAATAATGATGATGATGATGAAGACGACAGGGCGCACCCCTTTATGTAAAATAAACACTGATATAAGTCGATTAAAAAGGACTAATTACAATAAGTTACATTCCTGCGGAGTATCATGACTGCGCTGTGATATTACTACTGACAAGAGGAACAAACAGTGAGTGAGTGAGTGAGTGTTTTATGTCCAGTTCTGTTCAAATGTACACATTAGTCCACATGCTCATCCATAAACATCCGTTCCCGTCTGTGGAGATTTTCCATCTGAGCTCAAGCTAGTGTCTCTTACATGTCATGGCTGTTATGAGGTTTTTTTTCTTTTTCTTTTGTACAAAAAATAAAATACTGTCTGGGTCATATTTCACACAAAAAATAATATCAGCCCTAAATGGCACATGTAAATAACACAACTGTGATTGGTAGCTTCAGTCAGCATTATACAAATAAAATAGGACTGTTTTATGATGTTTGTTTTTTTTGCATCATCACATTATTGGAAAATTAAGAACATTTCCCTACAAAATGACCACATTATTATAATGCAAAAGAAAAATGGAATTAGAATAAATTCTCAATAATAACATTGAAAAATGACACTCAATAGTAATTTTTTAAAGCTGTATTACAATTTAATTATTTAAAAAGGAAAAAGCAGTAAAACAAAGGTTATCATAAATATATAAAAAATATAAACTTTTTAAATAATATATACTTTTGCATTACAGTAATGAGATTTTCTTTTTGTTGCTTAAATTTAAAAATAATATCACAATGCAAAAAAAACAAACAAACAAAAAAACTTAGCAGCCCTAATATAAGATTGATTTAGTAAAAATAACTTTTCAAAGGGGAAATATGACCCAGACATATTCTCATCAGGTTAAGTGGTGGTAAAGGTTTGAAAAACTTCCGTCTTCCTGGGACCTTGCAGACTAATCAAAGCGGCATTGTCCAGTGGACGAGGCTGAAGTCGGATACTCGGATACTTACATTAGTGCGTCCTCTGTACATTCAGAAAACAAAAGTGAAATGAGAGAAGCGTGTTCTGTCTGAAGGCACAGATACCTCTAGGGGGCAGGAGCGTAACACGGGGCCCGGCCGAAAGGGCAAGAATCAGTGCAAGAACAGGGAAGTGGGAAGGAAACAAGTGGAAATCCTTAGCTTAAAACGCATGGCTCTTTCCCGCTGTGCTCCTAGTAACTCTGTCTCGGCCATCATTCGTATTAAAAGTCTTAAAAAACGTAGCTTGCGAGCCCAGTTTCACCCGAGCTGCATCAAAGTCCAAGCGTTTCCTGTATGTACATAAAGGGTGATATGGTACTGTGCAGTGGGGCTTTACTGAGTGTGAGGTTTGCCGTGGACTCTGAAGCGATACAGGCAGGTGTAATCGGGATGACCCCAGTTCGACAGCACGCGCATCTCGATGATCTGAAAGGCCTTGTCATTCTTCTCCTGGGGGAAATAAAAGGCAAAATAAAACAGTCAGCGTTTCAAACCCTAGTAAGCTGCTCTGCTGTCTACATAGGCAGCATACTAACTAAAACACAACTACATACATGACTGGTACAGTATTTACAATTTTTTTCCAATTGAGTGTGACAGAAGCATGTTGCTAAGCTAATACCACTTGATTTTTTATTAACGCATTCTGGGACATGCAATGCTGAATTTGGCCAAAAAGAAAAGTGCATGTTGCTAAGCTAACGACAAGATACTAGGAAACATTCTGTGTTTTTCATTTTATTTTTAATGTTTTAATTACATTTTATTAATCAAAAAGGATGTCTAATCAATTGCATTCATTAAACTTAATAATTTAACTAATTTTTGATTAAAATTTGAACAATAATTACACCCTTTGAAATGTGTATTATTTAGATTTTTCTTGATTCTGTTTCATACAAATGTATTACCAAAACCAATATATAAAACATTAATAATGTAATGAATTTGTAAAAATGCATCAAAATAATTTTATTTCTTGGCAAAAAAGTGATGCGCAGTAGAGGTTTGCCTTTTAAATATGGTTGAAAAATTGTGACATTCCTTGAAAATGTTTTAATAAACTTTACAATAGTAAAATAGTAATATACAGTACTTCTTCAAGTTAAAACAAACTTTGTTTGGGTTGTAGTGAAGACCTTTGAGTTCCTGTGTGTATCCGACGTTAGTTTTATCAAATGAAATGATAAAATACTGGTCAAGACACATATTTCAATAGCAGTCTTTTTGAGGTTTAATATTCACAGCCACGTCTATATCCCGATTCGATTAAGTGTTTAGCCCTACTTTTGAATGATCCAAATTTGACCAAATTACGTAACATTCCGTGTCACTCCGTGAATTTCAGTTTTATAACTGGATTACGGTAAGCGATTCTGTCCACATTTTCTGCATCGTGGAAATCACAGGACTCTAACCTCTGCATGGGGAGCACATCTATGTTATCTAGGAAGGCAAACCTCAAGTATGAGTTCATTTCATTCCAATCCCTCTCTTTTCAAGAGGTCCATTCACACTTTTCCACCAATTTTTCACTAACCCGACACTATCGAGGAGCACTGGACATCATACAACTGCAAATTCTGTATGTGTATATTTTACCATAACTGGGAAGATCTGGAGTGATTCTCCATCTTCTTGATAGGTGTAGTCACCCAGCAGTTTCCCTTCTTCCTGGTATTCATCATCCAATCCCTGCAGATACAGACAGCAAGACTTACAGCACACCACACGTGACTATACACCACTTTTTAACACAAAAACACATTTGTTTAAGCATCCAGCTAGAAATATGTGTGAGTACATGCTCATAAACCAGACATAAGCACGCATTCTTACATAGACAGAGAATCGCCGAGGTGCGCTGGTGATGTTTCCCGAGGGAGAGAGGCTTTTGGGAATATGCTCCAGACAGAAGGAGGTCGGGATCACGCTTAAAGACAGCCTGATCACCAGATAACCCTGGGAGCCTTTAAATGCCCAGCAGTTTCCAGGGTACATGTCCGGCTACAAGGAAGACAGATATTCACATCATTCATCTTTTTTGGTGTCGTACATTTAAGTTGAAAAATCACCTGATTATTTCATTTGTTTCTTTATTCTATTGTTTGTCATTTGCTCTTATTTTATTACTGACTACTTGTGTTAAAAATGTTTGAACTTTATATTAGTCAGACTAGCAGTTTTTGTTGTGATATAAAATCGAGAATTGTGAAATTTCACTAGTATGTAAAAATGTTGGTGTCACAACCTTATTTATTAAAATACAAGGTTACAATAACAAAAACAATCACTTTTTTTGGTGACGGGGCCAGTAAAAATCCTTATCGTTGAGCCCTGCTATACTAAAGGCACAGCTAAATATAATATTTATTATAATGGGTTTATGCAAGGATTTGTTTAAGTTAACACATTAAATGTTGTTATATTTTCTAAAGCCTAAATATGAAAAAATTATGGCATTCATTTATACTGTAATGTTGAATGGCTATAATTACTTATTTCACCCCCAGAAATTGTAATTAGTATAAAGATGCCATTAAACAAATCTTTGTGTTGTTTCTACATTAATTTGGAGATTCAATGTAAAATTATTTATTACAATATAAAAATACATTACAAATGAGTGCTGATACTCTTACATTTATATTCATGGACTTAGTTGATGCTGATATCCAAATCAACTTAGATTGTATTCAAAGAATATTTTTTTTCTGGGAATCGAACCCATAACCTTGACATTGCTAGTGACATTCTCTACTGTTTAAGCTACAGAAAAGTTGCATATATTGATATGCGTGATGCTGGTTCAGGTTATCTATCACTTCAAGTACAGTACAAGGTGTGTGTTTAGGTCTGTACCTGGATGACGGCACGTGGAGACTGTGAGAAGTACCACAGTGGGATCCCAAACAGGCTCATCAGTGCCGTCTTTGTCTCGTACGTCTCGGAGCAGCGCGTGCTGAGAATGCTGCCACCTGCCAACACACATCAGTCTTGTGTAAAAATGTCTTTAAAGGGCCAGCGATGTTCACATGTACGTGTTCTGTAGATGTGCTTACCTCCCGACTCCAGAGCGTAGTCCACCTGTCCGGTGCGATCCTCGGAGTACAGCCTTAAGGCACGCTGGACAATCAACTGGACCTGCTGAGATTGAGGGGAAACACAATTGGTATTATTTCAGAGATTTTCAGAGAAACATACAATTGAACGAGGAAAAAAAAAAGTTTCCTCAAATATGGCCACTTAAATTAACTTCAATTTGTGCTAAAAGCTGCCATAAACGTTCTTTCCTCTTCACATGATCAAGTCTATTTCACATTTCACAAGATCACATTCTAACAGATTGGGTGTCATTTCATGTGTAATAAACTTTACATCTGTTGTTAAGATATGATGTTTGAGTCTACTTTGAAAGAGCAAGATACATAACACAACTGCTCAAAAGTTTGGAGTTGGGTAGGATATGTTGTAATGTCTCTTTTTTGAAAGAAGTCTCTTATGCTCAGCAAAAATACAGTAGAACAGTTAATATTGTGAAATATTATTACAATTTAAAATAACTTTTCTATATTAATATATTATAAAATGTAATTTATTCCTGTGATCAAAGCTGAATTTTCAGCATCATTCCTCCAGCCTTCAGTGTCACATGATCCTTCAGAAATCATTCTGATATGATGATTTGCTGCTTAAGAAATACTATTATCATCATCAATTTTGAACTGTGTGCTGCTTAATATTTTTGTGGAAACCGTGATACATACATTCAGGATTCTTTAATAGTTCAAAACGTTCAAAAGACAAGCATTCATTTGATGTATAATTCACTCTAAAAAGTAATTCAGGAGACCTGTTATCACAACTTCCAAGTTTAAAAAAGTTTCAACAGTTATTTTGTTGAGTTATGTTGACTTAAAAGTTAGACTAGCTGAAGGCAAACACTACATTGACTCTATAAGCAATGACATCGCTGATGCCAGTGAAAAGTAATTTTTTACTTGTTCATTAAAATTACAAGCTAAATAAGTTACATTTAGCATATGCTATTCTAGCAGCAGATTTTATGTAAAATAGATAACATTAATTGGTTCCAGGGCTACAGCTCAACTAGTTGGAGCGACTTCATTTTTTTGAGTAATAAACTTAAAAACTTGCGTTTGACTTAGAGAAACTTAATTTATAATATAATGTAGTTTGTTGGTTGAACATAATTTCATTCGAAGTTGTCATAACTAAAAAAAAATCTGATGCAAAGTGTTGCATTCATTTTTTTAATTAAGCCAACATTCTTTTTTTTAGTTATGTACCTCCTCTGACATCCCAGCAGCCTCAGCAGTGTGGGCGACAGTCTGAGTAATTGTTTCAGCGGAGGACTGCTGCTGTTTGCTCTCCTGCATCTGAAGAGACAGGTTTCCCAGAATGCTGCGCTCCAGGGTCATGAGGGTCGCGGTGAGGTCAGAGGAGCGTGTGTACTGAGATGCCAGCCATGGCAACAAGGGCTCGGGAATCTCCATTTCACCCCCGTTTCGGCCGTACAACAGAGCGTGCAACTCTTTTTTCACCTGTGCCGACACCTGGGGAAGAAATAAGAGTATATATGTGTATAAGTGAAAAACTCAACAGGATAAGCGTATTATATACCGTATAAACACTACACACCGTTTCATGTATGGTGTCGAGCCGGTCGCATTTCCCTTGACATCCCATCACCCCTTGCAGGTCTGCTCTGATGCGACCCAGGTCCGCTTCCAACCTCTGAACCTCAGAGAGCAAAGCATCATGGTTCTCCTGAGACACTCCAACACTGCAGAGCAAAAGCCAAGAGTGGACATTAATACTGAGACAGGCAGTGCACAGAACAACTACATTTGCTGGTGATTTTTAAGCATGTCTACCTGACGGAGGCCTGTACTGGAGTCTGCTGTGTTACATGGATTTCCTTTGAATGAGAAGAGAATTGAGACAGAATTAGATGAATGAGTGTAATCAATTATTAGAAAGATTTTGTTACAAGAGCTAGAATGAACACAAATTGTGAAATTCAAAAGTTTGCGGTGAGCAATTTTTTAATGAAATTAATACTTTTAACATTTAACATTCATCAGAAATGTTTCTTGAGCATCAAATCAGACCATATTAGTACGATTTCTGAAGGGTCATGTGACACTGAAGACTGGAGTAATGATGCTGAAAATACAGCTTTGCTCACAGGAATAAATTACATTTTAACTTAATTTTTACATTATAAATTACATAAAAACTATATACTATATCGCTGTTTTTACTGTATTTTTGATCAAATAAATGCAACCTTGGTGAGCAGAAGAGATTTCTTTAGAAAACTTTAAAAAATCTTATAGACCCAAAACTTTTGAATAGTATTTTATGCCTTTTTTATTATCAGTTGGCACTTTCTTTTACTGCCTCAATATTCTCTTACAAAATACTGTGATGAATGTTGCAATGGCAAGAAATAATTTCTGAGTCCGAGGACATGGGAAAACAATCTCTAAATCGTAATTGCAGTAATTCTGACAAGACATGAAGGCCTCAAAAGAGTGTGTGTGTGTGTTCTACCTCAGTTCTAGAGTTCAGGTTCTGAAGCCGAAGTTCCAGCTCGGCTAGTCGAGCTTCGAGGCTCGTCTGATGCTGTACACGCTGTTCCTCAGTCTGGAACACACAGTGAGAGAAAAACAACTACAAATTAAAAAGACAGTTGTGGGTAAAATAATGCCACTGGGGACAGAGGGAGGCATGGATTGTACATAAACACAGCAAAACAAGCAAAATGCCTTTACAACTTTTTTTTTAACAGTTAAGGCCCCGATATATTCTCAAGGTAAAGCTCTTTTTCATTCTTCATTTAGGGGTAAAACGAAGTTCGAAACGTGAGCAGTGATATACTGTTATCGAACATCTTGATAATTCTCACCTCCATCCTGCTGACCGTCTCTCTCTCCATCTCTCCCTTGAGTGCGCTGAACTTGGGCTCGAAGAGCTGCGAGACCCACAGGCCGAGACTCTCTCTGTCTGTCTGTCTGTTTATCCGGTCCTCAAGGTCCTGAGCGAAACCCACGGCCTCCTCATGCTGCTGCTTGGCTTTCAGCTCCCCCTGCTGGATGCTTTCCCACAGTGACTCCACACGCTGCTCGAGTCGAGCCAAACGCTCGCTGTCAATGGTCTCCGATGCAGCCTGACAGGGTTCAGATTAGAATTAGATTCAAATTCATGTACTTTATAAATATCAGATTTGACTTGGTCCCGGTTCGTTACCTGAGGGATCGCTGAAGGTGGGATGCGTTGTTCTTCAAATAGTGGTTCTTTTATAAAAGAAGGTAGTGCAGGTAAAGAGGGAAGAGATGGCAGAGAAGGGAGGGAAGGAAGTGATGCGATAGAGGTGACCGCTGTTTTCCACTCAGTGAGGTTTACAGCTGGCAGGAAGGACAGAGTGATGGTTGGACCGAGATACCATAATCCTAAAAACAAGAGAGAAGAGGGAACCCTTGGAAACAGGATCTCTAAATATCACAGTTCATACAAGGAGTTTATGGACTTTCTGGTACTAAAAACACAATCGTAATAGCTTTTAAAGGCACTTCTGTGATAATGATATTCAATTTAAGTTGCTAAGGCACTTTCAGGGCAACAACTTCAACTTCACAAAAGAGAATGTGTGTGTTTGTGCAATCTTGGATAAGTGCGAAAGTAGAATAAGCAAAACCATCTGGGTAGAAGTACACATGATTGCACAAGTGTGGCTGTTAGTGCCATTGCCAGTGGTTTTGTGAAGGAATGTCTGGATCATTACGAAGGTTTCTGTGCCATTAGACTCACAAAAAGGAATCGCAACAACAAGGACTGTCTTTAATAGAACTTGTCTGTGTGTATTAGATTTAAATAGGAGAAAGTTTTTTACCATATAAAAAGCGCTACACACTGAAGTGACATGCTTTTGATTGCCACAAAAGCACTTACAATGATAGCCTATCAAGCAAGTGTGCAGCAAGTTCAATATACATTTAAAATATGCAGATGCACGGTCATAGAAGTATAACAACAACACTTGCAAACATTGTACTACTAATATGGGTCAACTGAAACAGAATCACTTACCAACCATTTTTCTCCAAATATACAGTTTCTTTTGTTTCTGAAAGAAACCTCTTATGCTAACCAATATGGTTCATTTATTTGATCAAAAATACAGTTTAAACAGTAATATTGTGAAATATTATTACAATTTAAAATAACTGTTTTCTATTTGAATACATTTTAAGGTGTAAATTATTCCTGTGATCAAAGCTGATTGTTCAGCATCATTACTCCAGTCTTCAGTGTCAGTTCTAATATGATGATTTGATGCTCAAGAAATATTTATTATTATTATTATTAGGGGTGTGACGAGACGCTTACTCCACGAGACGAGACGAGACACGAGATTGGGTTCACGAGAACGAGACAAGACGAGATTTTTACACAATTTTTAAGAAATCCTCAATGATGAAATGTATGAATGGAAAATAGTCTTTTATTCAACTGAAAATCACAAAATGCAAAACAATTTATGTGCATTTTGAAATCAACTTGTAATGAATGTTATTTTACTTCTATTTTAATGAATTCTATGCAGTAAAGGACATGCAAACACTGCAAAATGTTTTGCTATAAACTCTACTTCTCCCTGTACGATTTCACATGAGAAATCTAACTCCTTTCCACAAATCGAACATAAAAAAATAAAACAGTATAAATAAAATAAATATAAATAACTGAAATAACACTTTAAGTGCAAACAGTAAGTGTGTATCCATAATCAAAGTACTGCTCTCTCAAAACTACAAGTTCAAACAGAAACAATTTTTTTCTTCAAGCATGAAAAAGAGATAAATTAACTAAGATAAGCCTAAGATATGGTCATGTTCTTTTTATATGTTCAAGAATATAAGCATGTCGACGATTTCTGGCAGCAGTTGAGACCTTTGGGCAGGGCTGCACGATATGAGGAAAAGCTGCGATGTGCGATAACATTGTTTAATATTGCGATGTCGATATGACTTTAAGCTATACTGTTCCCATGTATTAGTGCTTTAATAGGTTCTTTGCGTGATAGGTCAAATGTTTATTACCTGCCTGGTTCAGATTACACTATTTTAGCGCGATTTTGGCACGATCCGTTTCGTGGAGACTCGTAAAGGACAACGGGCGTCGGGACGCAAGATTCGATCGTATCATTTCGTATAGTGTGTCATAGTGGGCGACAACGCGTCTGTGATGCTTCACGACATCACGACAGAAAGACTAGCATGTTTAATTTTAACGGTCCTCCACGACGGGTTGAGTGTGAGCGAGAGTGAGTGAGAGTGCGGTTACAGTGAGTGTGCGAGTGTGCGCGCGCGAGTGAGCGTGTGTGTGTGTGCGCGCGAGTGAGTGAGTGAGCGAGGGACAGTGAGTGTGTGTGTGTGCGGAGTGTGTGTGTGATTGGCCCGGCACACAAATGATTTAAAAGTGGCAGGGGCATCTTCAATACAAATTTCACCCTCACGCTCCATCACGCTGACATCACAACAACTCACGAGACAAAGGTTTTTTTTTTTTTTTTTTTTTTTTTTTTTACTCACGAGACAAAGTTTCACCTCGACGAGAAATCTCGTCGCGTTTTAATCTCGCGAGATCTCGTAACACGAGATCTCGTCACACCCCTAATTATTATCAATATTGAAAAAGTTGTACTGCTTCATATTTTTGTGGAAACCGTGATACTTTTTTTTTTTTTTTAGGATTCTTTGATTTTATTTGAAAAATAAATATTTTGTAATATTTTGTAAAAATATTTATTTTTGATTCATTTAATTTAATCTTTGATGAATAAATACATTTATTACCCTAATAAAATAATAAAAACCCTTTTGAACAGAGCTATGTGTATATATACATACACACACACACGTATAAACAAGCAGTTAAACAAGCAAATGCGGTTACTTCTGCTTGGTGTCAGCATGAGAATAGCAGGAAGGGACTGGATGCATCTGTGAAGGACTATTTTCATGTAAGTAATATAAGCAAAAGGTCTTCCACCTGGAAAAGTAGTCCCACCTCTAAAGGACAGTTTAGACTTCATAAGATTTTTTATAAAATTAGAATATTTTCATTTCTTTCCAGATTTTTTACACTAAGTGCATGTAAGAGCATGTAACAAAAATACATGCTTGGGTTCATCACTGTAAAAGTGTTTCCATTGGTCTATACAGCATCTCATAGATTGAATACATTGAAATTACATTGAACTTCAATAAATTGTATTATTCCTTTAACATTAAGTACTAATCCTTTACTGACAATATCAAATCTCACCGAACAGCAGCAGGAAGGGTAGCAGAAACAGAAGAAGCTTCAGTAGTTTGGGCAGACACCTGACAGACAGAGAGAAAAATACTGTCAAAAAGATATATATATATGATATTTGCATCCTGACCAACGAGTTAGTGCTTAATATCCAGCAATATTATGGATTTGATGAGAGAAAAAGTTGAACTAAATTCAGCTGAATAATGACACTGTTTTTTGCATCATCAACCCTGTTACTGAACTGAACTGTCAACCCTGAACTGACTGGAGCTGAATAACGACACTATTGTCTTCAGTAGAGCTGCTCAAAGCTGAATTGAACTTGTTACATAATAAATTAATTTTACAGTTAGAGAACTGAATCAACGCTGAACTGAATTGAGCTGAATAAGGATATACTATTATCTTTTTAGAGCTTGTCTCAAATTTGATAAAGTTTGTATCAGTGATTGTTATTTTCCAGTTTATTACCGTGAAGCTACTTCGAAACAATTTCTATTGTATAAAGCGCTTTAAAATAAAGATGACTTGACTAGAGTATATAAAAAAATAAGCAAAAGCACAATATTTACATAAAGGTGAGAAAATTTTACCTGGTGAGCAGAAAGACGTTGATCAGGGACATGAGCGCCACCAGCTGATACCATCCTGTTCCCAGCCACCAGAAGGCGCCAGTCGCTGCTTTCCCTGTTCAGAGCAGAAGAGGAAGTTAAATGGAGTGATGTTACACATTGACAGGTTTAAATGATTGAGGGAAAAGAATTATTAGTGAAAGAATCAGATACAGAGATGGATGCAGTCGAATCACCACAGCTGAAAAGTTGAGGAAGGAAGTGCTGGTTAAAATGATTTCAGTCTTCAGAAAGAAGTCATATGGGTTCACTGTGCCAAAAACGACACTGATGTGAGAAAGAGAAGGAAGTGAGAGAGAAAGGCGAGCATGCTGGAGTCTGAATCATATCGACCTGGAGAACACACTGCCAACCACAGCACGGACTTCAGCTTCCGAGTCACAAACGCACCGGCAGAGCCGAAGCTTCGGCAAACCCTCAGAAGACCGTAACCTGAGTTAACCAGAAGACATTCAGACAACATCCTGCTATCTTTCCCACAAATTTCATTCTAGTGTCTTACACCTTAGCGAAGACTTTAAGTGAACAAATGGATTTAAAACACAAGTAATGTCATGAAAGCTTACAAAAAGAAAAAACACAAAAACGTCTCTCCTGAAGCGAGACACTGAAGTCGATGTCTACTAGGAAGGTGTGTAAAGATCTGAAGGTGTATAACCTGTGTAAGAAACAAGGGCCCACAAGGCTGTGAATACGTGGCGGGTGAAGGAATAGCGTTTATGCTCCATGTGTGTTTCCATGTGCTGCTTCCCTTTGCAGTCATCGCCTGTAAGTCAGCAGTGACGACATCAACATCAGCATTACAACTCATGGAAAGGAAGACAACTTGTATGAATAAAGTCAAGAATATACATTTATTAAATAATATATTCAGAATCATACACTACCGTTTGGGGTCAGTAAAATATAGATAATTTGTGAAAGAAATTAATACTGTTATTCAGCAGCGATGCATTAAATTGATCAAAAGTGACAAAAACATTTATAATGTTACAAAGAAATGCTGTTCTTTTAAACTTTCTATTCATCAAAGAATCCTGAAAAAAATGCATCATGGTTTCCACAAAAATATTAAGCAGAACAGCTGTTTTCAACAATGATTATAATAAGAAATGGTTTGGAGCACCAAATCAGTATATTAGACTGATTTCTGAAGGATCATGTATATATATTAAATAGTTATTTTAAATTGTAATATTATTTCACAATATTACTGTTTTTAATGTATTTTTGATCAAATAAAATGCTTTTTTTTCAAACCATAAAAAAAAGAAAATCATACTGACCCTAAACTATTAAATGGTAGTGTATGTTTAAATATCAATCTATAAAATAATACATTCAAAATGACTGAAAACATAACATACATCATGTAATTAATAAAAAAAACCCACTAAGATGTAAAGGCAGGAAGTGTCTGATAACTCAAAGGTATAGATACATTTATTGTACCAATGACACTCGTGTTTGACAACATTGAGTGGACAATTTGTCGTCCTTTAACTCATTCAAGAAAGGACCATCACATGCTCTGTTGACCATCAGGCTTAGGTTCTGTCCTTAAAGTAGCCATTCAGAAACAAATGACCCCACAAAAATCCTGTTGATGCCATTTCACTACTGAAAAATGTCCACATCGTATGTTTTGATGGTTCATTAGCAGTAGTTATTTTGTAAATGTCTGCCGCTGAATCTGCTTGTGCGCTGAAGGACTGTGTACTTACAGAGGGAGCCGTTGAGATTGAGATGTCTGTCTGCGGTCACCAGATCTCGCACGTTCACACTGCCACAGTAGCTGTCATGAGCTGAAACACACGTACCACAAAAGTCAACCCCTGCTCACCTAAAATCCCAGCATGCATTTCACTTCATTCAAAAGAGCAAGTGGGCATGAATTTGCATATAATTTGCATATTATTGGTCTACTTTCAAACATTCATGGTGAATCAGAAATGCAGATGTTCAACAACATATAAAAAAAACACGAAACAAGCTCAATTTATGGTACATTAAGTGTTTTAAATTATGGAGAAGCATAAAAACGGTAGCGATGTTTGCGAATTGACTAGATGGATGTCCTCCTCACCTGTCCTGTCATTGTCAACACTGTTCAGAGAGGTGGTCATAGTGGCATCTACAGCTGTCTGATGAGCTGAAGACGCGGAGTACGGTAAAGTAAACACCGTTTCCCCCTCCTTCCCGTCTGCGTGGAACGAGCAGTCCTTACAGATGTAGCCGTTAGCCAGATTAGCGTGCGCCTCCGTTTTACTGGCATCTCCATTCTCCAACAGAGAGCTGTGAGCAGTTCTTAGTCTCCGTGCTGAACACAACATTTGGAAAAATAACAAGAGTCAAAGCACACTGTTAAAGAAGCCATTTTATGCCCTTTTACAAAGTCTTGATTTTGTCCCTGGGTCTACTAGAATATGCAATGTACTCTGATTGGTTGGCTGTACCAGTGTCTTCGAGTGCGTTTCAGGAATGTCACGGCCCTTACCATAAACGCTCATCACATTTATGGCACATTTATTTTGCGTATGCCTTAAGTGGGAATTATTTATATGAGGAATATTGTGACATGTTTGTCCCTAGAAAGAAAACTCAAGACTACAACTGAGGCTTTCAGGGATTTCAGAAACAGTTTACTGATATAGAGAATAACTCCCTTTGGAATGACTTTGTAACTTTGCAGAGCTTTTTCATGCTCAAACAGCAACATTACACACTAAAGAAAGTAAAAAAATGTAAAAAAGGTCCTTTTTTTAAACTGATGTGAAACACAGAGGACAGACGATGACCTGGCCTAGAGTTATTTACTCTGCTAACTTAAACAAAATCTTGAACTTCCAACATAAACAGTTGTTTATGCATAGTTTATATAGTCAGGCTTATATAAGCAATAGCTACAGCGTGACATTTGCCTAAAATAACAACAATTACATTTTGCCAGTTTTCACAAACTTTATGAATAATAAGCACTAAGTAATCGTGCAGAATTTAAAATGTAAATGTGTTTTGACTTCACTAGTGAAAGGCCACTGACCAGAGTACACGTGTGTGGCGGAGCTCTGTCTGAGCGTGGACTTGTCCAGCAGGCTGGAGATCAGAGACGCATCACTGGCTGTACTGTTGAAGCTCAGGTCTGATGTGCTCTGATCGTTCTGTGGAGTCTGAGTCACGCTCTGAGACTCGTACATGGACGAGCCCTGCTGCTGCCTCCGGCTCCGCACAGACCTGCGGGACAAAATACACTGGGTCATTACATTTCAAAGTGAGGATCACTATGCACTTCTATTACACCCTAAACAAAGTCATTTGTTGCTGCCACAATTTTTTCTCATGTGGCATATGGAAATATGTAAGGAATATTTTCCTCTGATAGTGAGGATCATGAGGGAAGATCACATGATCATTAATGGCAAAAGTTGCTAATGGAAGGAATTTGGTTCATTTATATACATATATATATACCAGAGTCACGCTCTGGTATATATATATAATTGTTTTGTGTGTGTGTGTGTGTGGAAAGATCTCTTATGCTCACCAAGGCTGAATTTATTTGAATAAAAATACAGTATAAATTTTGTGAAATATTATTACTAAGTAAAATAATTATCTTTATCCTTCAGAAATCATTCTGATATGATGATTTGCTGCTCAAGAAACATTTCTTATTATTAATGTTGAAAAAGTTGTGCTGCTTAATCTTTTTGTGGAAATTGTGATGCATTTCTTTCAGGGTTCTTTGATTAATAGAAAGACAGTGCTAAAGTCCAGAATTTATTTGAAATACAACATTTTGTAACACTATCAATGCTATTGCAATCACTTTTGATGAATTTAAAGGGGTCATGACATAATATATCAAATTTTCCTTGAAGGTTGAAACATCGTTTTTTCCACATATACATTGCTGTTTGTGCAAAAAACTTTGTTAACATAAGTAAACTAGAGCCCGACCGATATATCAGCGGGCCGATATTAGGCATTTTCAAAACTATCGGTACGGCCGATAAATCTAAACTAAACTAAACTAAACGGCCGATAAATTAATATTTAAAAAATAAAATAAAAGCGGATGAAACACCCTGCAACCATGTTATGAGTGTTGGCGCTGCATAGTTTGTCCACCAGAGCGCACTCTACAAGGAAGACTGCTAACATCAATGAGCTTGGAAATCACAACAAACTTATTCTGCCTAAATAAAGTAATGATTACTGTATTTATAACTAGCATATCTGTAGTTCCAGTCCCTGCATTCTTATTAAACAGACAGTTTAATAAGAAGATACTTTATAAAGACAGTACATTACGCGTTTACAGGCATCATCTAGGAAAACAGTCTCGACTAGTCGAGTCACGAACGCCATGCTACGTTAGATTTCACAAACGTAATTCCTATCGACCAGCTCACTTAGCACAGCGTTCGTGACTCGATTAGTCAAGACTGTTTTCCTAGATGATGCCTGTAAACGCGTAATGTACTGTCTTTATAAAGTATCTTCTTATTAAACTGTCTGTACACTTACAAAGTTCTCAATGCTTCGGTTTGTATGTAAGGACCCTCATTATGCTACCGTGTTAGTGTGAGGCTATTTTGAGCCTTGTTAGTGGTATTAACTAGCGATTTACTTTTACTTACTCTGTGCCCCATATACTAGCGTTATAAGCTAATCTGTTTTTAGAGATAAAACTCTTTACATTTGATTTTCATGAAAACGCATCGCAGGGAACGATCGACTCGGTAACCATGTGTTAATTACCTCACATAATGTATTTAGTGCATCACTAAGTAGTAGATTTTAGAAGGCAGGCAGCAAATGATGATTGAAAATGGTTTGTTGTAGCTTGATGGAATAGATGGATAGAATTAGGAGTGACCTTTGTCTTGTTTAATAATAATACAAATGATGATGATAATAATAATATCATCATCATTGATTTTTTTTAAATTATTAGTCAATATTAATAATAATAGTTGATTTGATTTGTTCAAAGGACTTTAAGTTTCATATCTTAAGTTTGTATTTTTAATATACATTATATTTACCAGAACTTTAATATATTCTGTTCTGTTGTGAGTGTGACAATAAAGTTAATTTTAAAAAAAATAAGTTTATTTTTAAACTGCATTATATTATTTTAGTAAGGCTGAGGACTCTTAAATAACTACAAATAACTAATGTTAGGGAAAATCTGTTCATGTTTTGTTACACGTTTCTGGATTTAAAAAAAAAAAAAAAAAAAAAAAAAAAATTATATATAATTATATATATCAGCCGATATATCGGAATATCGGATTTTTAAATCACCAAATATTTGTATCTTTGTATTGAACATATTAAAATAATTTAAAAAATCCATCTCATGACCTCTTAAATGCATCCTTTATAAATAAAAGTATTAATTTCTTTAAAAAAAAAAAAATCCTGACCCCAAGCTTTTGAATGGTAGTGTATTGGGTCAACGTTGTTGGACATTTGTGTCAAATTAAACAACCCGTCCACTCTGACTAAAAGCTTTGGGGTTTAGGACATATCATATTTCTAGACTGGAGCCTGCATCACCCCCACAGCTAAACATATCAGAAGCATATGCACTAACCACTATGCAAAAGCTTTAACGCATCTATTAATTAATACTATTTATTGAAAGACAAAATACTACTTGTCCACTTTATTTAAAAAAACAAAACAATTCAATAAATGTGCATGCTTAAACTTATTTATTGGGTCATTAAACTGACACAAAATTAAGTACTGGCAGGTAAGTTGTACGAACTTGCTGTAAGTCATGTCAAATATGCGCTTCCAGGCTGATCGCACAAACATATCTTTTGGGGGGGATTTCTGTAAGGTTGAAAAGATGGTATTTTCACTATGTCATTCATTTTTCTTCATTCATTTAACTCAAGCACTAACATGTCAGTAATGGCAGGACAACCTTTCTTACTAGTGCAAGTTGTAATGCTAAATGTCACTACTTGTATATTTCTTAAATCTAAAGTTGCGGAATAGCATAATTCAGTGAATATAATAAATTTTAAGATGAACCTCCCTTCTTTGAAGCAAAGATGTCCACAGTAATAAGATAAATGGATAAATGTAATGGCTTTAAGAGATTTATTTGCCACATAATTGTTACATGATTCATTTGGCAAAAACAGCAAATAATAGGAGTTTGGATAATTTGGTCCTCATGTAGTTGTGCTGGCTTGAGGCTGTGCGGGTTTACCGATAAGAAGTCATGTTTTACACTTGGTTTGTTATCTCAAACTGACAGAGAGATGAACATCTGACCTGTTGACGTTGCTGCTGCTGCTGCTGGTGCTGGTCTGCTTGTAGGAGCTGACATTGTGATTCCCCTTGAGCTCAGTGAAGCTGTTGTCACCATAGAAACCACTGCTTGTCTGTAGTCTCAAACTACGCCGTGACATTCTGGGCGAGTCGTACACAGGATTGATTTTGTGCTCCTTCTCAAACTCAAGGGCTGCGGACGAGTAACTTGAACTGAAGAGAGGAAAAAAACATGTAAATTCAGATATAAGATTTTCTACATAAAATAGTCTAGGGATGCACGATATATCGGCCACCATATCAGTATTGGCCGATATAGGTTCACGTTTAATGTTATTGACCCAATAAGAAAATTAGGCCAGTAAATTAAAGGCGATAAATAATGGATTATTTCCTTCAGCTGAGACGCTTCAGATGCACACTGTTCGCCATGATGGTTTTGAATTGCTTGAAATATGACTGGAATCGCTTCAAAAATGAAAATTAAGTTAAGTGCAACATGTGCATCCCAGGTCTGATTTAGATTTATCAGCCAATACATCGGCTATCAAATATAAAGAATTATCGGTTATCGGCCAAAATGTTCATATTGATGCATCCCTAGATATAACCTGTTGATTATAGCTGCTCATGTAAACAAGTTTTATCTTCTGATAATGTCAGTAGTAAAAAATAATATAATCCAGAATGAATCCATTCCAATTTAGCACATGCACTGAAAAAAATAAAATAAAAAAATACTGGAAGAAAAAATGTAAAATTTTAATTTGAAAGACATGGGAACATTCCAAAACGATGGAACATTATGAACTTTTCAAAGCAATGAATATACTTTTAAAGCTCTCCAAGGCTATAATTACAGGTGACAAATGTGAGTTATGCACCTGCCCAAAATCGCCCGGCCTTTCAAACCGGGTGTTGCAGTAAGGGAAAAGAGGCACAAAAGAGGCCTAGGGCAACTCTACAGGAGTCAAAATCCTCCATGAAAGAAATGGGAGAAAGAGTTGACAAGATGACAACTGCGCACAAACCTGTCTAGCTCAATACATCTAACTTGCTGCAAGAAAGTCTTTGTTGAAACAAAAATCACATTAAATCTTGACTAAAGATGAAGAAAGTTAAAAAGCTTTAAATGAATGAATGAAAGAGGTAGCTGGTTGGTGTGAGATGTTTTGGTATAAACTAAAAGTTAAAGATGTTACAAAGCAAACAGTTCCTGAAGGGAACTACAGGGGGTTTGTGACATGACGAGAAGTGAACCGTTATAATTACTTAAATTCTAAAAATGTAAAATCAAAATAAATAATTTTAAAAGGAAACAAATCAAAATAAAACTTCAATATTTCATGTGACCATTAACTGACATCAGAGAACCAAGAATATGCAAATGTGTGGATAAATGAAAGAAATACTTATATTTATTTGTATTGAGATTTTGCGAATCCCTGCTCTAGGATAACGCTCTCAATCACACTGCTAAACAAACTGAAGAATGCTTTCATAAACATCAGAATACTACATTAAGTGCAAAAAAAGGGTAAAAATCACATTACAATCTAAAAAACAAAAATAATGATTTTTAAAGCAGAAGTTAAATTGACTAAACTAAAAATGTATAAAAACTAAAAGCATGGACTAAATAGGAAAAGTAAAAGGAACACACATTCACTCATCTAAACTTTATTTCATCTATTAAACTTCATCTAAATTGTATTAGCCTACATATGATTACCCCATTACAATGGTCACTTTACAGTTATTGGCGTCATAAAAATACACTTAATAGTAGAGGTTTAAAAATTACACATATGGCACATTTATTAGCAAAATGTACAATACACACGTTTTATTTCTCAGCTGGAAAAGGAAACAATAAGCGGAATAGAAATGCACGTGTCTGATTGAAACCCCAGTTCATCGACATTTAGAACAGGTTCTTATGACTGGCAATAAATCTCATTCTGATTCTGAAATGATTCCATAAACATGAGCCCAAAGTGTGGCACTGCCATGCTAAGCTGTATGATTCTGATGAAAGATTCAAACACCCACGTAATCTCTTTCCTAAATGACAACGATTCGCCTGTGTCTAATAAACCTTTGAAAAAGAATTCTCAAAAATATTACACAGCAATCATAAGAAGAAATATCTCTTGAGCATCAAATCCTCATATCAAATCCTCCTGACACTGAAGACTGGAGTAATGATGCTGAAAATACAGCTTTGATCACAGGAAGAAATTACAGTTTAATATTAGGGGTGCCACAATCCGCCTTTTTTGCCTCCGATACTGATTCAGATACCTGGGATTCAGTATTGGCCGATACCGAGTACCATTCCGATATCAATAAAGTTATCAATAAACTTTCGTTGCTCAAAAGTATTGTAATATGAAAGGCTCCAAGCGGCACGAAACGCTTATGCGCATTTCGTGCGCAGAATGATGCGCTTGAAGCAACATGGAGTCACAGTGCGCAGAGATAGCACTTCACATTGAAAAGGTCAAAGCACAAAGGGAAGAGATATTGATGCGTAGTGTTATCAGGGTTCCCACACCTTGGTTAACTTCAAATTCAAGGACCTTTCAAGGACTTTCCAGGTCCAGTACCCTCAAATTGAAGGACTTAATGTGGGAACACATTTCAAGTAAGAGCAAAGTTACATTGTGTTAATGCAAAAAAAGCTTTGAAACATGAAAACTGTAACAATGATACATTGTTACAGTTTTCATGTTTCAAAGCTTTTTTTGCATTGATTTTTGGCCATACGACAGAGATCTGATATTCATTTGTTGTATTTCTGTTTTGCATAAAACTGAAGTGTATTCGGTACATCCATACTGTCCACAAAGTACCTTATCCGGGAAACACTTAACGTAAATGCGTGTAACTAACGTAAATCAAGCAAGCTATTATGCATAGGCCACGAAGTGTTGGAGAATAACACTTTAGCGGACCGGAGGGAATAATATGGAATTTATTCCAGAAAACTTCTTGCACAAAATAAATTCAAGCACTTTCAAGAACCTGTATCTATGTTTATTTGTTGTTATATATTATGCAATTAGTTTGAGCCTTTTAACAGTTTTAATTTCAGAACAATAGTGCTCTCTACTCCAGTGTTGTGATCTAACAGGCATCCGGGAGAAAGTAACATGTGAAACTCCTGCCAGATGAAGTCCTTTCATGCAAAACCATAGACATTTATCTACAGATCTACAGTATAATAATAGGAACATTGAATCATCTTGGAGAGAGTTTCATCGAGTTCACTGCCGAAACCGAGCACAATGTGCTGTTTGAATGGAGAATGACTGACAGCTTGGCATTTTGAAATATTTATGTTTATTTGGCCGTTTAGGCTCGCAACCGAAGACAAAGCTACTATGCTTGTCCGTGTTGCGCTCGGAGCGCGCGCACATCATCCTGTCAGTAGAATTCAGTTCTCTTTCGCGACTTATCGCGCTTTTAATATTTCATTTTTAATATTTATTTTACATCAACAACGGAGCTGGGCAACAAGTCATGCGTAAACACCACCACAACGCCCACAACACAAAAGCACAAAATAAACCAAGAAACGGAAATGAGGAACATCTTAAAATAACAGTTCCTTAAAGGCTGTGTCTTCCTGTGAGAAATACCCACTGGATCTGTGCCAAATCAGATTAGCTTGAATAAAACGCACCCCTCCTAAAGCTAAAACTTCACAGAATTACTAGAAGGCGCTTTATCTTCAACAAACACAATCCCTAACCTTCAGCAATATGACATCATCCGTGTAATATCAAATCCTGAAAGATTTCTGGCTTTGCAGCTGGTTTATTATTGGCACAGGAAATGAAAGGGCTCTGTTACAATAAACGAGAAAATACTACTAATCAATACAGAAACTAAAAATAATTGTAAACAAACAATGAACTAGGGCTGCACAATTTTGATGAAAAAAAAATCTAATTGCGTTTTTTCTAAGAAAACAAAAACAAATAACGAATTATGATAATTTTATCAGATGAAATTTTATCAGATGAAATACTAATTTAATATTTCATTGTAAAATAAAGTATTTAAAATACATCACTTTGTTTTACAGTACAACTGTAAAATTACAATACTGATATATATGGCTGTCTTAAAGGGATAGTTATGATATAATGAGCCGGCGTTCTGACGTAGAAACTGGAAGCGCTGCACTGTGTTTATTACGTGATCAGCGCAGGAGACTGACGTGGAAGAGAAGAAATTGTTAAATAACGCCATTATTTTTGTTGTTGTTTTTTGCACACAAAAAGTATTCGTGTCGCTTCATAACATTAAGGTTGAACCACTGTAGTCACTATTTTAACAACTTTACTAACTTTTCTGGGCCTTGAAAGTTGCTGTCTATGGATGGTTCAGAAACCTCTCAGATTTCATCAAAAATATCTTCATTTGTGTTCTGAAGATGAACGAAGGTCTTACGGGTTTGTAATGACATGAGGATGAGTAATTAATGACAGAATTTTCATTTTTGGGTGAACTAACCCTTAAATGTCTTTATTTTCAAACTCTAAACCATCATTAAACCCCAAAGTTCATTTAGAAAACATTTACTTGAAACAACAACTAGCTTATACAATTTTAAACACTAAAGTCTGCAAACAAATACAACAGATTTCTTCTGCGCAACTGCATTCTGGGAAGCTTTTTTAAACAGTCTAGAAGGAGTTTCCATGCATTCCTTTATTATCAAGCCCATAATTTCAAAAACATATTATTAACATTTTAGCTTTGCAATGAAATTCATATGCAGGCACAATTTATAAGGGTCTAAAACTAATTTCAAACTTTCTGAACAAAAACTTTTTGAAAATGGCTGATTTGGCATTGTAGCTGCACATCAGCATCAGTGTGAATGACGCTTAACACCGCAGAGATTTACTGCTTGACATTTTATTGCAGCATCATGCATGGTTAAGACCATATTAGTATCTTAATTACTCGATTAGCACACTTTTTAGTGCAGAGGCAGACTTACAAAGGTCAACCACCTCCCCAGAATCCATCTTCCACACACACACACACACACACACACACACACACACACACACACACACACACACACACACACACACACACACACACACACACACACACACACACAGACGGCAGAATGACAGGAGGAAATCTGATTAGCGAGAACACATGAAGCTCACAGTGAGATTAAGGACCTCAGGGCTCACCAGCGTCTGAGCTCAGGGCTTTATTTCAGAGAGGCACTACAGGGTCTGAGTGGGCTTAACATCAGCTCCTGTTCTACGGTCAACAAGCGTCTTGCTCCACTTCAGTATCATTACTGCATCAGCTGACCCTCTTGACCAATCACTCACTTCCCACTTACTATCTCAAATACTTTATCCCTCTTCCTTCACCTTACCATGATATTGATTCAGTCATACTCACTGTCAATACCTATAAGAATGCACTGATTTTTAAATAATATTACAATAAGCCAATTATTATATTGGTAAGCATTATGATATTCTGCAATATTACTTGTATCGTAATTTATTATACGGCTCCGTGGAATACTTCATTCTGATTGGTCAATTGCTGCATCCAGCGGTATGTTATTCCCAGATAACAACCACGTTTTTTCTTCGTGGAAGTTTTGCGTTTGGTGAGCTAATAAAATATTAAAACTCAAATCAATATTTTGTGTACAATTATTTAATTATGTCATCCGGTATTGCGGACTCACTCTCCTTTCATACAAACGCAGCTGCTGCCACTTGCCACACGGTTGTTTTGTACACTAATGGATTAGAAGATGACAAACTGGTACGATTTTAAATCGGTTTCATCTCAAATCAATATCTCTTAAACCCATAATTATCTGTGTGGCGAAATGCCGTATAATAAGTGGTATGACTGTACCATATCCCTTAAATGTCCGTCTAGTTTGAACTTGCCGCTTGCTAGCAACTGCTTTCTCTGCGGAAGCATTGCGTTTAAAATATAAATAATAAAATATTTAATACAATAAAGTAAAAAACTCAAGTCAATATTTTATGTCTGATTATTTACTTGTTGCAAGTAGCCACTTAATAAGCGGGATAATGTACATCCAGCAGCTTGTTATTACAGAATAAACCCCTTCAGTGTGATTCAAGACGCATAATCACCCTGTTGGGGTTTATTCTGCGATAACAAGCGTCTGGATGTACATTATCCCTTACATAAGATTTTGGTCTTATCGCCCAGCCCTAAAATCAAGGCATCATATTGTTTCAGGCATCAACCATCACTTCACAATGTGCATTAAGTAATGAAAGCCATGAAGACTCATCTTTACCTCAACCCACGGAAGCAGTAAAAAAATGTATATCCAATACTGACCAAGTAAAAAAAAAAAGAAAAAAAAAAAGAAAAAAAGCACAACATTGTGAACTATCAGAGCTATTCCCTTATAAAAGACATTTTGTGCTTGGCTCCCCCCCCCGAGAATTACTATCAAACAGAAAAATGTGATGTGGTTATTCAAATTCTGTGATATCATTTCCTCTATTACAGCTCAGTTAAAGCAGAACAAAACCCCTATTAAGTAACTTCAGTGCGTTTGTTCAGCACGCACACATTATCGTACAGCTGTCGAACACTCCAGCAGCTGCTGAGTGACTCTGCAGAGCCATGCACACTTACTCCTGTAGAGCTATTCCCTTCATGCAGGACACTTTCCCAGAATGCACGTCTTCTACCATCTTGCTTAACATTTTAATGAATCCCTAGAGTTCCACCCTGATGTCCAAATCAGAAGCAGCTATATTAAGAAAATGTATTTCTTGGTGTTTCTGCCCCAGTTTCACACAGGTTCCTCTGACTACGCAACATGTGACACATATAATTTGAACAAAAATATGCATGAAAGGCACAAAGTACTGATACACTGCAAACAACTGTTTGCGACCAACCGTCAAACATGAACTGCACTGCCAGCCAA
Organism: Abramis brama; assembly: GCF_963993115.1. Taxonomy (NCBI): domain Eukaryota; kingdom Metazoa; phylum Chordata; class Actinopteri; order Cypriniformes; family Leuciscidae; genus Abramis; species Abramis brama. The sequence goes on along the minus strand of NC_139963.1, from coordinate 41,323,360 downwards.
ATAAGAGTGAAAATTGACTCACCCTTTTGCCTGTAATTGTACTAGTAATACACAATTTTATAGTTAAATACAACATAATATATGTTTTAAGTTAAAATGAATAATGTAAGTGAGACAACACATGAGAGATACTACTTCTCATATTTAACCACTAAAATATGAGAGGAAAAAATATATCTTCATACCGCAGCTCAAAGAGGCACTAAAAATTCTATCATTTCTGAGCAATATTTTGCACGACTCAGAGTCACTGTTTGTCAAAAATATGCAAGGGGGGAAAAAAATCAGCAAATAATTGCAGTCACAGACAAAATATACATACATTTCTACTTGAATATTTAACAAATGATATAAAATACGATTGTATGTGACGTGAAAAATATTTATGGCCAGTCCATTTTCACAATTAACCTGATATTGTGAAAAGCACTATACAAATAAACAGAAAAAGAGATATTGGCAGGTGTGGCACATACTCAATTTTGGAAGCAGCTAATATATCATTTCAAAAGATTTTTCTGGCCAACCGTCTCTGTTAAAGAGACATTTAGATTCCCCTTGTGACTGCATCAATCTCAGGTTATTAATTTCAAAGGGATCCAGTGGGAAAATGCAAGTAGAAAACATTAGTTTCCCCAAACGCTTAACAAGCAAGTCATGCTCTACTCTCACTGCTCTCCTTTCTCTGTTGAGCTTACACAATAACTCTTTGTAAGCTTGTCTTCCCTGTGTGACACACGTTGAGTAACACTAATTCGTCACGTCTCTCTGAGTGCCAGTGGCAGATGGCTCAACGGTTTGTTACTCGATCCCACTTCTTTTTACGACGGTTTCTGCCTGAAGAACACAGTCATGCAACCTACGCTGACACACTCGTAGTGCACACACTGGCACCGCTGAAACAATCCTGTACAACAGCCAATCAGACAGAAGCTACCTTCGTAAATATAACAGCAAGAAGGCGGCGTAGGATATTCAGAATTGGAATAAAAGTTTTATTTTTCATGCTGCTAATTTCACACACTACAAAGTTTCAGTAATAACGACCGTTTCACAATACAAGACTGAATCTGAAATTTCAATGTTTGACAATGCTGGGCGGTATGACCAAAAATATGTAGGCTATCACTGTATTTTTATTCTGATTCTGGCGGTTTCACGGCAGTTTCTTCTTTTTCTTTTCATGACTGGACCTTTATACTAGTTTATAACTTTTATTTTACTGTCAGGAGTACATAAAAACATTGTACTTTGAAATACAAATTTAATTTATAGAAAAATGAAGGTAATCAAATCAATTAACAACACTAACAATTTAGTTAAGCTTTTAAACTATCAAATTAAAATTTCATTTTTTTTTTTTTTTTTACAAGTTTACGGTTTAAAATAAAACATGTATGGAAATGTGTGTGATATTCCTCAAAAATAAGGTTTTAAAAATGATTATTATTATTACTTTAAGAAGTACATCATTCTACTTTAAAATAGTAATGTATTTCTTTCATAATTTTTTCAAGTTAGGCAGAATGTTTATTTTGGCTGCTGTAATGAAGACCTTTGATACTCTGAAACTGATAAACTGTTGCTACTACTACATGAAGTACACCACGGTGCAATAGTAATATATGTCTTCATGTTAGACCAAACTTTTATTTTGACGGGTTGTCGTGAAGAACTGAGTTATGGCAATAGTTTGATCAAATGAAATGGTGAAATGCTGGTAAAGTGACTCTCAGAGCAGATGAAGTTCACGTGTTCAAGTCCTCATGTAGTGAGACGTTGAAAACACCATGCTTCAGTATGCGTGTGCAGTAGATGAAACCTGCGGCACTCATTCACACAGACACGCAGAATTCAGGTTTCAATAGCAGTGTTTTTGAGCTTAAATGTTCACAGATACTAGTCCATATCGCAATTTGATTCATTGTACTGCCCTACTTTTGATTTAATTCATCCAAAAATTCCAGTAGCACCTCACTGCAGTACACGAGATCCAGGGGGCGGAGTTGGATCCAGATCTAAGGGGTGGAGATTGGTAGGTTTAGGGGTGGGTTTAGGGATCAGGGGCTGGAGATGGGTAGGTTTAGGTATATGTAAGGTGGGAGGAGTTGGATCTGGATCCAACTCCTCCCCCTGGATTTCATGTTCTGCAGTGAGGACCATCTAAAAAATTCGGTGATATTCCGCTTTATACAGTAAAGGCCTGTTCACACCGCCTCGCTCTACATTATCCCGCTTATTACATGGCTACCTACCAAATAAATCAATAATTTGACACAAAATATTGATTCAAAAAGGAGTTTATTGATTTAAAAACGATTGTGTAGCCTCCTATGGACAAGTGTTGCAAATTAGCAGTTTTGCTATAACACTAAAAACAATGTATCTGGTTTGTCCAATGCTGTTGTTATGTCCATATCAAATAAATAAATAAATAAAAAATAAAAAAATAAAAAATTGTATTGCTTCCGCTAAAGAAAATAGTCTGTTCCGTCTCTACGATTAGAATCCTGCGTCCAAGGCAACACTCTGTTTTTCATGGCAACGGTGTGTTATACTGTTATCAAGAAATAACAGACCGCATTCTACATTAGAATTCAACCAAGCCATGTAATAAAAAGTTATAACCGTTAGTAAGAAGGGTATGTAGTTAAAAGAGGTCCTCTCAATACACTCTACATAGCGCTCTTCATGGCCATTGAACAGATGCAGCAATTGTTTCAGCTATGCACCGTTATGGCAGTATTTGAAAAAAACATACCGTACACAAAACTGAAGCACTAGTTTTACATTGTGATAAAAAAATTTTTTAACATGTCATAATACATCTATAAGTATTGCAGTGTTAAAGTGCAAGAAGACCTGCACTTGTTCTGGTACCTGTAATGTTTCTTTGATTTCCACTTTATTACTAACTTTACTAACTATACTAATCACTAACTATGTTCACTTAATTGAACAATATTTGAAGGGTATATTCAGTATATACAGTTTTAGCAACTTTAGCTAAGTTTTTAAACTAATATTTGTTTTATTTCAGACATATTTCAAAAAACTATTTACCATTCCAATTTTTTTTTTTGAATAGTTAACAATAACAACACTGTAACAACAAAAAACAACAACAATTTTTATTATTATTATTATTAGGAACATTTAGACCTGATCTGACATCAGATAAATAAATAAATAAATAAATAAATAAATAATCAAACTAAAATTGGATGCCTTAGCTTTGTTTTTATAAAATGGCAATTACATATTACACAATGTTCATTTTAAAACTTTTTTAAAATATAATTTACACTTATGTGATGTGTAAAAACTACTGAAACTTGAACTCAACTGTAACGACATTTGGTTTAATAATCATAAATTGTGTTACACAAACCAGGACCGGCACGATTTAGCTGGAAAAGTGGTATCAGTGAGTGCAGCCAGTGGGGGACAAATCGTTATCTGCATACAAACGTCAGCACAGTCAAATCTACACTGTTTTTGCTGATCTAAAGGGTATTATTACACAAATTCACATTACCTGGCCATTAATTCTGTGCAACTTCATAACTTGCCTAAGGTAAATAACCACACCTGCTGTCATCCAACCCTCTCACCCGGCTCTTGACAGCCATGGAAAAAAAAACTACACACCTGAATAAAACTACTAAATAATGACTAAAACAAACAAGAAGCTAAAATATGAAATGGACCACAAACACAGAATGGTAGAACTAGTCGTGAAGTTGTCATCACATTCTTTGTCTACAACCACAAACTTGCATGAATTGAGCAAAGAAACAGGTTCAACAGGACACGGAAATACTCAGGAAAATCATTAGCTGAGGAGAAGGAAAGTTCAAGCATTATTACACAAAACCCTGTAAGGTTTACTGAAATGTAAACTGAGATGTGCTAAGTGCACTGCCTGTAGTTCCACCCAGTAATGTTTTCATTTTCACAGTGATCTCACCTGAGTGAATAGGTATAGCCCGTGTTATCCGGAGTACAGTGAGGAGGAGTATACGTGTGCAGAGGGGAAAAATCCATGGTAATTCGCTGAGCACGCTGTGAAGATCAAACCAGATGTGAAGAGCAGACTTCGAAAACTACGGCAACAGCTAACGTGTGAGGATGGGTGTGACCTCGATGCATAAACAGATTCACACCCATGAAAGCATGCACGCACACACACTCTACGGTTCAGCCTGCCTCTGGGAGGAATCCCGATGAGCAACATGGTGACAACTTTTGTTTAGTCTGGTCCAGGTGATTGAACATAAAAGCTAGTAGAGTAACTATATAAAACACCTCTTTCATAGCAATTTGTGCTTATTAAATGTGCAAACAATTCATCTGATATCGTCAAATCGAGCAGGAAGTGACGGACACACCTACACGTTCAAAATCAACAACACTGTCCAGGGTGACTCAAGCGAACAGGACAGTGAGAGTGCATGTAGACTTTAATATATTTACACAGATAATGGCTCTCTACAACTCTTCCAGACAGTGATAATTACTGAATGTAGACTTTAAACATATTTACAGAGATTGCTTTGCACTAATAAAAAAAAATTAATGAAATATTATTTTAGAGCTGAACAAATTTGTTCACTATAGACTGAACAGACTATAGACTATAGTAAGAGTTTACAATAATGACAATTAATGAATTAGGTATCATGAAATAAATATGAACAATATTTGCACAGCGATTCCTAATATAGGTTAATTTTTATATTAATACATTTTACATTTAATAAATAACATTTCAAGTTAAATGTATAAATTAATTACTAAATTATATTAATAATAAAATATAATTAAATAAACATTAGCTAATGTATTATATACAAACATGTATTACCAATTAACAAAAGTAATTATAAAATATGTATTTTAATATATATATATATATATATATATATATATATATATATATATATATATATATATATATATATATTATATATATAATTATCTACTAATTAAATGTATGTATTATTAATGTGTGGTGTGTAATGTGTATAATTATTTTGCATATATATATACACACATGTATGTATATATTTAAGTATATACTGTATATATATTTATATTATATATAAATATTTTATTTATAAATAACAAATATCGTCGCTGTCGGGCGGAAACCTCGTATGTCCAAATTTGGTCAATTTTTTCACAAATCGATGCTATTGGTCAGTCCCCACGTGGTTCTGTTATTTTTTACAAATTTTTAACCAATCTAAAGTGTTGAAAATAGCTTGAGAGCAAATCTCGTAACTCCATTGGACACTTCAACTGTCTGAGAATCCTCGTAACTCCACCTCTTCTTCACTCCGCGGCGGGAGCTTACGCGGCATAATCCGGCATTTTGTCTCCTCAGGATTGAATGTTGCAACGATAAGAAATCCTCGTCGAGCAACACGTAAAGCAAGCCTTAACTCTGATTTTATCTGTGTTAAACTATGATATCAGTTATTGATGTATTTTAAATGTCTACGTATTATAGGCTTATTACTACTAGGCTTATTATACGTGTGCATTGTTTTAAAATGTATCTAATATAATACTTGAATTGAAATAAATGTTTTGGATACCAGCATTAAATTATTGTTTTTATTATTATTTTACTGACTCGAAGTTGGCACTGTGCATGTAAAATACCCCAAGTAGCAGGTTTTATTTATGGGAGAAAAAGGGTCTGTCTAACGTTACTGGCGCCAGTAAGCCTATCATTGCATAACTCTGTCTGTTTTTTTAGACAATAACGAGTGAAAATAGTTAGGTTAGATACATTTGAGTAGGCTTGTTTTGTTAAAAATCAATTGCTGTAATGCTTTGGTGCAGAAGGAAGCCTGTGAGCCACGGTAAATTTGCGTGCAGATTAGGCAAATTTCCGCCTATTAGACAGCCTAGTTACCTCATCGTTTTTTTGTTCTGCTTCACGTATAGCTCTTAAACCTTTAAATAGAGTTTAGGAAGATGTATGTAACCACAATCATTAGATATGAATAGCTCTTAAAGCCTTATCTCTTGTCAAAAGGCTCATCGTGACCGCAGACTTTGATGAACACTGCTGGCAGCAGCGACGTCTGTGTCCGTACCATTCTAATCAATGACAGCGTAACCTCGTATCTCCCTAGCCTGGTTCTACCAGACTCTCGTACATTTCATTTGTACAGAGAGTCTGGCCTCTCTCCATTGACAAGCGTTAACTTCCTTGTAGGTGGGTACTCTGTTGAAGTTTAAAACTATTGGATCTGACCAGAGTCACTCTGGATCTGCCATAACCAATCGCTAACTTTTGGTCGTGACGTATGTCAACTCACACTAGCGCACGATCTCAATGTCATCGTTCTCAGCCACTCCCTCTGTTCGCTGATTGGACCGGTTAAAAATTGATCGGAGAAAACCAAAGAATACACCACAATCCCAGACGGAGTTACTGAAGGAAAATGAAATTGAGCGGAAGTACGCAGGAGGGCGGAGCCAGGCTAGTATCTCCCTGCTCCCAAGTCATAAATCTCGTATCTCCGATTAAACATGATTTTGGGTAAATGTTGTGTTAATGTTGGTATACAACAGTATATGATAGCAATATAAGTTATAATACCAACTTTAACGATACAATGTTTAATAATTAAAAAAATATGCAGTTTTTTTAATTTCCTGAAAAATAATGGTTTTGGAGATACAAGGATTCCGCCAGACAGCGACGATATATATGTTACTGAGATTTACAGTAAAAGCTCAGCTTTGATCACAATTTAAAAATTCCTTAGTTTTGCATGGTTTATGCACTATCCCTAATTGAATACTTTGTTTAGTTATCTAATAGACTAGTAGAGCTTTAGAGTTTAACTTTCAACTTACTAAACTCATTATCAGGTTGACATGAAATCAAATGGATCCAAACTGTCCTGGTCCTTTTCAAAGTGCTGAATAAAGCATCTGAACAAACAGAACACTATTAAGAAAATATTCATATGCTTAATTACAGTACCGAAAGTCAAATATCTTGTTCATTTTGTTTACCTTTCCTCTAACTGCATGTCTTGTCATTCTCAAAACCAGAGGAGATCTAGAAAACCCCTCTCCAATACCCAAGAGACAGGCTGAACATCCCCAAATTTCCCACCTATTTTTCTTCTCTAAACACACATTTCACAAGCCCAATAAGCAATTATGTTCCAAGCATGACATGCCACTAATAGTGCAATAAAACAAGTCAATGGTGAACACCACGAGCTCCTTTCTTTGTGCATTAGGCAGACAAAAACAAACAAAAAAAGGATTTAAGTCTCTATCTTGACCTAGTCACACCTTCATGTGCTTTTGCATCTTTATCACTAGTGGAAGAGGAGCATTTGCATTTATAAACATGATAGCGCACAACTCTCCAGATTTGACGTCTCTGCAACATTTGGGATCGCAACATTTGGTTGCGTATCAAAAACTAGTGCGCTGTCTACCTAGACAACAGTGTTGAACAACTCGTTACAACGAAACGCGTAATGAACATGCGAATAATAAACTCGTATTTGTATATCATGTAGCCTAACTTTCGATTCGATGTCGTAAAAAGCGAATGGACTTCATTGTTTAGAATGAGTGTGCGATGCTATCCAGATGAAGCTCACTGGGTTTTGACACGCAGCTTTGAATTGCAACACTGTAGCAGCGCGATTCTGTATCTGAACGCGTAAAGGGTTTCTGCGCACTTCAGCACTGTTTAAATTTGAAAACGTAGAATATAACAACATAAATCATATATAAATAAAGCCCTGGTTGCGTGTATGACAGTTAATCCAGGGCCATGTTTTCTGTCAAGAGTTTGGAAAGAAAGGAGCTTCACTGACTGTCCACCAAGGACTGTATATTACGCGTGAAATATCAACGTATCTGTCCATAATGTTTGAATGAAATCATAAACGACATCAAAATATTCCAGCACTTGCCAGTTTGACCATCAGTTTGTTTCTATAATCTCCTGTTGTTTTGAAGATAGTCCCGTTCAGAAATGACAATCCAGTTCAAGGATGCGCAAAATGTGTGGCGCATCTCGACGGGAATGTAAACAAAACAAAATAGAAATAACTATGTATCCAAACACCCGATCCAAATTCCGCGATCTTTGTGGGAATAGATAAAAGTTACGTGCTTGACTCACAATTACTACTAGGAAAATCCCAAAATGGCTTCCATAACAGAGTAAAGCCAGACGGATAAAGTCGCACAAACGTTCCTCCTATTTTCCAGGCTCAACTGTCAATCAACGACATACTTTGAATCTATTGGTGGAAACACGAGAGTCACGCCTTCCGGCTCGACGTCACTCAGCATTGGATATAAGGATTCAGATGGGCCCGTCCGTAAAGCTGTCACATTCACTTCAGCCTAAAGCGACGTAAATACAGTAAATACGAGCATTTGGAGTAAAAAAATAGACTGTACAAATGGAAACAGAGCTTGTTGGCCAATCTTTACGATTAAAAGGCTAATTTAATTCTAAATAACAATCTAAATCCGACTTTTATCACTTTCACATGAGGTAGGCTACTTTGTCGCACAAATCACTGTCAAAATATGCATACAAAATATTAAAAATGCAATTTATAGATTAACACATTATCAAGTCAAGTCAAATTGAAAAAGTTTTAAAATAAGATTTTTTATTATCTCTTTATTTGCCACTGACTCACATATTGATAGACCGACTGATGAGATTAAAGGATTAGTTCACCCAAAAATGATCCCATAATTTACTCACCCTCTCAAGCCATAGGTGTGTATGACTTTCTTCTTTCAGACGAACACAACTGGAGTTATATTAAAAATATCCTGGCTGTTCCAAGCTTTATAATGGGAGTGAATTGTCCCACGTTATGTCGGGTCAGAGGTCACTCTTCCGCCGTAAGTCGCGTATGGCCATTACTGGAAGCCAGTGATTATTTATTAAGTTATAAATATGGATATTTTTCTTACAAACACATCGCTTTGTTTCAGAAGGCCTTTATTAACCCCCTATGGATTACTCTTATGATGGATGGATGCGCTTTTTGGGGCTTCAAAAAACAAGGTATCATTCACTCCCATTATAAAGCTATTTTTTAATATAACTCCAACTGTGTTCATCTGAAAGAAGAAAGTCGTACACCTATGATGGCTTGAGGGTGAATAAATGATGGGATAATTTTCATTTTTGGGTGAACTAATCCTTTAATTCATCCAATTTTCTTTATCAATCCACTCTGTGCCAAAGTTTAAAAGCAGCCATTACACAATTAGCTTCATTTCCGAAACAGAAAACCTCAAGTCTTGCAATATTAAGCAAAGCAATCCGAAAAAGCTGACTCAAAATGGGAATAGGATCTCCAGTTAACACACAATGTCTCTAAAAGCCATACAAATCAGTCAGAAAATTGCAAAAACACAATAGGCCAGGAGGACATACTGGTTATTGATCCCCAAAGACAAATTCAGATGCAAAACATTGCAGTGCAAAAACAGTTACAGCAGATGCAAAAGATCTTACTCAACATATGTGGTCAAATTGTTTCTTAGTGCCAAGAAACACAAATGCTCTGCAGGCATTTTGCATCTAGAGCAGATACACAACAACTGTAACCTCCTATTCATTTCTTTTAAAAAATTGGACTCGTCCCATACAATGCTTGCATATTTTCATCTCATTAACAAGAGAAACTTGTGAAACAATTCAAAGGTTCAATATGCCCTCTGTAAAGTAAACTACAACAAAATAAGATTTATGGGTCTCTTGGTGATATTGCATGACTTTATTTAGCAACTACTCCTCAATACACTCTCAAAGCCACATACGCGATGCAACAGCGCCACCTACTGGTCATTTACTAGACTACTGGTGCAGAGACGTTAAAGCAGATCACGGTTATACATATTTGAAGACTGAATCAATGAGCGTTCAGGGTGGAGTTAACGCCTTATAGCTCATAATTCAAGCCCACTTCTTCTAGGGAACACACGTGATTTTAAAGTAAACTGCGATACAATGCTGTTATACACTAATTTGATATCTACTTACAGTGAATTGCCCTTTTAATATAACTTTAGGTAACGTACAGTAGGATTAAATTATTTTAAATACTTTAAAGACGTCTCTGTTTGTTCATTATCATTTAAAACTGTCAGATACCCACAATCCTTTATAGAAATGAGTCAGTGTAATCAAATAGCTTACTGTTTGGTTGATTTACCTTCTTCTTCCCGAGGTACTTCTGCAAACTCACCCAGGCGGTGGCAGTTGTCAAAGTCCACTGGTTTGTTGTTGGTGGTGAGTCCTTCAAATACAAACGGTTAACTTATAATGAGCTTGGAAATCGACGACCCAAACGATTTCTGTGAGAACCGCTTCCAGTTCCAGTTCACTGTCTGTCTCTAAGTAAAACACGAGTAAACAGTGAAGTTTAACGCGACGCCTCCGCGATGTCCGTCCACACGGACACAGACCAGTGAGTTTGAGCGGCGAGTGACTGGCGCGCGCAGCGAAGGAAGCCACGCCCACACCAACTGACGCGCATGACAGTCCTTACGATAAAACATTTTATTAAATAGCCTATATATAATTTTTATTTGAACAGTTCTACTGTTGTGTATGGCTTATTAACAGTAACTTTACATGCTTGTTTTTTTTAACCTTTTCTAGCAATTGTTAGATTTTACTACAGTGGAATAAATAATATCGTATGTTTAAAAATGTAATTAAGTGAGAACGTCACACCGTTCCCTGTTTTGGCTTTTGAAATAATTGCAAGTAATAATAATTAATAGATAATATATAATACGTGCAATATAATGATATATACAATATATAAATTATTAATAAATATACGTAGGCCTAATTAGGCTAATAAATTATGTGCGATTTTCTCTCCAAGCAAAGTAAAAATCAATAAATACATAAATAAATAAATCATTAATATTTATTTTTTCAGTTTCCTCATAAATAACTCCAGGAATTACATAAATATTTGTTTTGCTATACAGGGAACCTCCTTATTTTAAACGAACTTTATTTATTTAGCCTATTTATTTATTTATTCATTATTGAAATTATAATTAAAGCATAGTCTATTTGCGGAATTATTTTATTTTCTGTGGATCAAATTAGGAGTAAAGTGAATTTAAAGGACTGCTGCAGTAAAATATGATGCAGATATGAATCACATCTGTATCTTAAAAATGTATCTGAAGGAATCTTCCTTTGATTTTACGTCCAAGTGAATGGACAAGATGACGGTGAGTGAACGGGGCGGTGCTGATGATGAAGACCATATGACAGACACACACACAAGAGACCCTGGTGAGGGACAGCTAGGCTAGAGGTCTAGGATATTAAATCCATCTCCTGCGGACACACTATGACCTTCGTCATGTGATTATATAGTAAATAACTAGCTTCGTTATCATTCTCAACGTAATTACGGACAAAACAGGAAACGATTACGCGATTTGCATCTGTACGTCCAACATAAACATCAGCACAGCGACATCATAGTTACAGTCACATCTGTGGTAGAGGAAAGCCTTTTTCTGATACACTTTTTTTTATCATTTATTCAAACAGAAGCTCCATCCTGCATTGCGATATAAAGGTAGGTGCTGATGCTGAGATTTTAACATCTGTGCGTGATTATCTGTTAGCAAATACATCAGAGGATAGAGCAGTGGAATGCGGAGCGATTGATAGATAGCATTGTTGAGAATCTGTTTAAAATCCGAATCTAAAAGCCTGCATTACTAGCTAACGTGACTGCTGCCTGTGACAGCTCAATCTGACCGAATGAACGACAATAAACGACATATAACACGTGCACTAACGTTTACGTTTCAATATGTAGACTGTTCCAGTTGTGCAGACCGCTGTAAGAAAACATGGACAGCTATGAGGGATTCTGCGCACGCATTCTGTCTGAACTGCAGTCGGAAATGATGCACGAAATGAGCTGCAGTACCGCACCTGCGCGAGGGGTGGCGCACTCTCTCATGCGGTTCCATGGCAGGCCACTTCTGTCTCCTGTTGTGAGTATTTATATTTATATTACAGAGTGCGACTGCAATACATATGATATGATAAACTTTCAAAAGCAAAAGAAAGAGTTAGCACAGTAAAATATAATAAAGAGCATTAATAACAGTAATAATTATAACATTCAGCCTAAGTTTGGTTTACACATTCAAAAAATAGAGTATTGTCTCCCTTTCAATTGTCTAATTATGATTCATATTATTTGAAAGTTTTTGCATATTGTGTTTCCAGCTAAGCGAGATACAAAGAAGGGAGATGGTTGAATACAGGAAAAGAGCGTCACAAATGGAGGCAGACAGACAGATTCATTATAACAATAACCTCCTCAATCAGATTCAGGCCATTCTTTGGACCAATAAGGTAAGAAAATAAGTGTTTCTTCGCCCAACAGGTACTTTTATGTCCCGGATTTATTTATTTTTATAATCACAAATAAATTTCGAAACTAATAAATTAGAAAACTGATTTCTTTTCCTTTTACACATAGATTTTATTGTTTTTTTTACCCAGATATTCATCTATGAAAATTCATATATATATATATATATATAATTTCTTTATATACTATTATTATTGTTAATAGAGACTGTATATCATTTCACCTTTTTTTACCATGCATTCATTATTTATTTTCCTTTTTTTTCCCGTTTTATGTATAGACTTTTTTTTTTTAACCTATACCTTCAACTATGAAAAAATATATATACTGCTTATTCACAATAATTGATTGAATTTACTTTCATACAGGGGTGATTCTAGGATTTCAATATTAGAGAGGCTCAGCCACCAATTGTTTATGAAAATAATTGGTAATAAAAAAAGAAAATAATTTAATATATTGTTGGTATACTTGGCATGAAGGTTCTACACAATCAAGTCAATCCCTGAATATTGAATTAATTTCTAATCATTTTAAATAACCTGCTAATATTCATTCATATTCATTAAGAATATAGACAAACTTTATATTACTGTAATTGTCTAGATTGGCAATATGTGAGTAAAATATTTTTTCATGTTTTTTTTCAACATGTAAAGATTTAAACACTATTATTTACTCTCTGGATTTGTGCAGTAAAATTTACTTTAAAGAAGATCTTGATTTATCATTTTTTCATTCATGGAGATAACGGAAAACGGATTTCTGTCACCTGGTGGAAAACAAACACTTTTAACATGAAAATGAAATAAAAATGACCACTATAACCAGTAGATGGCTGCAGAGGAGCACTCAATAGCTCATTTGCCATTTCTACTCCCTTTTATAGTTATTTTTTGCATATTTTGCTTTTAGATTTATTATAAAATTACTATTATAACAAATTTGAGCAATTCTATTGCACTGATGTATGAAGTATAGCAAGAGTGGAAAAAGCCATGAAGATGAAAGGAATGTCATAATACATAATTAAATAAGCCCAGATTTTACAGTGAAAACCGTCTTGAATTGCTCCCACATCATATTATGTAAACTGCATTTATGACAAAGAACTACAGAGATGCAGATATCATAACAATCTGTCAATAAATGCACTACTACAGATTGAAGAACACGCTGAATAACGCTGACTTAAATACGGGGATGAGCCAAAGCCTGCCCCTGGTTTCGTATGAGTTTTAAAGGGATACTCCACTTTTTTTGGAAATAGGCTAATTTTCCAACTCCTCCAGAGTTAAACAGTTGAGTTTTACCGTTTTCGAATCCATTCAGCCGATCTCCGGGTCTGGCGGTACCACTTTTAGCATAGCTTAGCATAGATCATTGAATCAGACAGGACCATTAGCATCTCTCTCAAAACCATGGGTGCAGCAGGCGTAATATGACGCAGCGCCTGAAAATAGGTCTAATAGGTTAGACAAACTTGGAAAGTCATTGTTGGAAGTTACCGAGCTGGGGACTATTTTCAGGCGCTGCGTCAAGAAACATGCAAAGTTTCTTGATTATTACGCAGGAATGAGAGTATGGTTCCTAGCCATATCAGCCTAGAAAATCGCAACTTTTCATTTTCCGTCGGTCTTAGTACACGATGTAACTACAGAAGAGTCAAGTTTTAAATAGGAAAAATATCGAAACTCTTTGGTCATTTTTTTGAGAGAGATGCTAATGGTCCTGTCCGATTCAATGATCTATGCTAAGCTATGCTAAAAGTGGTACCGCCAGACCTGGAGATCGGCTGAATGGATTCGAAAACGGTAAGACTCAACTGTTTAACTCTGGGGGAGTTGTAAAATGAGCCTATTTCCAAAAAAAGTGGAGTATCCCTTTAAAGGGGACAGATGCGATCACGAATTAATGTACATATAGTTAATCGCTAATTTTTAGGGGGGCTTGGTGGAAATTTAGGGAGGCTAAAGCAATCCTAAAATGGGTCTAGTGACACCCCTGCTTTCATATCTTCTTGCATTATAGGCACCAAAAATATTGGACGTACCAAAGCCTTCAGAGCAGTGCTTGTCTCCTTCTCCAAAATTTGACTGCAGGAATGGTTTTACTGATACTGCACATCTTACACCTACTGGGACCACTGAGCCTTACATTTTATCTAATAAGCCAGCAGTGACCCCTCCAGCTGAGCTCCCTGGACTTATGAGAAGAAAAGCCATGGAGGAAAAAGAGAAGGAAACTGACACAGAAGGAGTTTGTCTGCAGAACCTACTGAAGAAATCACGGGAATTTATTGAAAAAGAACAAGGTAAACAGGGACCAAAGGTCACCGGCACCAAAATCCCGTTTGATAAAGAAAACGGCACTTCTCTGGACGGGACTGTCTCTGGTTTACCCTGTTATATTCCCCCGCCTAATCAGACCTCTCCTAATAACCTAATAAGTCCAGAATCTGCTCTAAATGTCAGTTTAAGACCCCATCGCGGGCGTCCTCGTCCCATTTCTGCTGGCAACATCTTCTTCTCTTTCCCTGACAACCCCAACCAACCAAACAATACAGCCAATGCAAGGCCACAGGAAGTAAAAACAATCGGGACGCAGGAGAGGAAGCTGCTCGTAGTGGAACATGCGAGTATGGGTCGATATGATGACCACTCCAAAACGTCTCCGGTGGATCCTGAGCTCACGAGCCCTCTGTTCCGAAGGAGATGCCACACGCTGGACAGTCATCTGTCACCCGGCCATCAGAGTCCGCTCATAGACCGGAGCCAGGAGAGAATGCCTCGCTTTATGGCCGGGGTCACTGCGAGAACGCACACTCGACTGTCTCCTCCTTCACCAATGAGCAAGACTTTCACACGGGACAGTCCCACAGCTGCATTTATGGGCTCTGGAATCAGCCCAGACTCTCCTTCTCATGCCAAAGTATCATTTGAGGGAAACAGTGTCATTAGCACAGCGCTGAAAGAAAGGAGAGCAGGTAAGAACAGAACAAACGAGTGCACTATTGAAAACAAGGACTCAAATTAGAACCGAAATGGGTTTTACGGCCTGATATTATTGAGCATTTTTAAGTTCCTCAAAGAACATAGAGTTCTCTAGTCTAGTTTCTTTAAAAATCATCATGTGCTGGTGTTTTAAAGCGGGGGTTTTCACACTTTTTAATGCCATGGATCCCCAAATATGATGATCCTCTTGCGAAAAACCTCCTTCCTAAAATATAAATGCTACTACATTATTATATTTTATAATTTATTATAGAGACATTTATACTATGAGAAAAAGAGTCATATAACAAAAATAACATGTTATTTTAACATGCATTTATGGGGTCATTATACTCAAACCAAAAAGAATGAGTAAAATATGTATGGAAATATTTAATATATACAACATAATATAACAATGTGTGTGTGTGTATATATCACATACAAATATTAATTACTATTATTAACAATGCATATTCTGTATAGTACTTCCACAATAAATAATAATAATAATACAAAACAATCCACAATAATACATTTCTTAGACCCCAATATTAATAAAATTATTATTAATACTGCATTTTTTTGTATATTGCTTCCAAAATGTATATTATTTTTATCTCCAAAATATCCATTTTTCGACAAGGAGTTTTCAGTTTGAACCCACAATCCAAAAGACTGATATGAAGAACCGATAATGTCACATCAAGAATAACTTTTTTAATCTCCAAAGAACCTTATAACAACTCAAGACACAAAATACGCATGATATAAAGAGTTAATCAATGGTACCCTTGAGAGAACCATTGGAGAATGTTCATTTGAGAGTAAAGACGAGATTTTCAGCATCCTCTCAGGTGTGTATTCCTGTGTTTCAGACGAGATGCAATGGCAAGTCCACGCTCTAGAAGACATGCAGAGGTCTCTGGAGGATGACTATGCTTTCAGATTATCGTGTCTGGTGGCAGAACAAGAGAGAGAACAACGGCATCACAGTCAGGTCAGCATTGGCATATCCATATATATATATATATATATACACATGGCTCTGTTCCAAACCTTTGTGAATTGCCGCATGTTCACTATATATTTACCTTGGCATCCTAACCCAAATGGGACCTTTTAAGTTCCTCATGGATGACAACTATACTAACAGTTACACATCTGCTATGCATGAATAAATATGATTTATTCACAAACAACATTTGCCTGGACTGCAGCTTGGAGTCTCTGGTCTTCGATATGCATCATGTGTGTATTGTATATATTCTGATCTCTCTGGTCCTCATTCAGGAGTCGGAGGAGCGGGTCAGGAGACTGAGGGGTCAGGGTGGTCTGAGTCCTGTAGCGGGCGAGGACGGGTGTGAACGTTACCCTATACTGAGCCCCATCATGTGCCCTTTAAGCCCTGGAGAAAGATCACCACGACACCCTGTGCCAGTCATTGGTATGTCAGCCGTGGCTTTAAGATGAAAACACATCAGCTATTTTAGCTCAATGTCTTTCATTTATTACGACTCGTTATGTGTTTAAATAAATGTTCAGTGGCTTTATAGATGTAGGCTATATAAATGAAAAAATCTAATATTTATGTTTATTTTTTATTTCAGCTTATACAGTATATATA
Source organism: Abramis brama (assembly GCF_963993115.1). NCBI lineage: Eukaryota > Metazoa > Chordata > Actinopteri > Cypriniformes > Leuciscidae > Abramis > Abramis brama. Next base: position 41,306,288 of record NC_139963.1, on the reverse strand, counting down.
CACTGTATGTGTGTATGTATTTTTTATGTATATATATATATATATATATATATATATATATATATATATATATATATATATATATATATATATATACTACCAGTCAAAAGTTTTGGATCTGTAAGATTTTTTATGTTTTTAAAATAAGGCTCTTCTGCTCACCAAGGCTGCATTTATTTAATCAAAAATACAAACAGTAATATTGTGAAATATTATTACAATTTAAAATAATAAAGGTTAATATTACTATTATATATAGCTATTTATTTATTACTGATCCAAAACTTTTGACTAGTAGTGTACCGCATATGTATATGTATATGTATGTATATATATATATGAAGACTTCAGATGCAAAAGCCTCTAAATGCCATCTGATATTTTCTTCTAGAATGATAATTTTTATCAAGTTTGTATGTTTATGTTCAGTTATTTCACTTTAATGGCAATGGAAATTACCTATTAATTGTCATTAAAGTGAAATTAATGAACCTAAATATACGAGCTTGATAAAAATGCTCATTTTAGAAGAAAATTTGAGATGGCACTTAGAGGCTTTTGCATCTGAAGTCTTCATATATATATATATATATACATAAAACACACACACACACATACAGTGTATATATACTGTATAAGCTGAAATAAAAAATATGTATATATATATATATATATATATATATATAAAGCTGAAATGAAATAAATATATTTTAAACTAAATAAAAAGTAAATTACAGCTATATAGAAATAAAAACAAAAAGTGATGAAAATGACAAAAGAACATAATAAAATTACTAAAACTTAAAACTGATATTGAAAAAAAAGCTAATTCACAATATTAACTAGCATTAAAATAGTATATAAATAATGCTAAAATAACACTGATTCAAAACTTTCAGTTGCATGTGCTCAGACGCAGTCATGTGTTGGTTGACTACATTTAGAAAGCTTTCAGTTATTTTTAGAGCGTTGGGAATTTAAACATCTTTGTGTGTTTCACAGAAGAAATAAAATCATATTTAGAACAATATGACGAAATGATGTCATTTTGGGGTAAACAATTTAACCATTCATTTACTACAAAATCAAAAGAATATAGTATGCACGTACCATGGTATATATTAACATGGTATTCTATTCTTTTTAGGTTTAGATGTGTCATCCTCACCCTCAATACAGGCTTCCATATATATGAGAGGCCTGAATCATCCCAGCACAGGGAAGAGCAGAAACAGGCTGAGCCAGGTTGGGTTTTAAAAGCTTTTGTATTGATTAGATAAACTTTAATAAATGTTATTATGAGATAAAGCCTCGGTGGTGTGTGTCGCACACAGGTTATAACAGTGGAGCAGCAGAGGGCACTGTGTCGCCTCACTTCTATCGTGAAGGGCTTTCTGACCAGACGACTGCTGAGAACAGAGAAAGTCAAACACCTGCGTCAAACCGTGCAAGTGAGAAGAGAATGCACAACATGTGACCCTGGACCACAAAACCAGTCACATGGGTCAATTTTTGGAAATTGAGATGTATACATCATCTGAAAGCTGAATAAATAAGCTTTCCATTGGGTGCAAAAAAATCGAAACATTGAGAAAATCGCCTTTAAAGTTGTCCATTTATGTTCGCAATTGTGCTGCATTCACTCACAAAAATAAATGTTTTATATATTTACGGTAGGAAATTTACAAAATATCTTCATGGAACATGATCTTAACATCCTAATGATTTTTGGCATAAAAGAAAAATCTATAATTTTGACTCATGCAATGTATTGTTGGCTATTTCCACAGATATACCCCGTGCGACTTGTGACTGGTTTTGTGATCCAGGCTCACAATAGTGTTCGTATGCATGCTAATAAAGCCCTCATGGGATTGATCATCTCTCTACATGTGTCTTTCTTCAGGACACGCAGGAGTTTATTCGTTCATTCAGCACTAATGCTGTTCAACGAAACGACCAACTGTCAGAGCAAGATCTGTCTCTGCAAGAGCGCGTCAGAGCTCAGGTCCCACATTTGATGCTTTGGTACTTAAGAACCGTGTGTACAGCATCAGATCTGGCACTAAATATGCTTATATGCTTCTATTACAGTTACGCGCGGCCTTGTTTGACATTCATGATATCTTCTTCACTATGACACTAGAGGAGCGTTTGTCTCTGCTACAGCAAGACCGAGATCTGAGAGCTGAGAGGAAACTCAGAGAGATGGTAACAACAATCTGCACTTTTTGCTTTCATCTTCATCGGTTTATTTCCATTTAGTTTTGGTTAGTGTTGATCCCTGGCAACTATTATCTGCTGTTTTGACAAGTACGCTACACATAATATTTTATTTGGCATACAGGAAAAAGTAAAGCCCCCCAAGGTGATTTTGTCTGCTGCAACCCAGAAATCTCTTGATAGGAAGAAAAGGTGAGTTGTACTAGAACAATATTATGTTTGAAACTTTTTGTATGCAATCATGCAATTATATCATGCAACTTTTAAGTCTGATAAAGACTTATTTGACATGCAGTTGGTCCATTTAGGTGCCAAAACAACATAAACATTGGCAAGATTATTGGTTGTTGGATGGTATCCAATAGTAGTGTTACTTTTTTTTAATATGACATAAAGGACTGAATTGAATCAAAGATGGGAAGTCTTTGTTTATGGTTGTAACTCCAGAACTTCATGTTGTGACACATTTATGGCCTTCGGCCCATTAAACAGAAATATAAGGAACAAAATCACGATAAGTCATGATATATTTTGAAAGCTATAATTTCACTGTAACTTGATGTTCATTTTTTATTTTTTTTAACTAAATGGTTTATAAATATTTTTTTAAGTATATGTAATAGAATATACTTTAGATATATATTGAGGAAAACAGATATATATTTTAAGAAAATTATATACACACATATATATATATATATATATATGAAGACTTCAGATGCAAAAGCCTCTAAGTGCCATCTGAAATTTTCTTCTAAAATTACCATTTTTTTCAAGCTCGTATGTTTAAGTTCAGTAATTTCACTTTAATGACCATTAATAGGTCTTTTTCATTGCCAATAAAGTGAAATAACTGAACATAAACATACAAGCTTGATAAAAATTATCATTCTAGAAGGAAATTTCAGAACTCTTCATATATATATATATATATATATATATATATATATATATATATATATATATATATACATATATACATATTCTTACTATATATTTACTTCAATATTTTACAATATATTTACAAATACATATATATATATTATACCTATATCTTCAACTATGAAAATCAATATGTATGTGTGTGTGTGTGTATATACATACATACATACATACATATTTTCATAGTTGAAGATATAGGTCAAAAACAAAATCTATGAAAAAAGTAACAAAAATAAATAATGAATGCATGGTAAATAGAATGTGGCCTTCAACTTTAACAAAAAACACAGTTGAAAATGAAATGTATATACAGTATATATATATATATATAAAATATAGTATAGTATAGCAAAATAGTATATAAAATGCTATTTATTTTATTTACTATTTATTAACTGAAATTTTTATTCACTTCCTGATCTGCTCTAAAATGTTCTTGTCATCAGAGTTGGTGAATCTCCAGGTCAGACCAGACGAGCTCAGAAAACCAAGAGTCCCCCGACAAAAAGGTGAAGACAAAAACACTCCAATAGACACACATTACCCACAGAGGGAAAACAGACACTTTACACATTTACCATGCCCTCTGCACCATATACGTGCGCTAGCGGCGTACATCTTTCCAACGGTCTCCCTGTCCCTGTGTGTTGAAGGATCCTGCAGCCCAGTCAGGGCCAGAACGCTCCAGTTTCAGGCCAGCAGCTCCTGCGCCGCGGGTCAGCTCTCCACCTTTTGCTTCCTTTGATCATGCAATCTCCTATTCTGGCCATTTCCATTTTCTTTTACGCCGTTGTTGATGGAATTTGAAATTCAATTCAGTCTTTGCTGGACGCTTGCAGTACTGGAAATGCCACGGAGCCTCTGCCAGAAGAGTCACCTGACATTTAAAATTGGCTGCATTTATTTGTAAATGCATTTGGCAGGATCTCATGCAGTCATTTAGTCAACTGAAGTGTGATCAAAATATCACTGTATTATATTACAAAGAATCACTCTGTATGAAAGTAGCCTTAAAACAAACCCAGTATGTTTTAGGGAATGCATTGTATAAATATGCAAAACCACGTTTCAAACTAATTGAGTTCACATCGAATGAAACAATTTGAATGTTCAAATATAATACATCAATATTAGGTGCAATATTGCAATAGAAAACATATAAATACAAATTTTGTATGTGTTTCAGGAGTTACAAGAAGACTCCGGAGGAGAGAGTTCAGCGTTCGGAGAGGCTGAAGAAACAGCATTCACTGGGTTGATCTGGACATGAAAAATAATATTGTGCTAATCATAGAGATTCATTTAAAGATACTCTCCTGCTTGCCATCTCATTGAATCATGATTATTAAATGTCATTCATTGATATTTATTTCCTTACATTATTCTACAACTGCATGTGTGAATATAGAGTTAAAGGGATAGTTCGCCTAAAAATGAAAATTCTGTCATCATTTACTCACCCTCAAGTTGTTTCAAACCTGTATGAATTTCTTTTTTCTGCTGAACACAAAAGAAAATGTCGGTAACCAGACAGTTGATGGACCCCATTGACTTCCATAGTATTTTTTTTTCCTACTATGGAAGTCAGCAACTGTCTGGTTACCGACATTTTCTTTTGTGTTCAGCAGAAAAAAGAAATTCATACAGGTTTGAAACAACTTGAGGGTGAGTAAATGATGACAGAATTTTCATTTTTGGGCGAACTATCCCTTTAAGGCCCGTTCACATCAAGGATGATAACTATAACAATTTCAAACTATAATTGTTTCTAAATATTACCACAGCTATAACAATAACAGCATAGAGAAATTAAATAGTTGGAATCACTTTTGATGAACGATAAAAACATTGACAGCCAATCAGAGTCCTTCTTAAAGTGGCAGACGACAAAACTGCAGCGTGCGCTTATAATAAACAGAACGATATTGTGAAATGGTGTGGATGCTAATATAGTTATCATTATTGGTATGAACGGGCCTTTAGTTCAGATATTATTTAGAGGTTCATATAGGATACATAAATGAATAAATTACCCTTCTATAAATGATTACAAATTCAGTGTTTTGAGATTCATTAAACGGAAAGGTGGGATTTTCCTATATAGACGCCTGTATTGATAAAGAGAAAAGTTAATGCTGCTCTAATGATATTAATATATATTAAAATGTGTCAATAATACAGACAGAATGTCAAGTAGTAGAATAAGAATAGGGTGAAGATATTCTTCACCAGATATGATTGTTTTTGACCAGCGAGCACTGCTAATTAATTTGTACTAATGTGAACCAATGTGCTTTAACCATAATACTTTACTACTTAAAAATACAATATCGATTGTTAATGTATTAGCTCTTGACTTGTATGATTAAGAATACTTAACACATCTGCTAACGCAAATGTGCAAATAAAACAATCAGTTTAATAAACAAGTTTATTTAATAAATCAATAAAGATGTCAATATCAAATAGAAAGGCACATTTCAAACAAGAAAGTTCATTTTGAATTCTGTCAAACAACCTCCGTGAACAGAACTGAAGCTAGAAAAACCAAAACAGGTTATCCATTCACAAATGTTTCCATCAGCATGAAACACAGTGAGGAAGCAGCATTGAGCCACAGATGTGTGTGTTATAATGAGTGGATGTGCTGGAGGAGTTTATCACAGTTCTCAGAGCTGCGCTGTTTCCCTCTCACCGCCTCTGTTTGCTGCTGTAACAGACCTCCGTCCACTGCACTGGCCACTTTCAGAACCTCTGACACAGAAAGAGAAGACAAGGAGATCTTTAGACTTGGTTATTACATCATACTTTACTCATTTGGCAGAGCAAAAATATAGTGGAGTCATAGTGCAGGGGTTTATGTATTTGGTCCAGAGTCCAGACATACAGCACTGAGCCTTGGTGCTCATACAGGAGATTCAGATTTAACTTCAGCCTACAACAACTCTACTATCTTTTTTCTTTATTTCTTTCTTTATTTCTATATATATATAGAAAGATACATATACATATATATATATATACATATACATAGTAAAGGAACAGTATTGAGTCCATGTTCACACACACCAATGTTTTTGAAAGAAGTCTCTTCTGCTCACCAAGGCTGCATTTATTTGATCAAAAATACAGTAAAAATAGTAGGAATGTGAAATATTATTACAATTTAAAATATAATATTTTCTATTTGAATTTGATCACATATTCCTGCAACGGCAAAGCTTAATTTTCAGCATAATTTCTCCAGTCTTCAGTGTCACATGATCTTTCAAAAATCATTATGATATGATGCTCAAGAAACATTTCTGTTATTATATATATATATATATATATATATATATATATATATATATATATATATATATATATATATATATATATATATATATATATATGTATATATTATTATCAATGTTGATAACAGTTGTGCTGCTTCATAGTTTTGTCGAAACCGTGAAAAATGATTTTCAGGATTATTTGATAAATAGAAAGAGAAAAGAACAGCATTTATTTGAAATATTTTTTGTGTGTGTTTTGAATCAATTAAATTAAACCCATTAAACATCAAATAAATGGATCCTTTTTTTAAAAATTAAATTAATTAAAAATTAATATCTTTAAAAAAATCTTACTGACCCCAAACGTTGTAAGTTTGCTAAGTTATAAATTATATACATACTAGTATATTATAGTATATATTACATTTATTTATTTTTTGAAAAATGTAGTAATTTAATACTTTTTTGTTTTGTTTATCATAATGGTAGGTTCATAATGAAATTGTGACCATAATTAACTGGTCTATTGTTGCACGCATACTCGCATATTCATTTTCATAAATATCATTATTTTTGCAGTGTGATTACGCAAAAGTGTCCATTGTTTTATCTTAAAAAAAAAAAAAGACTTTCAAAGTTTTCAGCTCACCATTTAGGAACAAAGAGAAGCCCATAAAGCTGATTTGTGTTCTTCCAGCAGTCGTGTCTTTGTTGTGGGGATTTGGTTTTATCCTGATTTGTTTGGTCGGGGGGGATTTACCTTTATCCGCCGCTTTATACGTTTGTAAGTGCACCAGAAAACAAAGTTTCCTTTGTGTAAAGAAACGGGTGAATTTCCTCAGTAACTCAAGCACAGTGTGAGAGTGCTGTTATTATAAGCTTAACCATAGGAATGAGGGATTATGAGATATGGTGTTATAATGGACATTAATCACATCTGGGGTGTCTTTGAAATACAAGATGCGTTAAAGAGCATTATCAAAAATAAAGAAAGACAAGAAGAGGAAATCAAGACGGTGTTTTCCCCCACGTCTGTGGCTCTGTATGCATGATGCTAAACGTTATCTCTAAATAAACCCCTTTTGTATAACACAAATGCATATTAGGATCACCCTGTCTGGGCTTATTTAGCGACATCAACTGGATGAACATTATGCCCTACTTACTATATGTACGTTTTCAACATCCTTTGTGGGTTCAAAGCCTAATTAGGGGGTATGAAGAGTTTCTGTACTCCGTGTGCGTGTGCACTTGGACACATTGACATAGGATTATGGGAAGGTGTTGACAGCCCATGACCCGGCTGGAGGCAGGCCAGTAGCAGAGGAGCGTGTGATGGATAGAGTGTAAAAATGCAGGATTAATGAGGCTCTTTGAAGTGAGGAACAGGGAGATCAGTGAAGTGGACCGTAGATGAGCGCAACACAGACCCGAATCACTTCCTTATGCAGCAGGAAGAGATTTATCTTACACCGCAACAGTGTCGACACGAATATAACTGTCATCAGTCACGACTCGCGTCAAAACATCAGATGGTTACAGCAGGAATGAAGAATCGCATGCCGTTTGTGTGCGTGCGCCCTTACCGAGGACTGAATCCTGGACTTTGGTGTCGGGGTCGTCCATGTAGAGCAGCAGCTGCTGGAACAGGAACTCCAGGTGTGGGCGGCACGAGTGTGTGTCGTAGTTTTTCCCCAGAGATGAGAACCATGCGCTCAGAGACTTCAGCGCTTCGAGGCGGACGTCTTCACTGCTGTCATCCACACGCTTCAGCAGCTCTGAAACACAGACAGACACGCTCATGAAAGCACATACTACCTCACAGACACATCTGAAACCATGAACAAGTGTGCAATAACAACAGTTATTATACACACTGATAGGCTTCGTTTGACCAGGATAGTCTTGTGAAATCTGGCATCCACTTTTCAAAACAAAAGTTAAACATTAAATATAATATAAAAAACTGTTGGGGACTGCCCCACTGATGCCGGTTTTTAAGGGTGTTAACCACTTCAGTACTCTGATCAGGGAGTCTGAGTCATCAAATTTCTTTCCACCATTTATTTAGGTACAGGGTTTCACCATACACACTGATGCATTGGAGGTAGTTTCTGCAATAAACAATAAATCAGAAATAAATAACTAAATGTTAAACATATACTGTTACAGTAAACAGCGCACTTTACCACATTAAGCAATATTAACAACTTGTAGTTTGTGGACAAATAATAACTGGAGTAATACAATATAAAGCTGCATATAAATAACTTGGTACATTATACAATGTCCCCATCGCGATATGAAAGCATTACAAGTATAGAATATATCATACGATATCAGCAACATGTGTAAACAAGATACTAACAACATTAGCAAGATAATTAAGCCGCGATGCTAGCGGCATTTTCACGTGCATTTCACATGGTTAACTAATTATCATAAAGATCGCGAAAACCAACAATATCACAGGCTTAACATCGCAAACAGATTCAGCAGTATAAACGTCCAGTATTACACACATAAAGTCATAGAATTAACTTACTTCGTCAATAACTTTTGCCCTGCACTTGACGGTGCTGCACAGGTGGAAAACTGCGTCACATTCTGTTAGCTCTGCATGCGTAACCAATAGCGCAACACTTACGCCGAACACGTATCATAATAAAAGTCACATCTTGCATATTTACATAATACAAGCTCTTACCGAATATAGAGGCATAAGAGACAAATAAAAGTAAAGAATTCACAACAGCCGCCCCCACAGTTGAGCAGCAAATGTGCAAGTTAAGGGAATTCTTTAAGAGTCTTTGTTTTCGTCCTCAAAGGCTGGCAATGGAATGAGGCGAGCTACTGGCCTAGTGTACACCTTACCCTTGACAAGAACATCTGCTGTTCTCACACATCCATCCTTACTGACAACAGTCTTAACCACTTTACCGATAGGCCACTGAGCTCTGGGAAGTTGCGGATCAACTATCAAGACTACTGAGTCTACTGTCAGAGTGTCTGATGGTTTGTGCCATTTCTGGCGTGTCTGGAGTGTAGGCAAGTAGTTCCTTGTAAATTGAGTCCAGAATTGGTCCACAAGATTTTGACAATGGCGCCATCTGCGCCGCCCCATTTCTCCTGAGGCATACGCCACCTGTGGAAGCGATGCATCCCGCCGCCCCATGAGGAGAAGGTTTGGTGTAATGGCGTCGAGGTCTGCAACATCTGCTGAGTTATATCCGAGGGGTTTTGAATTTAAAATGCCCTCTACCTCTACTAAGACTGTAGACAGGACATCTTCTGAGATGGACTGACTTCCAACTGCCACTTGCAGAGCAGCTTTAATAGAGCGGACCTCTCGCTCCCAGACACCACCAAAATGGGGAGCATTAGGCGGATTAAACTTGAAGAGGATCTGGTACTCGGCTAACTGCTCCTTTAATTGGGAGTCCATAGCTGCAAAGGCTTCTCGCAGTTCTCGATCAGCACCACGAAAGTTTGTGCCACAATCTGACCTGATCTCCTTTGGTCTGCCCCGTCTGGCTATGAATCGCCGAAGAGCAAGCAGGAAAGCATCCACATCCATGGAGTTGAGAAGCTCTATGTGTACAGCTCTTGTGGTGAGGCATTTGAAAATGACGCCCCAACGTTTCTCAACCCTCCTGCCCATTTTAACATGATAAGGGCCGAAGCAGTCCACTCCAGTGGAATAAAACGGTGGACAGAGAAGTCTGAGCCTCTCTGGAGGCAGGTCTGCCATCTGTGGTATCTTAGGCTTAGCTCTCCACCGCTGACATGATGAACAGTTAAGCTGATGGTGTTTAACAGCTTGCCGCCCTCTCAAGACCCAGTACTGTCTCCGGAGTTCCGCATACACTCTTTCTGTGCCTGGGTGCAATAAGCGTTGATCAAAGTCTTTAATGAGGAGCTTTGTTGCTGGATGCCGTGAATCTAGCACTATGGGGTGAATCTGTTCAACATTTGGGCTTTCCAGCCTCCGTAATCGTCCTCCAACTCTGATTAAATTAGTTACTGTATCCCACTCTGGAGCAAGACATATTAGTCGACTGTGGTTTGGTATTGGTTTGTGTGTTTTGAGGGCTATGGTCTCCTCAGGGAAGCTCTGAGCCTGACACTTCCTCAGTAGGATCAACTCTGCTTCACGAGGATCAATGGGCTGGATGTTTGCAGAATCATCTGTCAGTTGTTGACATACCTGCCGAGTGGCTTCCACTAACTCTCTCCAGGTGCTGAACTGAGTGGCATCAGGAAGGGTATGATCTGACTCCACAGAGGTTAGGCAGCAGATAGTGACACCTTTCAGTTCAGGTAACTCTTCTGACCTTATCGGTTCAGGTCTCTTTGGCCAGTGCTCAGGACTCAGTTTTAGAAATGACGGTCCCTGACTCCAGCGCCCAGGAACAGTAAAACTTGAGAGTGGTTTTCCTCTAGTGATGTCATCCGCTGGGTTTTGCTGTGTGTCCACATACCGCCAAGCAGTGTGCTCTGTCAACTCCTGGATTTCTGAGACTCGTGTTCCAACAAAGACTTTGAATCTACAAGAGTCGGACTGAAGCCACTCCAACACTGTTGTAGAATCCGTCCACAGAATTGTCTGCTGAATTGTAAGAGTGATCTCATCTTTCAGAAGCTTCGCTAGCTGTGCTCCTGCTAATGCTGCGCAGAGCTCCAAGCGAGGCATGGACTGTTGCCTCCTGGGAGCAACTCGGGATCTGGCCATGACGAAAGTGGTATGAACGGCATCTTCTGTGTACTCTACCAAGTAAGCCACAGCCCCATATGCTCGTTCTGATGCGTCACAAAACACATGGAGGTCATACGCCCGTTGTACATCATTGGGCACTGAAGAGTAACAGCGGGGAATTTTTATGGTGCTGAGATGCTTTAACTCACGTTCCCATGTGTCCCAGGCAGTGTGAAGATCTTGTGGCAGATTCGGGTCATCCCAATCTCTTCTTTTGGACCATAGTTGTTGAATGAGCACTTTTGCTCGCGTGGTGAAAGGCACAATGAACCCCAATGGGTCATACTGCGTTGCTAACACTTGATAAGCTGTTCTCATTGTTAATGCAGCATGTTCAATGGGACGATATTGGTATCCCAGTGTATCAGCAGCACAGTTCCACCTGAGACCCAAAGTTGGTTCCATTGGATCAGTCTTGTTCTGTTCAAGCCATTGTTCTGCAGCTGAAGACCTTGCTTCTGTGGGTAAATGTGAGATCACAGATGGCTGGTTGCTAGCCCATTGTCTGAGGTCAAAACCACCCATTGCAAGTAGACTGCGCAGTTGATCAACTGTAAGCTTGGCCTCAGATGTGGTTGGAAAGCTAGCCAGATAGTTGTCCACATAAAAACTCTGCTGCACTATCTGTAGAGCTCCTGGGTAACTCTCTTGGTTATTGCAGGCATGCTGTTGCACAGCAAAAATGGCACAACATGGGCTGCTGGTTGTACCAAATGGCAAGACTTGCCACTCATAGACGTCTGGACAGTTCTCAGAGTGCAAATCTCGCCAGATGAAGCGGAGAAGCGGTCTGTCCTCAGGCAGCAAGCGGACCTGATGGAACATTCCACGGATATCTGCACTTACAGCCACGTGATGTTGACGGAATCTCAAAAGAACGCCCAACAATGATGGGCCAAGTGCAGGCCCTGGCAGCAACTGATCATTCAGAGATAGGCCTTGATACTTGAATGAACAATTCAAGACCAATCTCGGTTTATCGTTGTGACACACCAGGTGGTGGGGAATATACCAGACCTCCTCTGACTTGGTGACTTCTTCGGGTTGAAGCTTGGTAACATAGCCTGCCTTAACAAGCTTAGTAATCTCACCAGAGTAGACAGCAGCTTTGTCGGGGTCTCTCTGAAGTTTCTTCTCGGTACTCCTCAGACTAGGCATGACAGACTGGATTGTGCTTGTGAGTTTTGTAACACCAGGTTTGCGCAGAAGGGGGGTGGCATAACGCTGAACATTGTCTACCTGAATTCTCTGTGTTCTGCATTCGAGAAGTTTAACTGCTTCTTGATCTTCCCTGGATCGAACCACCAGTTTCTCATTTCGATAAGGCAGGATGTCAAGTTGCCATAACTTCTCAACATTACGGTAGAGCAAGTCATTGGGACAGGTGGTTGTCACGAAAAGACACTGATGCACTGAGCTGTGGCTTGTGGTGCTCTCCTCGGCCCCTTGTAGGGTCCACCCAAGGGCTGTGTGCACTGCAGCTGGACCACCTTTGGTTCCTTGACGGACTGGCTTATCTGCTGTGATAAGATGGACATTGTCTGATCCTATCAGTACCAGTGGACGTACATTTTGGAATGACTGTAAAGGGAGCCCTCTGAGGTGGGCATACCGCCTCTGAAGTCTCTGCACTGGATATGATTGCTCTACTAAGTCCAAACCTGAAGCTGTGAAGGCCCCAAGTATCTGGAAGCGGCTCTTTGGTTCACTTTTCGGAGAGATTTCCAAGTTGATCTTGGACCCAGAAAGGTGAGTGATGTCAGATCGTACTGTGCGTAGAGCCAGAGTTTCAGGTTCACCCTTCAACTGAAGCATTTGTACTGCCATTGGTAAGATCATGGTTCGCTGTGCTCCGTCGTCTAGTACAGCGTAAGTCTCCACTGACTTGGACTTGCTGTGTAGCAATACTGGAACCACTTTGAGAAGCACTCTGCAGGTCGCACTAGCAGGTGTGAGGTAAATCCGACTCTCTGACGTACCTGCTGTGTTTGTTGGATCATCACGTGCTATGTGGTGAAGCACTTGTAGATGGATTCCACCACAGTCACTGCATGGCTTTTTAAGGTTACACATCTCTGGTTCATGTAGTCGTGCACATCGCCAGCATCGCTTTCCATCAGAAATCCACTTTTGTAGGTCTGTGACCGACTGCTCTTTGATGTTGTCACAACGTGTGATGTAGTGCTCTTTACTATTGCAAAAGAGGCAGTGTACCTTGAGTGGTTTCTTTTGTTTGGGCTCTTTGGGACGGGTAGAGGGCGCAGTCTCAGCGGAGGAGGCACCATGATAAAAAACTACACTTGGCCCCTTTGGTTTAGCTGAGGGTTTCTCTTTCCCAACCCCTGGAGATTTCTCATGCTGGTAGCGCTGCACTAATCGAATCGACAGTCTCTCTGCTGAGCTTTAACTTGTAGCCAACCGGCAAAGTCCTGCAGATTGTAGGGGTTAAGACTTATAGAGTTGAGCTTCCCCTGCTGTTGAAGGAACTCAATGAAGCCATCTCGTAGATACTTCGGCAGCTTGCTAAGTAGTCGGTCCACGTGTGAGCAGCAGTTCAGCTCCATCCCTCTGGATCCCTCTAATGACAGCAGCATACTGACCAAAAGATGAACTCTTAAGGCAAAGCTTTGAAAGCTGTGGCTATCATTGGGCTTTACATCTGGTGATGTAAGGATGGCTGCTATCTCACTTTGAGCCAGTTGATGTGGCTGACCGTACTGTAGCTGAAGGGCTTGCATAGCTGCTGAGTATGGATATGGATGATGCCGGCAAGACTGCCCTATCATTTGAGCTTCAGGCAGTTTAAGGTGCTCCAACAGTACATGGTATTTGTACTTCTCAGTTAACTCTGGGTAAGGCTCAAGCAAATTGTCAAGCGCCAGTTTCATATTAGCAAATTCCCTTTCGCTGTCACTCGTGAAGTCAGGAATTTTAGGTTTAGGGAGACTATGCAATGTCCGATGAGGTATACTACCATCTGGTGGAACTGCAGTCTGGGCTGGCATGAGCTGTGGTGCGGCTGCTGCAGTGTGCACTGAAGGGACTAAACCAGAGACCACATTTTGAGAGGGTAGATAGCTGAATAAAGTGGGTGTGTTCACCGGCTGTATCTGTGAATATGGTGTTGCAAGATAGCGGTGAGGTGCCATAGAATGCGAATAGACAGGTGCCGGCGAAATTAGCTGTTGTGTCTCAAGGGGCTGGAATGTTCGTTCAGCTTCGTAAGTTACAGCTCGTTCTTGATTGGGCGGAACTCTGGACGAATGAGAGGGAGCAGGCTCATATAGTTGTGGTAATTGTGAGTGATGCGAAACAGGAGATGCCATGCCAGAGGAGATAGGGGAATACTGTAAACCTGTAGTTTGTGGATGACTTGGTTGAACTGGAGCAAATCCACAGTTGCGGCTTTTCACCTCTGGTTCAGGATCAGTATTTGTTATATGCAACCTTTCCTCTTGTAGCACTGTACCTCGTGAGAGTAAGGGTGGAGGGCTTCCATAGCTAGAAGGTGCAGGTGAAAAGATTGTAGCGATGATGCAACAGCCTGTACCTGTTCATTGTCCTCGTTTTCCTGTTCCTCCCTCAAGAATGATTTAATGTGCTCCATCATCTTGTCTCGGCTATGCTTTCGTTTCTTAAGCCGATCTAATTTCCGGAGAAGATTGTCCATTTCAGCTGTCTCCTCTTTCTCCTTCTCATTCATGGATTCCATTAATTTATTTAACGAGTCCATACTCAATAAGTCTGCTTGACTTGGACTGGGCGTGTCTCGACGACCACCTTGACTGGAGTCTGCATTTGCTTGACTTGTATACACTGCGGCTGCTGCTCCTCTCTGCTCATCTGACTCCCTATGAACAGGAATGGAGGAAAGGGCAGGTCGGTGATGGAAGTCAAGGATGTAATCCTCAAGGTGCCTTGGGGCTTGGCATTGCCGTGATGGTCTAGCTTGAGGAGGAGATGTTGGTTTGCTATCCGATGACATTCTGAAGCAGTTAAGGATCCGGCTCGAAGGACCATTTGTTGGGGACTGCCCCACTGATGCCGGTTTTTAAGGGTGTTAACCACTTCAGTACTCTGATCAGGGAGTCTGAGTCATCAAATTTCTTTCCACCATTTATTTAGGTACAGGGTTTCACCATACACACTGATGCATTGGAGGTAGTTTCTGCAATAAACAATAAATCAGAAATAAATAACTAAATGTTAAACATATACTGTTACAGTAAACAGCGCACTTTACCACATTAAGCAATATTAACAACTTGTAGTTTGTGGACAAATAATAACTGGAGTAATACAATATAAAGCTGCATATAAATAACTTGGTACATTATACAATGTCCCCATCGCGATATGAAAGCATTACAAGTATAGAATATATCATACGATATCAGCAACATGTGTAAACAAGATACTAACAACATTAGCAAGATAATTAAGCCGCGATGCTAGCGGCATTTTCACGTGCATTTCACATGGTTAACTAATTATCATAAAGATCGCGAAAACCAACAATATCACAGGCTTAACATCGCAAACAGATTCAGCAGTATAAACGTCCAGTATTACACACATAAAGTCATAGAATTAACTTACTTCGTCAATAACTTTTGCCCTGCACTTGACGGTGCTGCACAGGTGGAAAACTGCGTCACATTCTGTTAGCTCTGCATGCGTAACCAATAGCGCAACACTTACGCCGAACACGTATCATAATAAAAGTCACATCTTGCATATTTACATAATACAAGCTCTTACCGAATATAGAGGCATAAGAGACAAATAAAAGTAAAGAATTCACAACAAAAACAATTAACTGACTTTTTATGGGCACTGTGTATTATTGTATATTAATAAATGTCTGGAAAATGTATGCAAAACACATAGATATGCTTAATTTAACCAGGATAGTCTTATAACAGAGGAACAGACACAGACTATTTAAAAACATTGAATGAAAAAAATTAATAAAAAGCTTAATTCACTTTTCATTGGCACTGGCTACTATAATTTATTAATAAATGTCTGGAAAACTTGTGCAAGACTCAGATATGCTCAGATAAGACTAAACAAAACAAAATAAAACAAACTAAAATAAAAGTTTAACACTTTTTATGGGCACTGTTTTTTATTAATAATATTAATAAATGTATGGAAAATTTGTGCAAGGCACATAGTCATGGATATGCTTTATTTAACCAGGATAGTCTTGAACAGAAACAGAAATTGACAACTTGAAAATAAAATTAAAAACTATTGTATACAAAATGCCTTGACAATATGTGCAATGAAGTGTAACACATATTCCATTTACAATATTATTGTATTATTGTCCATTATTAACTGGTCCATTATTGTAAATGGAGTTATTTCTCCATTTACACAGTCAAATAAAAATACAGACCTTTAATATGATGCATGAAAATACGTCTGTGAGCTATAGAACCTCAATCCATTCCACATATGTTTGACATCTGATGTACATAACCCATATTGTGGAAAGATGCTGGAAAACTGAACAATCTACACCACAGATATTTAACACAGCACTTCTTGATTTTCATCTGTCACAGTAAACATGCTGCTCTCTTCTCTTTCATTGTTTAACAGTATGTAGGATGAGTTAAGTATACCTGGATAGATCTTGTTGAGCGAGTCAGTGCTGAGCTGTTGTGTTGTGAGTTTCAGCAGGGAGTGAAGAGATCGACAGGCCAGAAGACGAGCCAGTTTAGAGTCTTCCTCCAGCGCAGAGATCAGCTGCGTACTGAGAGTCTCCTCCACCGACACAACCTAAAACACATTTATCACACGTCAACATCACTCACACAAAATCAAACATGTACACTACCCTTCAAATAAACACTGTTCGCTTGAACTTTCTATTCATCAAAGAATGCTGAAGAAAGCGCGTTTCACCAAAAATATGAACTGTTATAATAATAATAATAATAATAATAATAATAATATCAACAATTGGAATATCAACAATTATAATAATCAGAAATGTTTCTCAAATCATCATATCAGAATGATTTCTGAAGGGTCATGTGACACTGAAGACTGGAGTAATGATGCTGAAAATTCAGCTTTGATCACAGGAATAAATTACATTTTAAAATATATTCATATAGAAAACATTCTATTTTAAAATGGAATAATATTTCAAAATGTTAATTATAATAACTAAATTGAGACTTAACTAAGTAAAATAAGTCAAATTAACTAAATAAAGAGACTTATTTCAAAAACACAAAAATAAATCTTGCAAACTTGCAAACAAGTACTTTAACATATATTTCATCGATGCTCAAAAAAGCAGATATTAACCGTAACAGTTACAAAAGTTAGTTACATATATATATTATTCATATTTTGATGCGGTCTTAATGTTTAATGGCTCTGCTGTAGTGATAGAGTTGATGTGTGTGTGTGTTATTACTCGCTCCGCTGGGAAAGCCGCCCCGTGTAGGACAGCTAACAGGCAGCTGAGAGCAGCGGTCCTGACAGCCGCGGCAGATCGACCCGAACGCCACACCAGATTAGGCAACAACAAATCCTGCAGGACCATCTCCATGTATTCACCAAATCCCCTAGGGAGAGAAAACATTATGAAGACAAACTTTATGACAAACATGACAAAGTATATTTGCATTTTACAAACAAAATCACTCTTTAGGTATTTCCAACAATGTCTTCAGTAACTGTTTCATTCTCCTCTTATTTCACTTTTCAAATCAAGCACCCACATGCAACGAAGGAATTTGAGGTGAATGCCACATGAAAAGAGGGGATTTTGCTACATATCTGAAGGGGACTATCCTGATGCGTTACTATATCGGTGTAATTGTGAAGGGTTGTCTTTGAAATGCATAGTATTTAGATCCTTATCAGACATCAGAGAAGATCTCTATTCTTAAAATGCATAAATCATTGTAATGATGCATGTTTAAGCATATATTTAAGCAGTGGTGGGATACTGTAGATATAAAATAACAAGAGCTCAGCTGTGTAGTAGTTCACCATTGCCTATGTTTCAATGCCATCGGGTATGATAGTTTGGATATTTCATCATATTCTCTTATGATGCAAAATACACAATAACTGCCTTAAGAAAGATCTGTGACTGATAAACTGACCCCTGTGAGTCCAGTGTGTTGCTGGCGTCCAGCAGGAGTTTGGACAGCATGGTGAAGATGTGAAGTCTCATCTCAGGGTCTCGACTGGGGTCAACGCAACTCTTCAACAGAGGCAAGAGGGTTGGAAGAAACTCACCCACCACTGGACCTAAAAGATAACATGCAGATGATAAAACCAAAAAAAATAAAGAAAGAAAATATTGGTATTTTATTTATTCATATTTTTTCAATATTATTTTACATTACATTTTGGAGAATATTTACTCCATTTATAGTATGTTTTATTTGATTATTATTTTTATTTTACACTACCATTTCAAAAGGTTTTTGGATCAAGCGCACGTGAGCCGATCATATCATCTCCTTTTTATTACTAGTTACAGCACCAAATAAACATGGCTGAACACCAGAAGGCATTTTGAATGAACCCTGTGTCATGTAATCGCTCAATCAGTGTTTCATCCGGGGAAAGGCGTCAATAAAACGTACATTTAATGTAACATTTTCCTCAAGAAAGCTATTCAATGTCCATAAACCCATTAGTTAGCTAGAAAAAACACTCTAGAGAAGAGCATTTTGCTGAATATATGCAGAGCATTACATATTCATTATATTATTGCATAACCCGTTTGAGATGTCTTCATTATTTAATGTATTCTTGAATAAATCTGTCATGATTACAGAGTTTATTGTTGTTTAAATGTTTATATTTCTAAGAATTTTTTTATAAGTTGATATAAAACTGTCTTATGTGCAATTTAAATGGTACAACTAAGTTTTGGATATTTTAGTGCCGTTTATTAAAGTTTGATTATAACTGAGTATTCATTTCTGTTTTTATTTTAGATTTTTGGCCAAATCCTGAATTTTCAGTTTCGGCCCAGAAATTTCGTTTGGGTGCATCCCTGCAAATAAAGCAAAATTAGTGAATAATTAAGCGAAGAATTTGACTGCTCACTCTGAGGGAAGTTTGAAGAAGTGAACTTTAATGAGTTCAGCTCTTAAGGTGAAGATACACAGGGCAACTTTTTGAGCAATCTTGCTGAGTGATTGTTGCTTGGGCACTTTCCCATTGAAAATGGGAAATATATTTATATCTGGATAATATATATCGGTCGTGGGCCCTGTGTCTCATCTGGTTGCCCGATGACGGCAACATTGCCCAGCAACATTGCCCAAAAAGTTGCCCTGTGTATCATCACCTTTAGATTGTGTGCGTCTAAACAGAATGTTGCCCAGCTGCAAATGAAACGCACACTCACCGGACTGCATGGCGATGATCTCCAGCTGTGTCTTCTGAATGGAGTAACTGGTCCAGGTGTGATGCGAGTCAGAGAGCCACTGCAGCAGATCAGCCATGTGCTGTCGGTACAACTCACACGCTCCACTGAGACCCTGCGCCTCACACAAACTCCTCACGGATTCTTCTGCCTGAGAAAGACCCAGGATAATGTTCAATTATTTGATCTAGTGTCCATCCATCTACTACTGTGAGCTAAAATGTCACTCATATCAAGTGAACAATGAATGACAGTTCATGTTTTTAATGCAATCTTTCATTAAAATAACTTCCTCTTGTAGCTCATCTCTTCTCTGATGATGCGTTTACTGACATGAGGGCGGAGCAACCTGTCACTCACATGAGATCCACCAATAGCAAACCACAACCATCCAACCAATTCCACATGGACAAAATTGAGTCCCGCCCTACATTTTTTTCTCGTTCGAGAAGCTGTTTCACTATGTCGCAATATATGTCAAAAGGGATATATGTCGCAATATGTATATAATATGGATATATGTCGCAATAGCGAACAAAAGACTATTGCAACTTCTGTTTCATGCTGACTTTAACATCAACTTTGGACATCAGTAGGCAACTTTCTTGAGACCTTGCAGTATGTTCAATATAAAGAGCTTAGATCAGTCATATATAATGTTTAAGTGTGTATGGGAAATGCCGAACGTGTGTGTTTTACCTTGTTGTGCTGTTGCTGGTGTGACGCGAGACTCTGAACCGACACCAGGACCTTCAGCAGCTGCAGACTGATGACATCACAGTCCACCTGACACACACACAGCACAGCATCCACACACACCAACAACTGATCCAGATACAGCGCCTGAGAGACAAAAAAACAGAAACGTGCAAAACATTTACACTTTTCATTACTTTTGTTTAATGTTAATTACGTCATTTATTCCTTTTTGTTTGATTTACGGTTTAATTTCTAATTATAGTCTGGACAATTTAATTTAATATAATTTCATTAAATTTAATTTAGTTTAATTTAATGACATTTAATTTAATTACAGTTGCTATATTTGTTGTTTATTTGACCTATTTCGTAGTACTTTGACAAATGAACAGTTTTTCTCATGCCAATAAAGGACACACACACATAGAGACTAAACTCTCTGACCTCGTAAAGCAGCCCAAAACACACGATGAGCTTTTCTTTCCATCAGTCTCTGTTATTTCCTACCCCACTACATTTTTACCCACCCTCACAACCTTGTTGTCTCTCTTTCCATGCAGTGATCACATGTCTAGACAAAGTGTCACATTCACAGAAACAAGAGGATCATGACACCGTTTCCTCCAATCAGCAGTTCTGTCATTAACAGGGACAGGATGATTAAGATGCAGGAGTTGTCACTGGCCACTGGAAGTGGGAGGACACTTTTACTACTATTTTTAGAAGGCAAAACTGAAGAACTACAAAGAATTAAGACTTTCTCTTTTTATTTATGTTCAGGACAAGAATATGACAAAAGTAAATTAAATAATGAGGTACACAAGGTTATGAGCATGCAAATAAAAAAATATATATATATGATAAAATACAATAAAATGAAGTAGACAGATTTAATTATTATTTTTTAAATATGAGGTAGACAGGGTAAAATAAAATGGCAGACAGCATTCAGGGTTATGCATAAGTAAAGTAAAATAAAATAAATAATGAAATATTATTAAACAGACAGGGTTATGCACAGGTAAAAAATAAATAAAATAATACAATAAAATAAAATGGCATGCAGGGATATATGTATGGAAGCTTGTTTCCGCCACAGAATAAAAAATAAAAAAGGTAACGACTTTTTATCTCACAATTCTGAGTTGTTTCTCACAATTGCGAGTTTACATCAACATTTATCTCAGAATTGAGTGATGTAAACTCGCAATTGTGAGATAAAAAGTCGCAAAATATCTTTTACATTTATTTTTTCTGTGGCGGAAACAAGCTTCCATATGCACAGGTAAAATAAATAAATAAATAAATAAATGAAATGATTAAGTAGACAGGGTTATGGGTTAGGGATAGGGTTATCATTTTTATGTATTGTTAGTTGATGGTGTGGAGTTTTGAAATGTATAAAACTCATGATCTTTAGAATTGTAAACCTCTTATAGATCAAGATTATCTAATTTTCCCCCCATTATGTAATGTAATAAAAGACTTGCTTTAAAGATGTCACTTTATGGGCAGGTTTCCAGATCAAACTAACACTCGTAAAACAGAAGCATGTTCTCTAGTTCACGCCTAGGGCTGTCAGAGGAATGATCGACAGGTCTGACAACTGTTTTAAACCGATCGTCCTAACCAGCACTCTCTGCAATTCATGTCCGTCTGGCTCTTCTTGTCCATAAATATAGTCCTGTCTCCACAACGGCCCCTCAGCAGAAACATGTCTCGTCCCACCCCGTCTCCAGCTCGTCTTTTTTCAGGACAGAGGTGAGCGGGCCACAGCTGTCGGCAATGACGTGAGCAGGCAGGTATGCACTTATGTATATTCTCTAATATAGATCTGAAATTTTATGTCGACCTTCCTTTAGACATCTGAGATTTACATTCCCGCTTATAGTCCCATAGCAACACCGAAAACAAAACACGGAGATCTGGTGCTTCTGTTTTCCATGTCCTACAGGCATCGCAAATCCAATTCATAACACATTACAAAAGTGCACGTCTTCAGACCCACAACATCTGACATATGCTCAAAAGAGGTCTGCAGGCGTGTTATTTCCTTGCCTTCTTCCTACACTGTACTTTCTTTCCGATGATTTTGGAAAACAGACAGCCGAAAGTGTTCTGACAACAGCAACATCAAAGAGCAGGCTGACTTCAAAGCTGCAGCGTACAGGAAAGATCAGAGCATCTGCCTCTGTTCACTCAACAGTGGCTTCTTCTTGCTCTTTCAAAATAAAGTTTGATGCAGACATAGGCCCTACTCTAAAATTCACTCAACATAAAACTCCCCTGTTCACACAGACACGTTTACTGAAAATAAGCAGTGTAATTTTAGTATTTAAGGAGACTTAAAGGCAGGGTAGGCAATTTGTTCCGAAAACATTTTTTGTTATGCTGGCTGAAAGTCTCTTCACATCCTGATAGCAATCACTAAGTCAAGTGGTCTAAATGTATTTATATGTATATATCTTGTCTGAGGAAGGCATATGACCATAATATTTTCGTCCAATCATTGCATTCGGTCCGAATGATACAATGTCCTACCTGCATATCAACGTATCTCTGCAAAACTGCTCGCGCAGACATCACTCGTCATCTGCGCGTTTCATGCTATGAGTTAGACAGACGTCAGTCACGAGCACCGCGACCGAAACAGACGCGACAAAACAACCAGCTTATGCTGTGTTCACGCCATAACTACTGTAATTTGGAAACCCGTGATGTGACGTGATGTTATACTGGGAGCGGTTCGTGACTCGAATTTCATTTCATTTCATTGGCTACACTATCAACGGCGAAATGAATCTGCAGCAGTCAGGTGGTACAGGTCAGAGCTCTTTAAGTTGTTCATGTTCATTATTATTGTAATATATGCTTTGAGACATGAGGTAGTTTAACGCCGTCTCTCGTGACGCTTTTGTTTTGCTCCCTGCTGTGTGTGTTCATGTGTTTTGAAGGAGGCGTGGCTTTGGAGGCACTCTTAAGGGAGAGTGGGATCTTATGCTTTCAAAGCTAGCTCGCTATTGCTAGCCACTCCGAAAATTGCTTACCCTACCTTTAATATTTAGTAATATTATTGATTTAAAGGCACTGACTCTATGATGAGAACAAAACTTGAAAACTGAAATTGACCTGGATGATGACATCGCTGGTCTCCGCAGAGCTGCTTTAGCTGAATTGACTTTGTTTCATAATTGACAAATTTGCAACATCAACACACGGTTACTGAACTGAATCAATATGGAACTGATTCGAGCTGTTTATAAATGAACTGAACTCATTTAAAAATGGTAGAACTTTACTCAGTTATTGAACTGAACTGAATCAACACTGAACTGACTCGAGCCCTCATGACATCCTCACAATTGGTTTCTGACTTTAGCCGGTTGACAAGCTAAGAAAGTGATACTGTAATAAGCTAAAATTGTCAAAGATTGGAAAAAGATAAAAAATGTGTAAAATAGTACATTTTTTTTAATCAACACTTTTCAGCATTGAATGAAATATAATTTTACACAGTTTGGGGTCGGTAAGATTTTTGTTTTTGTTTTTGAAAGAGGTCTCTTATGATCACCAAAACTATATTTATTCAATCAAAAATACAGTAAAAACAGTATTATTGTGAACTTTTTTTTACATCTTAAAATACCTGTTTTCTATTTGAATATTTTATCAAATGTAATTAACAAAATGAACTTTCAGCATCATTCCTCCAGTCTTCAGTGTCACACGATCCTTCAGAAATCATTCTAATATGATGATTTGATGCTCAAGAAACATGTTCTGATTATTATTATCAATGTTGAAAACAGTTGTGCTGCTTCATATTTTTATGGAAACCGTGGATTCTTTGATGAAAAAAAAGTTCAAAAGAACAGCATTTATTTGAAACAGAAATATTTTGTAACATTATAAATGTCTGTACTGTCCCTGTTAATAAATTGCATGTATCCTTGCTGAATAAAGGTAGCCTATTCGTTTCCTTTTTGAAAAAAAGAATAAAATAAAATATTCGTCTTTCCAGTCGACATTTTTCTTACCTGTCATCTTAAATTAATCAGAGTTCATTACAATACTTTCTGTGATTGCATTCACCATTAGATTAATTGATGCTTCTTAAACGGCAACATAATTATGCTATGATGCCTTAAAATGCCGTCTAGATAGGCATCTCACTAGATTTAGAAACAGAGCTAATGCATTTTTACAGTCAGTCTAATATTAATTCTCTCTTTCCCTCTAGATTTCCAGGCAGGCATTGCATTAGCTACTGTGGAATTAAAAACAGGATAATTTGCCATTTCCTTCCCTTAAACTGACAAAAAACACTGTCTCGCCAGCCTTTTTTTTGTCTCAATCATCTCTACGGGACAGTCAAAGGTCCTGCAACATCTGTGATGAACCATGTCTTTATTGTGTGTCACCATCTCCCAGCCAATGCTTTTAAGGCCACATTATCACACGGAAGGAAAACTTTGTTAGATTCTGGCATGAATTCCGAGATGAAACATTGACAGCTGGACCAAAGTATGCAGGATTGTGGTGGACACAGGGGGGATCAGGGGCAAAATTAGTCATTTTTCTTTTAGTGCTTTTAATTACATTATAGAGGGAATTTCTGCAAAGCTCTCTCAGGGGTGGTGACTTGGCACTGAAGGGATGGTAAACTCAAAAAATAGAGCGTTATTTTAGATATCAAAGCGAGCCGAATGTGGGTTGAGAGGAAACCAGGGCCAGACTCTTGGGTCTGGGTGGGATTTTTCCACTCGGTCTGACAGAGATATGTTCTAACACATCTGCAACATGAATAAGTGTGTGAGTGTGTGTGTTTAAGGGGGCTGGAAATATGCAATAAAAGACATTCTTTAGGAAAACTACATTTGAAAGGCTTAAGTCTAAAATTAAACTAGCTATTAAGAGTTAAAAACAGTTGTTTTAATACAAAAAAGTAAGAATAATTGTGTGACATGATTTTGTAAATGCGGCCACGACAAGTTTTGCACAAACACAGATTTTATCACTGGACGTCACCAAGTGGCTTTACTGTTAGTAGTGGTAATTTCTACTGTTTAATGCCCTAATGTTATTGGTTGGCTGCAGAACTGCACAACAAATGTGATGAATTCTCTGTAAAACTCCTAAAATTCTCAACTTTGATTGACAATAAATGAATTCCGGTTGCTTTGGCATGGCAAGTCAATGTGTGAACACAGCTTTGCAATGGAAGCTAAGCACTCAGGAGCTGGTAGAAGGCAGAAATGTCATTGACTCTCACCTGTTGGGACCCCTGACAGACATCAGGGTGTGCGAGCATGTTTCCGATTTTTAACAGGTGGGGTCGTAACACCTCCCTTGAACTCCCACTTAATACGGCCCCCAGGACCATGAGAGGAGCCCAGGGAGCACCAGACGAGCAGGAATTGGAGTCTTCAACGTGAGGTAACAGAAACTTGAGGAAGACCTCTGGACTGACAAATGCTCCCAAGAGCTTCGCTGACTGCAAACACTGTCAAAGAGAGAGACAGGAGACCACTGAAATAAAAAAAGATTCATGATTCAAACATATCTCATAACAGACAGACAGACAGACAGACAGACAGACAGACAGATAGATAGATAGATAGATGACAGACAGACAGACAGACAGACAGAACAGACAGACAGACAATAGATGACAGAGAGATAGATAGACAGACAGACAGACAGACAGACAGACAGATGACAGATAGATAGACAGATAGATTGATAGACAGACAGACAGACAGACAGACAGACAGAATAGATAGACATACAATAGATGACAGAGATAGATAGATTGATAGATGACAGACAGAAAGACAGATAACAGACAGACAGAATAGATAGACAGATGACAGAGAGATAGATAGATAGATAGACAGACAGACAGACAGACAGACAGACAGACAGAATAGATAGACAGACAATAGATGACAGACAGATAGATAGATAGATAGACAGACAGACAGACAGACAGACAGACAGACAGACAGACAGATAGATGACAGACAGACAGAATAGATAGACATACAATAGATGACAGACAGATATAGATAGATAGATAGATAGATAGATAGATAGATAGATAGATAGATAGATAGATAGATAGATAGATAGATAGATAGATAGATAGACAGACAGAATAGATAGACAGACAATAGATGACAGACAGATAGATAGATAGAAAGATAGATAGATAGACAGATGAGAGACAGACAGACAGATAGACAGACAGATAGATAGATAGATAGATAGATAGATAGATAGATAGATAGATAGATAGATAGATGACAGATAGATAGATAGATAGATAGATAGATAGATAGATGACAGACAGACAGACAGACAGACAGAACAGACAGACAGACAATAGATGACAGAGAGATAGATAGACAGACAGACAGACAGACAGATGACAGATAGATAGACAGATAGATTGATAGACAGACAGACAGACAGACAGACAGACAGACAGACAGACAGACAGAATAGATAGACATACAATAGATGACAGAGATAGATAGATTGATAGATGACAGACAGAAAGACAGATAACAGACAGACAGAATAGATAGACAGATGACAGAGAGATAGATAGATAGACAGACAGACAGACAGATAGATAGATAGACAGACAGACAGACAGACAGACAGACAGACAGACAGACAGACAGACAGACAGATAGATAGATAGATGACAGACAGACAGACAGAATAGATAGACATACAATAGATGACAGACAGATATAGATAGATAGATAGATAGATAGATAGATAGATAGATAGACAGACAGACAGACAGACAGACAGACAGACAGACAGACAGATAGATAGATGACAGATAGACAGACAGAATAGATAGACAGACAATAGATGACAGACAGATAGATAGATAGATAGATAGATAGATAGATAGATAGATAGATAGATAGATGACAGATAGATAGATAGATAGATAGATAGATGCTCCTGATTGGTTGTCCTGTCACCTGTGTTCTGACGTCAGGCTCAGGGTCCACACAGGTGTGGTACAGCACAGTGAGCAGAGACTGCAGGTGTTGTGTACAGTGATCTTCAGCATGCAGCAGCAGAACCCGCAGCAGCTGAGCCGTCTTCACTCGTGTCTGCACTAACCAGTCACCAATGTCCCGGCCCACCGCAGGAAGCAGCTTAGACAGATTCCTCACCACCAGCTCCCTGCAGCCCAGCCCGGGACGCTCTCCTGCCCAAGAAAACAGGGAAAACATTACTTTTCTATTCCAATGTTCCCCAATCACAGCTGGTAACATTGATTTGTTTTTTGTTTTGTTTTTGAAAGAAGTCTCATGCTGCTCATCAGTGTATTTATTTAATCAAAAATACAGTAAGGGCTGGTTCACACAGAACATTTTTGCTGATAAAAACATAGGACAATAGAAGAAGAAGAAAAAAAAATGCAATGTCTAGAGACACTTCTTTCAACAAGCACAGCGATTTAAGAAGGCTGTGTCACGTGGAGAGACACAAGGCGTGAGCGCAACAGTTAAAGGCGTCCGTCTAGTGTGTGTTTTTACATTGAAAAACAATGGAATAGTTGCGCAGTGGAATGAACAAACGCGTTCTGTGTGCACGGAAGTTTAAACTAAAAACAGCTGTGCTGCTTAATAGTTTTATGGAAACTGTGATGCACGTTTTTCAGGATTCTTTGATAAATACAAAGTTGAAATCTTGTGAAAACTTTTGTGACAATGTAAAAGTCTCTGTCACTTTTGATCAATTTAATGTGTTCTTGCAAAATTAATGTTTCATTTCTTTCTTTTTTTTAACTGAGCATCAAAGTCTGTCAGATGTTATTTGAGGGATTAATCTGGAGTTTTCATATCTAATGTACAGTATATATACACTGCCCTGCAAAAAAAGTTGCTGTTTGGATTTAAATAGGCAAATGCTTAAGAGTCAATGACTGAATCAGTATTGCAGTGATTATTATGTTTCTAACATGTTATATGTTTGGCATCAGTTCTACTAACCCTAATTGATGGAGTGTGTAGCTTTTCATTTCTCAAACAACCATGTAGGAAGACACATCATGGCCATATTCCAGGATGACAATGATTCATCTGGCTCAAATTGTGAAAGAATGGTTGGGAGGGAGCATAAAGAATCATTTTCACACATGAATTGGAACCTCTGAATCCAGATCTTAAATTCACTGAAAGTCTTTGGGATGTTCTGGAGGAGACTTTACAGAGTGCTGGACTCTTGCATTGACAATACAAGATCTTGACCAAAAGTTGATGCACCTCTTGATGGAAATAAATAGTTTAATGTTATTATTTTCATCAAGAGGTCCATCAGTTTTGTGTCAAGATCTTGGCCGGGCAGTTTAAAGAAGGTCATGCTGTTATTAGTCAGTCTCACCTCCAGAAGTGTAAAGGGCAGGTGCAGGCAGCAGAAAGTCCATCTTATCCTTCAGATCATCCTCATTTTCCTTTTCCCATTGAGATCCTATTTGTTTCCATAAATCCTCAGCAAGAGACCTAAAAAAATTCATTTAAAAATCACTAAATCATAATTTTTTAAAGGAAAGGACTTAAAGATATAGACAAGAAGACAAATAAATAAAATAATCAAGACGACAAATGCAATCAAAAGTTTGGGCTTATTAAGATTAAAATTACAACTGAAAACATATTCAAATAAGAAGCAATTATTTTAAACTGTAATATTTCACAATACTACTGTTTTCGGACATTTTCATCAAATAAATGCAGCCTTACCAGCCCCAAACTTGTACATAACTAGCTTTGTTTCAATTCACCTATTTTTATGAGCATTTTGGGATATCGCTAAAAAAAAAAAAAACACTGGAAGGAAACACACACAATTTAATGTGGATAAATTCTAAAAATGATAAGATAAGAAGACGTGCATTTTCATGACATTTAGAGGCCTGGAAAACACTGTTATTATGACTGTGCATTTGTTCTCACCTGATTTCAGGGATCTCATCACTGAGACTGCTCAGAAGCAGCGGGATGAGCTTGTGGAAGTAGGAATATCTGTCCGGCAAGTGGAGGAGCCAATCACCCACGACTACGGTCACGGCCTTCCTCACCTGAGCAGATTAGAGCAGAACAATAAATCATTCCCTTGTGGAATACATAACCTTGTAAAATAGGATTTAGCTATATATAGGAATAGGAATAGCTTATATTTAGAAATATAAGAACTTCTTGGAAAGATATCAAAGACAAGCCATTTATTAAATAACGCATCAATCAACAAGCCTAAGTGCTGCCAGCTTACCCGTGGCGAGTCGTCAAACAATCTCTGAGCCAAGTGGGACAAGACGTCATCTACATTTTTGCCTGCACTGTACCGAATGACCGCGCCGGTGGCCTGTGTGGCACAAACTCTCACTTGGGAATGCTGGTGAGAAATAGTCTGCAACAGAGGCTTCAGAAGACTCTCAGCCTGCAGGTGAAAATGATCTGGGCAAAGATAGATGGACAGAAACTTGCACATTACTATCTCCACTGACTGTGTATCTATGATTGTCTGATTGATATATGAAGATCTTAATGAGCTGGTTCATTTGTGCTTGATGAGGTTTGGAGCTGAACTTTGCAGGAAGGTAGATCTTCAGGACTGGCCACCCCTGATATAGACAATTGAGATACAGTGATATGGATCTGCATCTACAGTGATTAAGATATGTTTTGAAGTCCATAAAAGTGCATCTATCCATCATAAAAGTACTCCACACGGCTCAACTTTAGCTGGACAATAACTTTATTCTAGAGCCGCTGTAAAGCCAAAACAATCTCTGTTACTTTAATTTCCTATTATCACTGTAAAGCTGCTTTGAAACAATCTATATTGTTAAAAGCGCTATATAAATGAAGGTGACTTGACTTGACTAGATTCATTATACAGGAGTTAAGTGGCAAACTGGCCTTACATGTGTTAGGTATACAAAGCATCAGTCTGGCCATTTCACTATGACAACCAACAACACACATGTAAGGCCAGTTTACTCTATAATGAATCCAAACAAACACACTGCTATACAAATGACCCATGAAAGTGAATGTATGGATAATATACTGTATCTCAACTGTATTTTAAAGCACAACAACAGCTTGAAGGCCCCACTTACCAGGAACACACTGTGCAAAACTGATGGTGCATTTACAGCTCTCTTTCTTGACTTCAGGGAAGGGATCCGTGATGGTTCTCTGCAGGATCTTCATCATGTCATCCAGGTAGGGGGCAAGTTGTCTGCCGCACACCTCCACCACCAGAGACAGCATCTCCACCAGAGCCAGTCTGAGCTCCTCCGCCGGCTCCAGGATCTCCTTCCCCCCGAGCCTCTGCGCCAGGGCGGGCATGAGATAGGGCAGAGAGTCTTCTGGTTTGGGGACGGATCTTATAAACCCTGTGATGATCTGAATAGTAGAGTCCCTGCATGTCTCCGCAGGATCTGACAGACATTTCAGCAGCGTCTTCAGCAAACCGGCGAAAAGCTCCTGTAGCGCACCGCTGGACAAGCGCTGCTCGATTGTGTCTCTCTTCACCGCTTCTAAAGCTCGTTTTCTGGCGCTTTTGTTATCTTCGTTTAAACAGTTTAAGTGGCGAGCCAGAGATTTTAAAACATCCGGTGCAGCTCGATCATCACTGGCGGTCGCCATTGCTCCTTCACGTGTGTTATGTTGTTGCTGGTTGTCATGGCGGTTGTTGCCACTACGATTGCGACAGCTCAGATGGCTTTACGGTAGATGCACATTCAAAACAGATCAACTTTATTTTATTTATTTTACTATGTTCAGAACAATATGTTTCAGAAATAATAGACAGATAATGACAAATAGACAGAATGATTTGTAATGAGATGGCGTACATAGACTTTCTTATTTTTCATCTGATTCTGTATTTGACAACCCACATCACTACTCTTGCCTCTAAGCAGTTTGAATAATCACATGACATGAATAATGTAAGAAAAAGCTGCTTATTATAAAATTATGCTTTTTTTTATTTTTATTTTTTTTACGTTTACTGTTACCATAGTTGCTCATTGGATAAAAAATTGACACATGCACAGTCATCTCATGTCTTCAGGGGTTTTTATAACAAGAAAAATGACAATAGTGCACCTAGTTTTACAGGATCTAAAAGGTATTTTTTAAATAAATTTTTGTTTGTGAAAATAACGTTTTGCCACAAGAATAAGAAAGTTAAAAGTAGATTCTAATTATTCTAATTTGTTTTTTGTTTTTTTAAATACTACGACTATTATTAGCTTTAGAAACTCAAATCATTCCAGGAAAGTGATGAAACATTACAAGAAAAAAAAAAGAAAAAAAAAAGACAAATGTGTTTGTAGAGGTCAGGGTCTGTGATACACAAAACTTGTGTGCTATTCTGGATGACGCACAGACCCACAATGACGCTGATTGGTTGAAACAGGAGATGATTCAAAATAAATAAAAAGCTCTAAAAAAACTAAATTAATCTCAACCCATTAACATCTACATGTCAGTTATATGTCTTTTCTGTTTTTTTTAAATTATGTATTTTATTAATATCAGTGTCAGTGTCCAATCGCGAGACGGATTGACGTCACAGCGGGCGCTCGCGAGCAGCAGGACCAAACAAGCAACATCCCAGAGCGCGAGCCTTGCATCTCCGCCTCATAACGGTAAGCCAAATTAACATCAAATACTGTGCGACACACGCGACTGTTTTCAGCTTTATATACCGAGAGGAGCTGTTTCCAAGATAATACATTACTAAAACCATTTACACGCCGCATAGGTTTGTATTTTGAAGCGAATAAGCTGTGATAAAAACGTAAACAGGTGATCACAGAGAGTGATGCTCGAGCGCTCCGCCGACAAACCGACGCTTCGTGTTTCACGCACAACTGAATGCGGTATCGGTTTCGTGAACGTATAGGTTGAGAATGAAGATTGATGCTTCAGTTGCTGATGATTTTTGGATGTTTGATGTGAATCAATGGCGGAAGTGAAATGTAAATGTGTAACATGCAGAAGAATGGCCTATATCATCATTATGATTAAGTCTATCTATTTATCTATCTATCTACCTTAGATAAATAGATAGATAGGTTGATTGACAGATACATACATGCATATTGAATACAGTGGATTTTTCTAGTCTCTCAACAGTCAAACATTATTATTTGAGAGAATAAGACACACAGACTTAAGAAAGAATATCTCTCCTCGTCCCCCCTCCTGCTCTTTTCTCCTGCGGCAGAGATAGAAGATAAGATGGCCACCTCCTCCTCCAATCTGGAAGAAGATGAAAGTCTGAAAGGCTGTGAGGTTTTCGTGCAGAAACACAACATACAGCAGATCCTCAAAGAGTGCATCGTCAACCTGTGCATCGCCAAGCCCGAGCGGCCTATGAAGTTCCTGCGG
Source organism: Abramis brama (assembly GCF_963993115.1). Taxonomy (NCBI): domain Eukaryota; kingdom Metazoa; phylum Chordata; class Actinopteri; order Cypriniformes; family Leuciscidae; genus Abramis; species Abramis brama. Next base: position 41,273,528 of record NC_139963.1, on the reverse strand, counting down.
GAACACTTCGAGAAGCTGGAGAAGGTGCGTTACTCTAATACTCTGTTTGCTCTGCTGGTGATGTGTTTGTATAAGTTGTGAATTTGCGTCGGAAAGGGTGATGGTTGGGGATCACAACGGATGTGGCTTCATTCCCATGGAGCTGGAGAAGCAGGAGCTGGAGAGTTATTGAGATCATCGCTGTCCCATTTGGCTCGGCACTTAACCTCAGGATGCTCCGGGGGGATGATCCTGTAATGAATGCACTGTGCATTGCTTTGGAAAAAATTCTGGCTCAATTCACTGTTAGTGTATTCATTGTTAATGAAAGCCTTCGTCTTCCCTCAAACATCCATGATCATTAACTGTCATTGTGTTAGCGTTCATAGTGAGGTTGATGTTCTTTATGTGTCTTATTTGTTGACAAGTGCACCACAATAGAAAGGATATTAATTAGAATTAATTGCAGGTTTTGGAATGAGAAATCGTTGGTTTCTATTAACGCTTCTTTGATCTGTTCCTGGAGTGTGTGAATTGAGTGGACAGCATACACTTAGGCACTTTATCAGGATCTGTGGAAAATCTATGAAGTTCATTTGCAGGTGTAAACATTGGATTTTGGATTTTGTAGAGCTTTTATAGTTTTACAGCAGCTACATCATTTCTTTGTATGTAGAATCTGCAGTGATTCTCAAAATGTTTGACTACAAGGCCTCTCATTGTTGGCAACAGTTTTCAAAACTGTAAGGATAAGAATAAAAACATTGTTTTAGCCTACTCATAATTTCTACCTGATTAAATATTTTAGAGCTTGGTATAACTACAAAATATATATAATCATTATATGCGCGTGGCATTTTAAGATTTGTATTTATACATACATATACATACATACATATATATATATATATATATATATATATATATATATATATATATATATATATATATATATATATATACATATATACATATATACAGTATTCAACATTTGAAGTGGATCAAAAAAGTTAATCAAAGTTGTCCTAAGACAAGAATGGGTATTGTTCAAAATTAATGTATAACTTTGATGAAAGGTTTTGATCCACTTCAATTGTTGACTGCTATATATATATATGACTTTTCCAGGTGTAGAAATCACACTTCTAAAATTAATTAAAATTAAATTATTTTAAGTCATCTTGAGGCCCTCTTATTTATTTATTTATACAAAAAAAAACATATTTTTGTTTTCTATTTGAATATGTTTTAAATGTAATTTATGTGATGCAAAGCTGTATTTTCAGCATCATTACTCCAGCATTCAGTGTCACATGATCTTTCAGAAATCATTATAATATGATGATTTGATGCTCAAGAAACACATCTGATTATTATCAATGTTGAAAAAGTCGTGCTGCTTAGTGTTTTCGTGGAATGGAAACTGTGCATTAATGCATTTATTTAAAATAGAAACATTAACATCATGAACATTTTTACCACCCGTTTTGGTCAATTGAATGCTTCCTTGCTGAAAAATTGTTAATTTCTTTATTTCACAAAGAAAAAAAAAAAGAGTATTGGCCCCAATAACAGTAGTGTAGTGTACTTACTTTAAGTAGATGTGGTAAGAGCTGGAATCATCAACATTCCCGTTCCCCCTCAATAGACAATTAGGAGGCATGCTGATGCTGTTTGATGTTGTTGCCCAATCTTAGATTACACGGATCTTATGAAAGTCACAGCAGTCATTCGTTTAGCTGGAGGTGCCAGTAACCGCATCCACACTCAGCAGCGACTGAACATCTTCTTTGATCATGTGCTCCAGGAACAACAGGCTTTTTCATACCCGCAGATGCTTGGGGCTTGGGCTTTTGTTAGGAATGGGCTTCTGCTGAGCTTCTGCTGGTTTAGGTAGAGCATCAAACAGCCGATGGGATTGTGTATTCATAAGACGTGATCAGATGGGCTGATATTGCACTCAGAACAAGAGAACGACTGTCCTTGTCTTCTCCTCATGACGCATGTTCAGCGATAGCTTGTGTTTTTGAGGTTATTTAGTGTCATCGTAGTTTTGAGCCGCTGGGTGAACGATGTTTACTGACCCACTTGCATTTTAGTCATAGATGAATTTCAATCACTCACTCACACTCTCTCTCTCTCTATCTGTCTGTCTGGCAGCTTCTGTTCATTTAGAAAGATGAAAATCCACGGGCTGCTAAAGGATATGCACTCCTGACCCTATGTGTGTGAATGAGTGTATGAAAACTGTGCCGGATTAAAATGGACATGTAGGGCACAAGTCAACATGTGGGCTAGCAAATGATAACATGGTTTCCTTTTTATTTTCTTTTTTTTATTTTAAATATCAATAGAAATTAATGTTTCTAGTGATACAAGATTCTTAGTGATAGGCTAGGCTGATATTTGTCCATCTTGAGATCGATTGAGCATCGACCAATAACGTGACCTCTTGCCCAGTTAACAAAAGTAGTATTTTGCTCATGTACCAGTTGAAGAATGCTGGAGTTTATTTGTCAATCATATAAATAATAAATAAAAATCACCCAAAAATTTTAATTCTGTTATCATTTACCCACCCTCGTGTTGTTCCAAACCCGTGAGACTTTCATACATCTTCGGAAGACAAAAGAAGATATTTTTTATGGCAGCATTTTCATTTTTGGGTGAACTATCCCTTTAATCCCAAACATATATCACCATTCAAAGTCTTTTTTTTTTTTTTTTTAAAGAAATTAATACTTTTATTCAGCAAGGATGCATTAAATTTATCAAATGTGACAGTAAATACAATTAGCCTATAATGTTAATGTTATAATGTTAAGATTTCACTTTCAAATAAATGCTGCACAGATTTCAGAGCACATTTGGACTCTTTATGTGTTATTTCATGGACAGGCCTGTTGATGGCTGTCTAAAGCTTTGGAGAGAGCTTGTGTGTGTGTTTTGTGTGTGGATTTGTGTGTGGCATGTGCCCAGCTGTTCCTTTGCATCTGCCTGCCTTCACTTTGGTATTTGTGTCTTGGGGATGTTTCAGAGGCAGATGTTTATGCCATTTTACAAACACTTTATCTTTTATATCCTGTAAAAGTTTTAATTGTAAAATTAACAGACTGATATCAGATATAGAGGCTAGAATACCAGAGTAGAGAGTGACTCAGGCAAGTAACCAACCACATAAAAATGCACTAAAACCATTCATATAATATTCACACACACTCTAAATATATTATACACACACCCACTTTATTAGGTACATCTTGCTAGTACTGGGTTGGACCTCGCTTTTGCCTTCAGAACTGCCTTAATTCTTCGTGGCATAGATTCAACAATGTGCTGGATACACTCCTTAGAGATTCTGGTCCATATTGACATGATAGGATCACACTGTTGCTGCAGGTTTGTTGGCTGCACATCCATGACGTAAATCTCCTGTTCCACCACATCCCAGAAGTGCTCTACTGGATTGCGATTTGGTGAATGTGGAGGCCAATTTAATATAGTGAACTCCTTGTATTGTTCAAAAAACCCAGTTTGACATGATTTGAGCTTTGTGATGTGGCGTGTTATCCTGCTGGAAGTGACCATCAGAAGATGATTCACTGTGGTCATAAAGGGATGGAGATGGTCAGCAGCAGTACTCAGGTAGGCTGTGGTGTTTAAGCAATGATTAGTTGGTACTAAAGGGTCCAAAGTGTGCCAAGAAAATATCCCCCACACCATTACACCAGCAGCAGCCTGAACTGTTGATGCAAAGCAGGACAGATCCATGCTTTCATGTTGTTTACGCCAAATTCTGACCCGACCATCTGAATGTCACAGCAGTCCAGGCTACATTTTTCCAGTCTTCTGTTGTCTAATTTTGGTGAGTCTGTTGTAGCCTCAGTGTCCTGTTATAATGCTAGGCACACACTACGAGATATTCCGGGCTATTTTGGACCGATTTCTCCCCTTCCGTAAGTCCCGATTATCTTGATGGTTCTACAGATTATCTCATCAGGTTTTCCTGTGGTGTGTGAGGTGTGTTAAGAGTGACTGAATCTGCTCGGAAGAACGTCGGAGCCGCCCAAATCTCCAATCATAAATCCTGTTGTGCGGAGGAACCCTGAGGACAAACTCGCGCACGCTCTGGAAAAGTGAATCATGTGAAATGAAACAATACTAGAGGTGTAACAATATATCGTGTCACAATATATCGCAATACAAAACTGCAACAATATGTATCGTGGATAGTGACAATATGTATTGTGTATAGTTCACCCAAAATAAAAAAATAGAAAAAATTCTAGTTTTCAGAGTTTTAGTGTCAGTACTACATTAACCCCCTATATATAATGTTGAATATAATGTATAATAATGCAATGGGGCAATATTTGTGGCTCCTGATAATGCCAGATGTTACCAGTAAAAAGTGGCCTACATTATTTTAAATGTACTGTATCTAGTCAGTGACAGTGCAAGCATATTTGTCTAAAATAATTCTGTATTTTCAGCTTCAGAATCATGACTATTTTTATTCTGGAGTCACCATTGTCCTCTGCATTGGGTTATCAGCACCAAGTCAAAACCGATTCAATTCCACCCCAATGTAAAATCAAATTTAGCATTTTAATCAACAGTACTTTTTTTGTTAACCTTTTACCATATGTCTTGGAGTATCGTAATAATATCGTATCGTGAGTTCAGTATCGTGATATGTATCGAATCGTGACATGAGGGTATCGTTACATCCCTAAACAATACCCAATCAGAAAGCGAGCTGATGGAAGACTCACCTCCAGCTCGCACTGTAACATGTAAAGACCGTCACCACGACTTCATCTAAACAATTTTCTTTTTTCCCCACTGCAAATTTTCTGTAAAAACGGTCCATACACTATAAGCGGCATTTCTCCTTGCAAGTTGTCCGCCATGTTTGTTTTCTTTAAAGTCACGTTTGATGCTAGAGATTTTGCGAGATTTCCCGTGTTCACAGGCAGGACTGTGTTTTTTGTGAGAGGAATCTAGTGTGTGTTGTGCTTTCCTGATCACATCGCTGTACTCCACACACTAGAAGAACAAATCGGTTAAATCTGTGATTTCTTATCATCATGTTTGTGGTCTCTCACATTTTGAAAATCTTATAAGATTTTAAAAAGTCTTTTAGTGTGGCCCCAGCTTTAGCCGACAGGAGTGGCACCCAGCGATCTTCTGCTTCAAGGTTCAACGTGTTTTCACACATCTTTCAGAGATGTTCTTTTGCAGACACGAGTGGTTATTTGAGTTACTGTTGCCTTTCTATCAGCTCAAACCAGTTTGGTCATTCTCCTCTGACCTCTGGCATCATCAAGGCATTTTCACCCACAGGGCCGCCGCTCACGGGCTATTTTCTCTTCTTCAGTTCAGACCATTCTCTGTAAACCCTAGAGATGGTTGTGCGTGGAAATCCTAGTAGATCAGCAGTTTCTGAAATACTCAGACCAGCCTGTCTGGCACCAACAACCTTTCTTTCCCATTCTGATGCTCAGTTTGAACTTCAGTCACACTCTTGACCATGTCTACATGCCTAAATGCATTGATCTGCTTCCATGTGATTGACTGATTAGATATTTGCATTAACGAGCAGTTGAACAGGTGTATAAAGAAGTGGCTTGTGAGTGTAGTTTTATGCAAAATATTTATTTTGTAAGAAATCAATATGTGGATTAATACTGATACTCTTGCGTGTGTGTTTGTATATATTGCATATACATATATACATATGTATATAAAAATATATATTATACATATGATTACAAATTCATCATATATAGTATGTTTACACAATACATTTTTATATATATATATATATATATATATTACATATGTCCACCGCATATGCAGTAATGTACCGTAAGACTGTGTGTAGACTCTCTGACTAGTTGTCTCATGGACACACACATCATTTGTGCTGTGGCATGCAGCTTCATTGTTCTTCCCTCTTTCATACGGGAATCTTTGACTGTCTCTCTCTCGCTCTGCCAGTGAAATCTCAGTGCTGTTGTGTCTGCTGTCTGTGCTCACAGTAGGTTTCAGTCTTTTAGATGCAGTTGATTTTATTATCTGTAATCGTGATTTTTTTTAATCATAGCTTTACCCTCTCTGCGTCTGCTGTTTTAACTTCGCACCGGTTTTTGCGTGTCCTGTGTAATGGGGATGAAAAATCCAGCCCTTCATTAGATGATTACAATCCTCTTGATGTTTTCAAATGGATGTCTAATCATATGTATCATTCACTTCCCCTCTCCACAGGAAGAATGCAAGCAGATCATGGCCCGCCAGAAGTCCAACTCGCAGTCGGACTCTCACGATGATGAAGTGTCTCCTCCTCCTCCAAACCCGGTGGTGAAGGCCAGGCGCCGGAGAGGTGGGGTCAGTGCTGAAGTCTACACAGAGGAGGATGCCGTCAGCTACGTCAGAAAGGTTAATACAAATTGCAGTTAAATTTGCATTATTTTCAAACACCCTGTTTTGGATTCTTCCCTTTAGGACTAAACCAGATTCAATACCACGTCTTCACATTAGATACTTTTTTTCATTATAGATGACAAAAATTGGCATTAACAATACATTTGACTTCTATAATGTGGTATTTCTGAGTGAAATGGAATATTCAGTTGGATAGAATACAGGATGGGACATGGATTTTATTTGATTAGATGGAATTGTTACTTTATGATATTATTGGTTGTTTTCCTTTTCTGTACCACCTTAATTATGTAAGCAGAAAACAAGTCGAAACGTGCTATGAATGTTTTTTTCTTTAGAATACATTCACTGAATTGTGCACAATAACACCAGGAACATTTGCGGTGAACGTAATTAAGCACCTGTGTTATTTATATACTATTATAGTATTTATTATTTTGAACTATTATTTTTATGCTTTTATTTTATATATTTCTATTTAGCTTTAATTTATTTTATTTTAAAACTTAGTATTATGTATTAACTTATTTATTTCAGTTATTTCCTAAGGCAAGTTTTTTTAAGTTGAATGTTTTCCTTTAATAATTATATATATATATATATATTATATATATTTTATTTCAGCTTTCAATGAACAAAATGAATTGTAATAGTTTTATTTGCTGATAATAAACTGATTTTGATTGTAAATTTTGATTTAGCACAAATGATAACTAAAGTGTTCATGATGATGACACATGATAAATCAAATTTGCCTTGATCTTTTGACATATAAGAGGTCTTTGTACCATTAAAACATCCTGCAAGTTTCATAGCTTAAAACGTTCTCCTCATTATAAACAAAGCATTTATTTAATCAAGCTCCAAAAATGGCTCGTTTTGATGTTGCGGAATCTGACATCACATGGCCAAATACATTTGCAAATGCCTCCAGAGCAAGACATTAACAAATAGTTATACATCATGACACTTGTGTGTGTCACGTCAAAAACAAATAGAAACCCATTATAATCACTGAGGCCGTCTACACTGGATACAGTATATAAATGCATGCTCAGTTTCTGACATAATCCTGGTGTCCAGGATAATTACCAAGGAACAAGTGGATGGTTCATTTTAATGACGTCCCGAATCGTGTCGGAGGATTATATGTTTGTTCGGAGCATTTTGTTTTGTAAACGAGTTTGCAAAGGAACTTTTGTTGAACGTGTATTATATCTGACAGCAGCTGCACAAACCGTAAGTTTTGAAATACCGTAAGTTAAACGATTTCATAATGTGTTGTCTGTAAATAATATGGATAATGTTTTTAAAACTTTTACTCGGATGCAATAGCAAGTGGGTTTTGATACTGTTTCCTATGCAGTGACATTAGCCGACTTTATTAACATTATGAGTAAACTTCAAAGAACACATTAAAATAAAAATGTCATGACTCCTTTAATTACCACAAACCCTAAGTACTAAACATCGGTACATAACACGTCCCGCATCATTTGTGCTCCAATATGAACGTGAATGAATCCTCAAATCATGCATTGTTGAGAAGAGGTGTACTATTAATTCTCTAAGCAGTCAGAGTTACAGTTTTGCCTTGTGTATGATAAAACGGGTGAAAAGGTGATCAGAATCTCGAGAGACTCGAGGTTGGGCTCACAGTTTCTGGTAAAAATACGCAAATGTAGTTAGATATTATTTTGCAGAAACTTCAAAATGCCAGGAAACCTACACTTAATCTAGTAACTCATTGTTTTCTTTGGTTATAGGTCATTCCAAAGGACTACAAGACAATGACTGCCCTGGCCAAAGCCATCTCTAAGAATGTGCTGTTTGCCCACCTAGATGACAATGAGAGAAGGTAAATGCTCGTCGTCTCAGGTAGTTTGTTGTCAGGTATTATGAGTCACACTATATTCCGTATCATGAAGTCTTTCTTATGAATCGGGTCATGTTGTTTCCAGCTGGTTTCTGGTTGTCAGCACTGGTCTTGTGTGCGTTTAGCTGGGTGAGGGTGTGAGTTGTGTCAGGGGGGCTTGTGAGTAGCCACTGTATTCGCTCTGTTGCTCTCGTCACCATGGCGACTTGCGTCGAAATAAAACGAGGCATTGTGTCTGACAGTGGTGGAAAGTGTGTTTTAATGTGGGTGTGGGGAAATTGTGTTGCGTGGATTGTTGGCCTTTGAGTCGGGGAGATGCCACAAACCCTAAACAACGAGAAGTAAAACGCCTCTCCCAGTCTACCAGGAATTTCGCTCAGGTTGCTCCGTCTTTGTGCACGGAATACAGTTTCACTGCTGAGGCGAATCCATTATGCATACAGATCCACCATGAAGGGAACAAACTCTCAGCTTTCTGCTTTTAAACCCTCTCTGAGAACACACGAAACTCCCCAAAACATCCAGCTCTCAGCTGGAAATTCACCACACTTATTATCAGGCTTTCTTGCCAGGAGCTGCAGATGCATGCTATCGTGTTTTAAGATTGATGGCTTTTATTTATTTTTTTGGCTGTTGTGAATATATTACAGTCACTATTTATCAGAATTATAGGCAAATTTAGTTGGAAAAGACTGATTATATTGTACATCATCTTAAGACTTTAAGGCCTATGTTGCAATTTTTCTTCGGAAAGCTCCAGAACGCACTTCATATTTCTGACTCAGATTTGTGGAGGACATTAACATTGTTTCCATGGTTACGGAATATTCGCTCCTGGCGACAGAATAACACAATGTCCAATTATCTGCATGTGTGTCTGTGATGCTGTCAAAGCAACATGCTTGACGTGGTCAAACCGAGGTGCAGCAGATTATGACTCTGCAGTATCTGGTAAATAACAGGAAAATTACATTATTTCAGGGTTATTTCATTTAAGTCTGACATGCTGCAGATGCACCGTGAACAGTCTGCAGTTCTCTATACGCTTACAGTGAAACACTTTAACTAGAACAAATAAAGACTTTAATTAGAAATAATAGAAGATTTTCAAGGTCAGTTTGATTTTTTTTCTTTTATGAAAGTATCACTTTCACCCTTATTATGCTATTTTAAAGGTTCCTGATTTTGTTTTTGAGGTCTTCTACAATACATTTCCATGCATCAAAGGTCAAAAAACACTTTTCACATAATATACATTGCACATCACTTAATTTCTCATTGCACTCATTTCTCAAAAACTCTGAAAGCGGTTTGTTCGAAAATTCAATCTCTAAACTCCTCCTTTCCCTTCCTTTAGGAGTCAATAACACTTTGCTCTTTGAAACTTTGCAGACCTTTTACATTCACAAACCGCTAAATTACACACTGCATGACCGGTTATATCTGAAAAACATAATTGGAGCACTTTAAAGTGATCACATGTGACAGTAAAGACTAAAGAAACCAGATTTTGTTTCTTCGTATTTATCACAAACATATAAAGCAGCACTGTTTTCAACATTGATAATCAGAAATGTTTCTTGAGCATCAAATCATCATATTAGAATGATTTCTGAAAGATCATGTGACACTGAAGACTGGAGGAATGATGCTGAAAATTCAGCTTTGATCACAGGGATACATAACATTTTTAGTTGTTTGAAATTTTAATAATATTTCACAATATTACAATATCACAAATAAATGCAGCCCGGGTGAGCATAAGAGTCTTCTTTCAAAAATGTTTTTTTTTTTTTAATTTATGCATTTTACCTATCTTGACCAATAGCCATTAGGCTACTACAATCCCAAATGTGTGCACTGTGCAGTAAACTCAAAAGGCAACAGCATTACACCAGCTAAAGTGGTGCCCTAGGTTCATATGCTTTGCAAATGTAAGCATCATTGTCACCACTGGCACAGATTTGCCTGTTCGCTCTTGCAGGCGTTCACACATATGGCCATATATAGTAGAACATGCCATACACTGTTTACATTATTACACTGCAGTCAGTAAGAGCGTCTTGTTATGATCACTGGATGTGTCACTACCACTGGAGTTAAACATTACAGCTAGATGGCAGATATTGTAAGGGAGTATCTGGCATGTGGCATAGCCCACCCTAGGGCCCACCCTACAGGTTATTTGTTGTCTAGTGTGGTTTTGTTGCCATGGCAAATAAAAGCAGTTACCTCATGGTGGCATGGGAATAGACCAGTGGCAAATTTAATGCAGGAAGAAATCTGTTGCTGAACTTGACCTTGGGAGTCGGGTCAGAATGAAATACAAATAAGTAGTTAATAGAAGCTTGCTGGTTTTGTAAGCTTGTCATATATTTTATGATGTCAGTGAAGAGAAAATTGTGTTGAGGAGCTTAGAAATTCTACAACCACTGTAGCATTTACCATTCTGTAAATGTGTTTCTTTCATGTTTTCTTATCGGATAAAACATTTGACAAATGACAAAGCGCTGTGCTTCACTCTGAAACCTGCAGCGCATTTACTTATTTAATTGAATCGCAGCCCTTACGATCTCACACTAGCACTATGCTACATTATGATTTTAAATGGCTTTAATATATCGTGCAGTCTTATAATGCAGTCTTATAATGTGGTCTAATAATGCGGTTCATGGATTCTTGTCGGTGGAATGCGCCACTTCCAGTATTTTGCCGGTTAATCGACACGGCTAAATTGCAATCGAGTTGCACTGCTGCAAGAATTTGGGTGTAAATGTTAAAAAATATAATATTACAATGCAAAAAAACTATATTTTTCTAAAATGGGATTCATTTTCTTTGTGCAAACTTTTTTTTGTCATTTGATTTTGGGGTGAAATAGGGAATATGAAATATATGAACCCTCAGTCAGAACCTACTCTTCATTGCTTGATTTGAACACCATCCTGTCTATGGCCCCAACTCTCTCTCTGTCTCTCTGTCTCTCGCCTCAGGGGCCCTGCAGCATCTCAAACAACAGAGCATTGTGTTCTAATTAAAAAAAGCACAATACCAGTAATCAGCAGTAACGAGTGCTTGAGCTGCAATGAACCACTGAACTGAGTAGCTACTGTATATACAGAGAGATTGTCCATCTATTTTTAAATTCCTTTAGAACAGAAGTTGTGTTGTGTTTTGCATGCACACATTTCTGCACGTACTGTACATGAAATAAATCAGTGCATGTACGTCATACTTGCAAGAATTAGACAGATAAGCCTATGGAGATTAGCATGGCCTCTTATTGTTTGCTGTATAAATAATGTTTTCTTTTGTATAACATCATTATAGCGCCAAACTACGGGTAACATAATGCGGCTAAATAAAATAAAAGCATGGTTAGTTTGATTTTAAACTGTTTTGATGGAGGATAAATATCTGCTGATAAGCTTTATCGTGTCCAAACACATCTGTTCAGCTCCCTTTTATAATGTTAACCTGCTCTTAGCATAATGGCTATCTGGTTTCCTGCTCATATCTGATATAAACTTCACACTGTGATTGTGGGGAACAGCTGTTTCACGCACCTGCAGACCAGACAGTACTATTAAAAATGACCTTTAAAGTAGACAGTCACGCTTTTGTAATGCTAGCTAGTGTGGCTATTGAGTTTCTAACGCGGTCCAAGTCGAAAAAGAAAGGTGGGTTAGGTAGAATTTTGTCAAAAAACTGTTGTTGTTTTTTATTTAGCCAAAAATGTACTTTAAAAAACTGATGGAATTGTTAAAAAAAAAAATGTCGGGCCGAACGGTTTTAAGAATGGTAAGAAATGGTTCCAGTAATATATCCATTTAGGCTTGGTTCAGCACGGCGTGATTTAGCTCTTTAGCTGGCCAAGTGCACTATTTGAGCGAAGTAAGCACAAGTTAATAATAAAATTAAAAGAAATGGCTGATCATCCTCCATAACACGCTCGCTATTTAGATCTCATACCGTCTGTAAACTCTTGCACTACCAAGGCAACAACTGACACATTTCTATTACATTCAGAAGAGCTCCGTTATCAGGCTCACAGAGGAAAATTAAACTATATCCGTGTTCACTGGGCCGGATCGGCACGGAATGGAACGGTTAAGCAAAGAGAACCGTTTGGGCTGACGGTGGAAAAGCGGCTAAGCTGTCTCTATCCACACTGAGTGAAGTGCGAGTAATTTGTTAACGTTCTTCACTGGATGGATGGATCTGTCTCTAGAGAATCTCAAGTCTGTCAGCACATGTGCACGTTAGCAAGATAGACCACTTTAGTGATGTGGAACATTCTTGCTTGCTTTCTGTATATAATTTATTGCTAGTTTGAATAAAAAAAAATGTAATGCTACCAAACCAATGTGATTTTTTTTTTTCAAATTCGTAAAAAGCAATAAACTAATTCATAAACGTTCTTAAAGGGTCCCCCAATGGTTAAAATCCAGTTTTTAATGTTTTTTTTATATGTCTATGTGGTGTTTTTAATATGCTTTAAGACAAACCATGTGTAAATTCATAAGTCGACACCATTGCTTAGTATTTTCTACCTAAAACTGCAGTGAACCAAAGACAGTCTCAAAAACACGGTTTGAAATCGCTGGTGTTTCTGACGTCACAAACTACCTTGTAACCAATCACATCAATGTGCGGACGGGCTTTAGCATATCATTAACTATGCCGTGAAGCAAGGGAGTCTCAAGAGAATATATTTTTATATAATATAACACATCATTTGCTGTTTGATAACGTAGTCAAGCCAAAGAATAATCATATTAATTGATGTTATGTGTCCAACGTTGTTATCGATAGATAGATAAAACGCATTACCATTCTGATACATTGACTTGTAGATGAGCCTGTATGAGTGAGTGGAGGCAGGGCTCATTTGCATATTCATGAGCCACGTGTGCTAAAGGAAGTGAGGGTGTAGAGTTACATTCAAGCTATATAAAGTCATGAATATTTTTTTCCACAGGAAATAAAACATTTAAATATGCCATTTTGGTGATCAAAGATGAGTTTTAAGGAATACAATTATTGACTATGGGAGACTTTAAGCTTGTTTTGTCTGTTTAGCCAGTATATGACGTGCCATTTCAGCCCTGCATAAAAACGTTTAAGTTTTAAAGTATTCAATTAATTGACATTATTAATCATTATTACAATATCAAGCAATAATCGGCAACAATGATTGTTGTCATAATATTGCAGCCCTACACTATAATTGTGACACTATGTGGCTGTAATGAGCGCACAAAGATGTAAAGTTCAAAATAGACAGGAAACACGCAGGAGAACAGAATAACATAACCACATAATACTAAGACGACACAGAACATTGAACTAAGAAAGCTAAGCGTATAAATACACAGATTACAAGGTAACTAAATGAACAGCAGGTGAACGTAATCCAATCAGAAACCATATAAACTAACTAGCAAACAGAACTCAGGAAAAGCAGCACAGGGAACAGAATAAAAGCAAAACCAAAACAGATTGAAACCGTTACAATAATGAATTGCTTTATTTTTTATTTAATAATTTAAATACTTTATGTAGGCTATTTACCTTGCCCTCTACTGCTGATTGGCTCACTCTCTCTCCTCCCCCATCATGAGTGGACACGCCCCCTACTGCTGATTGGCTCACTCTCTCTCCTCCCCCATCATGAGTGGACACGCCCCCTACTGCTGATTGGCTCACTCTCCTCCCCCATCATGAGTGGACACACCCCCTACTGCTGATTGGCTCACTCTCCTCCCCCATCATGAGTGGACACATCCCCTACTGCTGATTGGCTCACTCTCCTCCCCCATCATGAGTGGACACGCCCCTACTGCTGATTGGCTCACTCTCCTCCCCCATCATGAGTGGACACGCCCTCTACTGCTGATTGGCTCACTCTCTCTCCTCCCCCATCATGAGTGGACACGCCCCCTACTGCTGATTGGCTCACTCTCCTCCCCCATCATGAGTGGACACGCCCCCTACTGCTGATTGGCTCACTCTCTCTCCTCCCCCATCATGAGTGGACACGCCCCCTACTGCTGATTGGCTCACTCTCTCTCCTCCCCCATCATGAGCGGACACGCCCCCTACTGCTGATTGGCTCACTCTCTCTCCTCCCCCATCATGAGTGGACACGTCCCCTACTGCTGATTGGCTCACTCTCTCTCCTCCCCCATCATGAGCGGACACGCCCCCTACTGCTGATTGGCTCACTCTCTCTCCTCCCCCATCATGAGCGGACACGCCCCCTACTGCTGATTGGCACTTAGAAAGCACAATTTAAGGTATTTTGTCCGTAGCTAAAATGTACGGTAAGAGTAAACACCAAAGTTAAACAAGCACCACTAATAATATGTTGCTCATTAAATTTGGCTGGGAATCGTTTGAACACTTGGATCTATATTTCTTCAGCACCTTTTAAAAGAGATGCAGTTATTATATTTTTAGTTCATGTGGCCTTGTCTGTACTTGTGCTGATTCTAATAATTGCATGTTGTAACGGCAATAAATTACCAAATGATAACTAAAGGTTTCCATTATATATGACCAAAGATTTTTCCTCTCCGTGGTAGAATTATAGGGATTACTTTGATTTATCTAGCTTTAGCCTTCAAATCGCTGCATAAAACTGCATGCTGCAACCTGCCTGAGCACATGGATGGTGTTGGATCTTCAATGAAATTCTTGCGTTAGTCGACACTCAACCATGAGCGCAGTCACTCTGCAGCGCAGACGGACAGTCTGAAGCACAAATGCACAGGTCAGAATGTGACACTGTGAAAGTAAGTGGGCTGATTCACTTCCTTGCTGCATGAATGGAAATTACAGTACTGTTCAAAAGTTTGGGCTCAGTATTATTTTTCGAAAGAAATTGATACATTTATTCAGCAAAAAGTAATGATGCTGAAAATTCAGCTTTGATCGCAGAAATAAATTGCAATATAATAAATATTCAAAGTGGAAAACTGTTATTATAAACAGTTATTATATACCTATTAGTGAAAACTGTTAAATGCTGTTTCCTCCGCACACAGATTTAGTTAATCCAGTGCTAGTTTCTCTAATGTGTGTGTGTGTGTGTCCTTGCGTTCACATAAAGTAGAGCATGCAGCTGGGGTAATCCACCAATTAAGCGGCGAGTAATGACCCTTTTGGCCTTTGACCCTTGACCCTTGACCCAGCAGCCTCTGCCCTTTGCTCTCATATCCCAGTGCTGATGGACAGTGAACATCTTTGGAAACAACAAAGTGCATCAGATCATTAATGAACTTCTCAGCGAAGCACCTTGGCATTAAACGGTAATTTCTGAATCTGATCTCTTCTGTCACAGCATATGAACATTACAAGCAAAAACCGTAGTGAGACGTCCTGATCATCAACCGTTTGGTTTTAAGTGTTTTTTAAATAGCACGGCTCATGGACTATCTGATAGGCCACACACGCAGCAGATGTCTTTTAAGGCGAGTTTATTTTGACCCAGTCTGTTTTAGGCAAAGGAAATGGGGTGCTGAGGAAGTTGCGGGTGATGTAACCGACGAACCCAAATCACAGCTTCAGAGCTCAGGCTAATGGAGGAAACCTTTGACACTTAGATCTGTCTCATAATCTACTCAAACGCTCCAACACCAGGTGGCTGTCCATTTTATGTGCTCAAATGATGCACTCTTCGGAAGAGCGAGAGATTAACGGTTTATAAGAGGGGCTCTGTATGAACGTACTAGGTCTAGGCATTAATCATAGGCTCATTATTGAACAACATTTTCATTATGCATGGCATCTAAGCCTGCAGAATTATACTGAACGCTCTATAAATTACATTAATTCACATAATTTCCTTGTGCGCTTGCTTTAAATATTTTAGCTTATTTGATGAGGCCTTTAACTGCTAATGAGGTACATTTAGCAGAATTGAATTTTTCTAGTAATTTGAATCAGATAATTGGTATGAAGCCAGTGTTATCTTAGCATTATTATATGCTATACTCTGAGTTTTTATTTTTATATTTTCAGTTTTCATTTAAATTTTTAGTAATTTTAGTAATTTTAATACTTAAACTTAAAAAAACTAAAATACATACACTTACGTTGAAGTTTTTTTCTGATTTATTTCAGTTACAGAAATTTGTAATAGTTTTAATTAACAGTAACAGTGCTGCTCAGATTTTGCCGAGGAGTGATTCTTTTTCATTCTGTTTCGCTTGTCACATGTTGGGCGGTTGCCAGGGTGTTGCTATGCAGTTGTGAAAGCATTTTGAGTGATTTTAGCATCAGTTGCTATGCAGTTTCTGGGGTGTTTGATTGGTTGTTTGCTATTTTTGACTAACAAGCAAAAACCTGATTGCTTTGAATGACACGTAACACACCCAAAGTTTAATATATTAGAATTAGGGTTTCTATGGAGGCATAATATTGATAGTCTGACTATTGATGCAAGTGATCCGAATTAAATTAATTTCAAATTACACTACTCGACTACTGTTCAAAAGTTTGTGGTCATACATTTTTTTTTTATGTTATTGAAAGAAGTCTCTTATATTCATCAAGGCTGTATTATTATTTTTTTAGTAATTTTTACTATATTTAAAAATGTAATGTATTCCTGTGATCAAAGCTGAACTTTCAGCATCATTACTCCAGTCTTCAGTGTCACATGATCCTTCAGAAATCATTCTAAAATGATGATTTGATGCTCAAGAAACATTTCTGATTATTATCAATGTTGAAAACAGTTGTGCTGCTTGATTGCTTTGTGGAAACTGTGATTTTCTTTTTTTTCCCCTTCAGGATTCTTTAATGAATAGAAAGCATTTATTTGAATTAGAAATCTTTTGTAACATTATAAATGTCTTTACTGTCACTTTAGAAAAAGTAAAAAAAACAACGTGTTATCAGTAGTGTAAACTGTCTGCCATTCTGAACCCGGCTGGAAACAGAAGACCACAACACACAATACCCATGAGACCCCTGCAGTTACACGGTCCATCCTGTAAGAGATGCTGTTTGTCCAATTCAGATGTCCGTGACTCAAGATGATCCACCATCGGACCGGTTCATGCAGTGCCAGACAGCAGAGCGGAGAAAATGAGCGCATGACGTTATATACCAGTGCTGTATGGTTATCAACACCGTATAATTTGAAGCTGTTATGTTGTTGTGAGCTGTTAAACTCTGGCCCACAGGAAGCTGCGATGTTTGGCTGTGATGTGGGCCGCTTTTGGGAGGCACTTGACAGCTTCCACACAGGTGTGTTTGCTCTGGCAGCAGCGATGTCGTAATCGCACTCGTACAAACACACACTCTCACCAGGAAGAAGGAGGAAAAGTGGCTGGCTAATGAATAGCCTTAACTGACTTGACCCGTGGATGTTTGTCTGGGCAGTTATGCAGCAAGTGTGTGTGTGTGTGTGTGTTAGTGCAGTGAAGGCTGTCCCCAGCTGGAAGTTTCACTCGTCTTTCTTCCCGTGCAGAATTGCTGTGGCAGTTTTACCCCGCGAGTGTTACCAGTGCTGTTGTAAAGTGCGAGTCTGTGTGTGGTCAATATTTAGCATAGCTTTGTGCTGTTACAAAGGGAGTTTCTGCTAATGAGGTCAGTCGCCGCAAGAAGCAGCTCTTTCTATCTCCACATTCGTCCTGTTTGCATTCTTTTATATTCCTCTTTTCCGTCCTCACTCTCATGTCTTCCGAGTGAGAGTGTTTAATGGGCTGTTTTGGCCCGTCTGGGCCCCCTGACCTGACCCACTACCACCCACCCGTTCCCTGCGATCCCTCTGGAATTCACTGGAACGGTATCGGTGAACATTTCTGAAGGGATTTAGAAATGTTTCTGAAAAAAAAACTAAAAAAACCCTGTGTAATCAACTAATAATTCTTGGTCGATACACATACTGTTTTCAAATACCTTCGCATAAATTTAAAAGAAAATATAATGTTAAATTGAATAATTTAAATGTATTGACATATATTTGAATACATTTCAGGTAAATTTTGCATTCATTTATTTACTATATTATTATGAATAAATAAGTAAATCATTTGTAGATAAATGCATATATGTATTTATAAAAATGTATTTAATTATTGCTGAAATTAAATCAATTTTATCAATTTACTTAGTCATTTAATTTTAATTTATTTTAATTTTAATTTTAGTTATTTACTTGTTCACTTTTTTTAGTTTCTTATTTATAAATTTATATTTATTTGTTTTTATTTAAAAAAAATATTTATTTATAAATGTATGTATTTTAGTTATAGTCAGTAAGTGATTATTTATTTTTATTTATTAATTTATTTAGTTAATTAATTCATTCATTATTAATTAATTAGTTAATCAGTTATGTATTTATTTACTTGTAAGTGTAATTTGCTTGTTTATACATTTCTTTATTTTATATAAAAATAAATGTATGCATTTATTTATTTTAAAATGTAGTTCAATTTCTTATTTGCTAATATTAAATTGTTTTATATATTGTAATTCAGCACTTTGTCTGTCATCGGCCTCCCTGTTCTCTAGAGATTGGCATCTGCCATTAAAACGCCCATTCCAGTCAACCTCTGCTTCAGTGTCCAGGTGTCTGTATGCCATGCAATGTGTGCAGGATAATCAGTAGAAGCTGGATCTGTCTGCTGCTGCCTTTCTAAATTTGTTCCAGTAAATGCAATTCCAGCACTTTTAGGCCTCTTTTCCTCTCGTCTCCTCCTGTGAGCAGTGTAAACAGCCTTTCCCGTTAAAACTGGACAAAAGGGGGTGAGATATTTGTGCTGAGCTTTCCTCTTCAAACACATCTCCCCTTTTCCTCTGCTGGAAATAGAGAAACAAATGATTCCAAGACAGGCAGCACTTCCTGTGAAATGTCAGACACTAGTTTGCTTTTGAATTTTTTTATATTGTTTTTATTTCCTGTCTGAGTGTGTGTAGGTGAGACGGTCATCCTTGTGATCTGGACATGTGAGAAAGACGGAGCCTCTGTCCTGTCAACGCTTTTTGTTTTTCCTTTTTTTTCCCACTGTGGTTCAAAAGGGAGACTCTCATGAAGAAATTCCGGGGGTCACGTTTCACCTCAAAATCAAAAGAAAAAATAAGAAACAATTATATTTTGAATAAGAAAACGTAAGCCTATTTTAAAGGTTCTTCTATGAAGGGGCTTCATAGAGATAGGAAATAAACAGGGGTGTGTTTCCTGTACAACGACGTAACTCGCTGCTTAACTACCATAGTACGACGCATCATTGAAGAAATCAAATTGGTCGTTCAACCACGTTGGTTAATGATGTCACGCAATAACTTCTTTTAATGTATAATTAATACTAGACGTTTTGCTATAAATTACGCACATGACATCTGAGGACTATTTCTCATTTATTTTGCTTTATTTCCAGATTCAATCATCGGCTCGTTCTTACCTAGTAGAGCATGTTTGCACATGCACACTCTTTAATAACAGTGCTTTAAATCTCTTGACAATCTAAAAGATAAATTACATTTGTATGTATTCTAAATAAAAGGCACAGGTTGTACTGAATGTCAGCTTGCTTATTTTGCTCACGACAAGGATTTCATGTCATGTCCACATGTCATGCAAACAAGAAACTATGCTTCTAACCACAGCTCGAGGGCTGTCGTTCAAACCACACAACTTTGCGATGCTGTTTGCAAATGTTTGTTGGAACTATGTTTTCGGGAAACACAGACTCGTTGAACTATATATAACGACGGAACTTGCGACCATAGTTGGCTAACGATGCTTTTGGGAAACGCACCCCAGAGCGTTAGGGACAGACTGTGTTAGACAGGTGCTGCAACAATGTCAAATATGTGTAAAATAATGTGTTTTTTTAACATTCAAGCATGAACCCAAAATCAAGACCTCTTTAAGTGCCTTTAAGATTGATTTATTTTTAAATAGTTATTTTGATGACAACCTATCCCCTTATCATCCTGTCTGAACATCTTCTTTTTCAGCATCAAGTTTATTCACAACAAAAATAGTTGTATGATGGAAAAAATAAATAAAGCAAAAGAAAGAAAGAACTGTTGTTTTAATTTTCAGGTGATAACCTTGACATTTCTTGTGAGATACACACACTAAATATTTGTTTTATTCCTAAACACTTGTACTTAAACCAACAGAGAAAGATAAATAATTGCTTGGAAGAGAGAGGTTAAGTGGTTAAAGAAGATCCATAACCCTGTAAATGCTGTAGGTTTAAACCATAGAAGAGAAAAACCCCAAAAGGTAGAAATGTATGCTTGAAAGAAAAAGTTTACTTCATACTGTTAATCTGCTATATCAAAGACATGAAATTGGCATATAATAAAATGTGGGGAGAGACATTTGGATTTCCTCAGTTTGATTTATTGACCTTTTTTTGGACAGTGTCATAACTTTTTAACTTGATAATGTGTGCCAAATATGCAAGGATACACAAACGCTTAGTATTTATCAAATTTTTCCATTGTGAAATATCATACTGACCTGGAAGGAAACCGTATTGCTCAGATGTTGATCTTTCATATTTCAGGAGAATTAATGTGGGTTTGACCAAGTATCAACATTGACTTAAATTTGTCTTAAATTCCTTAGGAGAAATGAAATCGATTTGTTCAGTCAAACAAAAAACAAAACAAAAATCAATCAGTTGCTGACGCACAGTGAGTGAAACTACCGTTCAAAAGCTTGGGGTCAGTAAGATTTTTAAATGATTTGGAAACAATTCTTTAATGCTCGCCAAGACTCTATTTTTATTTGATCAAAACTACTGTAAAACACTAATGTTGTGAAATACTCCTACAATGTTTTCTATTGAGATTCTATTGAGACTTTGAATAAAAGTCTCCATTTGCTCTACTTTTAATCTCACTGGTGTTGTGTTGATTTTCTTTTGTATGCCGAAGCTTAACAGTGGATTCGACTGTCTTAAACTGACAATTATTACCATTGTTTCTCCTTCCCTCCATCCCAGTCTGTCTCTCTTTTCCTCTGGCTTCCTCCTGTTGTTCTGCTGTCTTTCCTCCCTCCCAAACATTCCTGCATTCTTTCTTTTTCCTGCCTCAAAGCCCACTGTCTACTTCAGCTGGTTTTCCTCAACGTGTGAGGTGTTTTTGTGTGTTTTTCGTGCAGGATGAGGTCAACACACTCTCCGTTAAACCTCATTGGCTGGTACTCTTTGGGTAACACTGATGCTTGCCTCATCAACACTATAAATATTCATTTATTTTGCTTTTAAGAGGCTGATTAAATTACATTTAAGAGATGCTTCTGACAGCCAGCCAATCATTCGAGCTTGACTCCTTTGGCTTGGATTCAGTGTGGGTGTTACTGTCGATGAATCCATCCATCACTGAAGGAAGACAGACGGACTGGGAGATAGACAGACGTATAGACTAGACAGATAGACTGCATACTCCGAGCTCAGACAGACAGATGGATCCCAAAGGAAAAAGTGTGTCCAAAACAGCTGCGATGTTACACATAAAAACACGTAGCTCGTGGCCAATTAAACTGGGTTTTCCCTGCCTCATAGCAACCCTTTGCAGTGTAGATAAACAGATCTACACGTCTGCTCCTCATGATTGATAAGAGCAGTGTGTGTGTGTGTGTTTATATACGTTTATGTTAGTGGATGTGCTTTTCTCCACCCTACAGTGATACTGATACAGGGAAATCACTGATAATCCAGACTGAAGTTGTTAATGACGCTTTATCAGTCTGACTTTGTCCCTTTCTATCTGTTGTGAAATAGGGTCGGCACTTCATAAACACATTCGCATATGGATGTTTTGCCGTTTTTGGCCCTGAGAATTGTCGAGTTGTTTATGTGGGATGAATTGTATGGCACAAAATGCAGTTAAAAAGTATTTTGAACACAGAAAGACAAAAGCCAAGTGCATTGTGTCAATGTAAATGTGCATTTTCTAAGATTTTATATAGCAAATAAATGATGTTCTTTCTGTTCATCAAAGAATCCTGAAAAAAATGTTTAGCATTAATAATAATAATAATCATAATTCTTAAATTATGCATAAATCAGCATATTAGAATGATTTCTGAAGGATCATGTGACACTGAAGACTGGAGTAATGATGCTGAAAATTCAGCTTTGATCGCAGGAATAAATTACATTTTACAATATGTTCAAATAGAAAACAGTTATTTTAAACAGTAATATTTTTTCACATTATTATTGATTTTACTGTATTTTTGATCAAATAAAGGCAGTCTTGGTGAGAATAAGAGACGTTTCTTTCAAAAACATAAAAATAGTGTAAAATAATTGAAATGCACACAGCCTGTCATGAAATGCATTTTGTTTATTCAAATGTCATGAAATCATTAGATAGTGCAGTTCGTATCGCATAATTCATTTTGTCTTCAAACTTAGTCAGCTTACACTTGGCACCTAATATGTTTCACCCATAAATTACCATAAAGACATTTTTTTAAGTGAACGATTCAGTCCTTGTTTTTTCTATACACTGAAGTTTCACTCTTGTTGCAGTGAGATGTGATTTATTTAGTGGGTTTTTTATACCTGTTAATACTAAATATAGTACATGTGCAAATAGTCTTATAGAGTGGGCCATAAACAGTTTATATGGGAATATAAACAGTTATATTCACATATAAACATTGATCAGTGAACATACATAGAGTTTTTGTTTAATAGACTTTAAATGGAGGGACAGATCTCTCAGATTTCATTAAAAATATCTTCATTCGTGCTCTGAAGGTAAACGAAAGTTTTATGGGTTTGTAACGACATGATGGTATGGAAGCTTGTTTCCGCCACAGAATCAAAAGTAAAAAAGTTAATTGCGACTTTTTATCTCACAATTCTGACTTTTTCTCTCACAATTGCGAGTTTCCATCTCTTTATCTCAGAATTGCAAGATATAATGTTGCAATTGTGTGTTATAAAGTCTACTTCTCGCAATTGTACGTTTATATCTCGCAATTCTGACTTTATAACATGCAATTGCGACTTTATATCTCGCAATAATTCTGACTTTATTTCTCCGAATTATTGCGAGATATAAAGTCGCATTTGCATGTTATAAAGTCAGAATTGTGAGATGTAAAGTCGCAATTGTGAGAGAAAAAAGTCACATTTATCTTTTAAAATGTTTTATTCTGTGGAGAAAACAAGCCTCCATATGATGGTGAGTAATTGATGACAGAATTTTCATTTTTGGGTTGAACTATCACTGAGTGTGTAGCAGCTTCAACTTGCACATGAAACATAAACACCCAGAGGACATGCAGACGTTCTGGGTTTATGTGTCAAAATCGGATGCTCTAAACCAGACATTCCTCTTCCTCTGATGTAACTTCACTGATGATTAAGTAAAAATGACGTCATTCAAGTGTTGAAGCAAGAGTTTAAAAAAAAACATTTTATCATCATTTGCTCACCCTAATTTTGTTTCTAACCTGTATGCCTTTTTCTCAGTGGGCTCCAAAACATCCTTTTACGTCAGCTGCCTTAAAGCAAAGTGCACATTTTAATTTTGATATCATCTGTTAAAGAGTTTGCACATTCAGCTGTGTTTTTCTCTTGACGTTTACGAGGATAAGGCAGGCTCAGGCTTGTGTGGACAAATAAAGGAGACCTAATGTTGGTGCTTTTAACACTTTCCCTTTGAAAGTGTGAGAATCAATTAAAGAAGAAAAGAAGGGGTGATGATTTAGGAGCCTCATTAGATTTTGTGGTCACACGTATGCACATGAAAACAGTCATTTACAGACCGCTGTGCAGATGCTCAATGTCATCTCATGTCTTCCTTCATATGATGTATCTTCAACAACATATAATTGGCCCTAAGTGGCATGTAAAAGCAACACAAGCTCTGATTGGTAGCTTCGGTCAGTCTCTTCCTGTCTAAAGCGATTATTGACCAGAATAAGCTGTAAACTAGACCAAATTCTTGGACTGTCTTGTATGTCGCCCCAAAACATTGTTAGAGCTACACTACCGTTCAAAAGTTTGGGGTCGGAAACATTTCAAGAAACATTTCTTATGAATTTTTTATCAGAAAGTTCAAAAGCACAACATTTTCTTGAAGTGGAAATAGCATTATAAATGTCTTTACTGTCATTTTTGATCAATTTAATGCATTCATTAAAGGTGGAGTATGTGATTCTCTTTTTTGTCCATTTTTTTCAAAATCACTTGAAATCCTATTCCTAACCCACTTACAGCCACTGAGTTAGAAGCACTGAAATGAAAATTAAGCAATTATCTGTGGAACGGGCAGGACTCGAAAAACTCCAGCCAATCATTTCCAAGACCACCTAGAATCATTGGACAGTAAGTTCGTCAATCAAACGGTCGTACCATACCCCCCTCCCCCATCCCCCTCGCGTGCGTGACCGCGAGAGACAGAGAGAGAGTAATGGGTGGAGTCGGGGCCAGCGTTGGAGGAAAGAAGGTAGGACCATCTGAGTTGTGTATTTTCAAAATCTGCCGGCCGTTTTGCAAATCCCATACCCTACCTTTAAAGTATAAAACTATTAAAAAACCCAAACCTTTGAATGCTAGTGTATTTTGCTGCATTGGCGGTACGTCATCAAACAAAACGTCTTCTCTCACACCCAGCAGCTGATCAGCCGCTGATTCATTGACAGCAGTGAACGTCACTCACTCTATCAGTTTGTGGATGTGAACTTTGAAGACTTTACTCACTCAAGCTTTTCCCAGAAGACTACGCTCTTCAACATCCACATTGACACATCTCGTGTTCTTCAATGTATGCCCACTGCCCTCTAATCTCCTTCTAAACTCCTCAAAACTTATGTTTTCACTCAGTAACTTTTCCTCCTCCCACACATTTGTAGACAGGTTCAGACGAAACCCCTGTTCCCTTTCATGTTGCTGTCTACCTCTCCAGTTTTTAATTCCTTCCCCTGCTCAAAACACCAGCTTATGTTGGTCCAGACTGGTTTTTGCACATTAGTGCCAGTATATCCGGTGGACCCAGCTGTAAATATAGTCATCCAGCATGATCTTTTTGACTCTGGTGCTCTTGCTGGTTAAAATAACCTTGTGGGAACACCAGCATCCAAAACACAAGGATGCTGTCTATGATATCCCACAATCCTGTGTGTGCATTTCAACAGTTGGTTGAACAGAATAAAAATGGCTTTTTCCTCAACTTATGGCTTGGAAATAAGCATTGGTTATTAAATATGCGCTTGCTTATCTCCAAGACTTTGGAGGTTTTATGCATAGATCCAATCTTTTGACCTTATTAATTTTATTTGTTTTGTCCCTCCTGTTTACTTTCACAAGACATGACTCGTATTCAATGTCTGTGTTTACGTCAGTCTCCCTCCCTAACTAGAATGATCCAGTCGCTACACATGTTTAGACATACAGGTCAGATGTCAAGATATTGGATATGTACAAATATTGTGGTAAGTGATGCATTTAATTCAGGATCAAAAGAAAGAAGTTGACCCCAAACTTTTGAACCAGTAGTTTGTTTCTGGAGAATTGAACCTATGACCTTGTCGTTGCTAGCGCCACTAGTTGAGCTACAAGAGCTTTCTTTCCTCCTCCAACCTTGCAGTCTTCTCAAACACTTCCCACCCACTCCTTTCTCAAATTCAAGACCAGTCTCACCACCGCTCATCACCGGCCACCTTCTCAGTCCCTTTCCCCTCCCTTTACCTCAAGACTTCTCCTCTGATCTTTCCTCCATCTGACATCGTTCTTCGTGACATCATACTTTGAGCTTAACCATCCTGGTTCGTTTAATAGCCACTCACAGTGCTGTTTTAACCACTTTACGTTGCTGAAATAGCCGCGGTTCAGTTCTCCAGGGAGCCGTCATCATCATCTCCCTCTGAAAGCGTAAGTCTCGTAACGCCGCGGGGTTGTGAATGGGTTTGAGTGCCGGGGAATCCCCGCAGCCAGACAACTGATGAGCGCTCTCGTGGAGGAACGTTTTAAATAAACATCCTTTACACTCAGTAAACTTCTAAAACCAAGTGCTTGTGACTGAAGACCACCTACCAGATGCTCCATTATTTGCTCTCAAGACTGGAATATGAGCTTCAATGCCTCTAATTATTGCATTACTGTTTCCTCTGAAGTACAATGCATGCAATTACTTTTATATTCACAAATATGAACTCAAAGGAACTTATTTTGACAACCGCTTGATGTTCCTACATGTTTTGTTTGCCTTAGTTCAGCATCTAAAACTAACTTTTTGCCATACCTGCCAATGGCTGGTGACTTTACCAGCCATAAATATTTTTTACCATGTATGAAATACATATTAATTTCCGCGCTTTTCGGATGTTTGCGCACAGAAATCTGCGAGTAACAAATTTTGAGTTCCCTTTCGCATCTTCTTGTGCTTGAATTGGCCAGGCTTAAACTTCCATGACGATGAAAGTCACTGGCCCATCAACTGTCCCAAGCATCTTTCATGTTTGTTCACGTCCATGTTGTTCTCACAATATTGCATTGATAGAATTCATAAAAATGTTACCAGCCAACTGGGAATTGACACAGTTTCATTTACTCACATTTGGCGCTTGACGAGTGTTAATTTTAGGCCCTGCCTTAGTTGGATTATTAGTGGTGTTTGCTAATGCCACTATCAGTAATACATGGGTTTGGGGTTTGTTACATTTTTTGGCATGTAATAATTCAAAGTGGTATTGTTCAACTAAAATTAAATCTATAACTATTAAAAAATATATTTGAAATAAAGCCGAAATAAAATAAAGTATAAATGCTAGATGAAAAACTAACTTTTATTTGAAAAATTACAAAATTGGATAGAAGTACAGATGTTACATCATAGAAGTATAAAAGTACTAAATTACTAAAACTGAAATAAAAGTTAACAAAACTACAAAAATATACTATAACAAAACTAATAAAGTGACTAAGCACAACAAAATGATTAAAATAAAAAAATGCTAATTCAAAATATGAATGAATACTATCATAGTTTATAAATAATACTAAACAACACTAGTTAGTAACTCATCCCACACTTTTTGTGTTACAGACATGAACGATTCCTCAAGTCATGTGGCTTGTTGAGGAGATGTCAAGTATATTTACTCAGCATGTAAACATGGCATAAATACAACTATAGAGGCATTGATAACACAACAGCAGCACAAGCGAATAAACACTGCTTAGAGCCGGCAGCAGTAACGGGAGAGGTGTATTGTGGGAACAGAGTCAGGGGTCATGTGTAGTGACTGACACTCCAGAAGCTGCCGAAAAAAGACAAAGAATGGAAGTGCATTATCAGGGTCATAAACTTGTAACACTAACGATACTCTTTGCCTTCACACAGGCACGGTTGTTTCTTATTCGAGGGTGTGTGCCTCGGGAAGAGCGCATATTGAGCATTTACTGTTTGTTGTCTTGTGTACAGTTTTGTAAAACGTGTTTCTATGGAGATATGACGTGACGTGAAGCGTGTGATACAGTAGCGTTGACATGGCCGTGCTGTTTGATCTCTGTGACTACAGCATGTACTCAACACTTGTTATTCCAGCTGTAAAGATAACACTGATATTACTATTGAACTGAATTCAAACTGAGTATTGTATTTGTGTTTTTGAATTACCAATAATTGAATGATAGAATAATCTAATGTATCTCTTTTTTCCCCCCAGTGACATATTTGATGCCATGTTCCCGGTCACTCACATCGCAGGGGAAACGGTAATCCAGCAAGGTACAGTATATAGAAACACCTGTAATTTATCACACACTATATTAGTAAGGACATCAATTTGGAATTCTATTGTTTTTATATCAGGTTATTTTCTATCACCTAACCGGAACCCTAGCCCTAAACATAACCCTCATAAAAACCTATACAAAACCTGTGCAAAAAAAGGCTTTTTAGCTAGTGATGTCAGGGTCACTAGGTTTCACATTTTTGAATTGTGAGGACATTTTGGACCTCATAGTCAAACCTGTACACACACAAACACAAACATGCACACACACACAGAAAAAATCCAAGGGTCTGAAGGATGACTTAAATTTATATTATTATTTTATATATTTCATTTAAAAAAATATAAACAATTTTTTTATTATTATATTTTTAAATAAATATAATTAATATTAAAATATTTTATATATTAAATAATATAACTTTAAATGAAATGCTAAAAAAAAACATTCAATCAAAATGTAAATGTAAAAAAATAATTCTCTACTTAATATCTTTTTAAATGTAATTTCATTTTTCATTTCTTTTTTTTTCTTTTTTTAACATAACAATTTTTACATTTCTGGAATCACAAAATTAATTGTCAAATAATATATCAACACTCAGAGTTTCCAATTAATAAAACCTGTGGAAAACAAGCAACTTTGCCATAATTACAGCAGGAATACTGGTGGAAATAGTTTACCTTATAGTGGTTGGATTTTAAATATTGTGTTGGACATTGCCAGGCCTTCAAAGGAATTAAAGCTAATAAATAAATAAATTTGATTCTCTAAATGGAGGATAATGTATGGTTAAGGTTAAGTAATGATAACATCTGGAGAATAATTTTACTACAATCTAAATGGTCCTATTATGATACACTCCAATTGTTCTTAATATTGTAGTATTTTGGAACATAACGGCACATGAAACCGAGCTTGCGTAGCTAAAGGGGTCTGTGGTCATGTACTTCTGTACCTGTGTTTTCAATTCTATTTAATGTTACATTACTTTTATGTACTTGCAGTGCACATACAGTGCATGCAGTGCAAAATACAAGAGTGCAAACCTAAGGAAATCATTATCAAAAGAGCAAATGCATTGCAGATTGTTTTAGTTAGAAGGAGCAGTGGGTGATGAGCGTTTTTTTCTATAGTCAAACAATGAGCTCTTTTTGGTTTCATGTGGAGTTCATAAAGCAATTGAGATTGCACTCTCTGTGCAATGCAATTCTTGAAACCAAGTTTCAAAGCATTTATCTAACAAGGACAGATTGCCCATAAAAGTAGATCTAGGAATGTACAAAGTTTGTGTGTGTGTGTGTAGAAGTGTGCATGTGTGTGTTTTTGTTCTTGTCAAATATTTGACTGCACTCTGTGACTCAAGGATCTGTTGGCCAAAAAACAGAAACTTCAGAGCAGAGGTGATAAAAGACAGGAAGACAGGAACAATACTAAGAAAAATGAGCTGAATGGGTTGAAAGAGAGAGAGACGGCGAGTAAGAGAGGGAGAGGGCACTAGCGATCGGTGAGTGTGTTAAGATAAATTGCTTGTGTGATTTACGAGCGCTTAGTGTGTTCGGTGTTAATTAGCCCCGTGAACCCGCGTGAACTCGGCAGCGCACGGATCACGGACTCTTTTAACTCTTCGGCTCACACAAACACACACACACACACACTTGCTACCAGGATCCCAAACACCAACTTCAACACACACTTAAACCTCAAAGACCCTCTGAACCTAAAGAAATGCTTTATGTATGGCCTTTAACTTGGAAATGTTGATCAGAGCCTGTGGCTTCTGGCACGCCCAACCGTCCATTAAACTCTCAAATGGGGTGTAGAAGATGAAGCCTGGGAATCATTTAGATGACACTGTCCTGGGAGGTGGTGACGTTTTTAAAGTGGTGTACCATCTTTTATCTTTGATATGCACGGATGTGTTCTTGGGAAATTGGGAGTTGGAAAGGGATGGAATCTGGGAAAGAGACAAAATTATTTATCTTTTCCTCCTTTCCATCCTGAATTTAAAGGTCCCATGAAATTAAAATGGGAGTTTTGTGGGTTTTAGTCCATTTTTGTTATCTGCGGGGACTCTTAAAAGGTTGCAGAATTAAGTTTTAGCTCATATATTAATGGATTTAAAATAGTGAGCATAAGAGACTTCTTTCAAAAACATTGAAAAATCTTACCAACCCCAAAGTTTTGAATGGTAGAGTATGTTCAGTTTTTTATGTAGATTTTCACTACTGAGCAAAAAAAATAAAATAAAAAACAGGAGGGAAAAAGGTTTATGTACTGTATCTGTAGTCTTCTCCCTGAAGTTGGTTGATTGGAATAAACTCACGACTTTCTCATTTCTTTCTCAGGTGATGAAGGAGACAACTTCTATGTGATTGATCAAGGAGAAGTTGATGTGAGTTCAGTATTTCATACCTGTTTCTACAGTCAAACTCATACATGTACTTGTATATGCAGCTTATCAGGATAGACGCATGAAACTGACTTCACTGAAGTGCCCCTATAATGCTTTTTCTGATTTTACCTTTCATGCAGTGTATAATACAGCTGTTTGTGAGTGTGAAAGGTCTGCAAAGTTTTAAAGATCAAAGTGCACAATAAATGGACTTATTGTTTCCCAAAAGAAAGAACAGATTCTGAACTGCCTGAAACGAGTTGTCAGTAATTCCAGTCTCACTTCCTGACCTATGGTCTATATTGGCTGCCTTGCGAACAACGTCTACTTTGACCCTCAAACACTGTAGTTGTAGCTGAGACCTAGAAGAGTTTTTGTCGACATGTCAAGAAGACGCTGTTTTCTGTGCTGCGAAAGTAAATGCACTTTGATGCACTTCCAAAGGATGAGAATCTGGGCGTGAATTGATATGTTAAAACTGACGCCATCGTTACTTTTACATGTCACTGTATATCAAGTGCTGAGGAAGATCCAGAGCTGAAATTCATATTACGGTAATGGCCGTTTTGTTTTCAGACACGTGCTGTAAGCTGTAGACCAGTCACAACAGACTGGGCCATCTGACCAATCAGAGCAGAGTAGACTCTCGGAAAGGAGGGGTTTAGGGGTCAATCATTTATCGAACCGTTTCAGACACTGTGAGAAAAGAGGTTATGCTGGAATGTATATTATGTGAAAATTAAAGTGTTTTTTGACGTTGGATCCATGTAGACATATTATAGGAGACCTCCAACAGAAAATTAGGAACCTTTAAAATATCATAATAGGGACACTTTAAGGCCCGCCACAGCAGTGAGCAGATACTCTGGGATTGATTCATCTACATCTGCAATATTATTTATCAGTATAACACATGTAATGGGGTGAATCACCTCAACAACAAAAAAATAATAATTGTTGCAATGACAATTAAGCCCCCCATATTCTTATTAGTGTAAACAAATTATAAATATGCAAATTATATATTTATACATATTGATATTTTTGTATTTTATGCTAATTCATAAATATAAAAAATAATAATATTTAAAATAAAAATCAGTACAGTAATGAAAGTTTGAGATGGGAATGTGCGTAAATGTGCCAATTTACTCTTATGTGCAAGATTTAAAATGATGTTTTTTTCCCCTATTGACTTTGCGTTGGAATGTAACCTGGGAATGTAAACCTGTGACGTTCACACAATTAGGATATAGGTCTGTATGATAAAAAAAGAAATAAATCTTACCCACTGGCCTCTTTTAACACTAAAGAAAACTGGAACACTGACTGCCATTGTTTTGTCTTCCCAAAGATGGCATGGATAAAGTTCAAGAGAAGCGATGTGTCATTATCTCCACAGAGAATCCATTTCCCTGTTTTGTTTTAAAGAATCTTTAAAGTAGATTTTCTTTGAAGCATATGATTTATTGAGAATTTGCTTTTATCACCCTGAGAATCTGTAGTATTTTCCTTCCCCCATTCTTGGTTTATCAGTAAATATGATTGTTTATTTAAAAGGGACCTTTTCCACACTTTTCTAGCATTTTATTTTTTCCCTAGAGTCCATTTATAATGTCAGTTATGGCTTCTTGAAGTCATAGATTCATTTTTATGAGCATTTTCCACGCTCTCTTTGACTCTTAGAATTTTTCTACTATATGTAAATTATCTCTTTACATGTGAACAGACTAACAACCGCCATGCCAAGTTGCTGAATAGTGAATAGTAAACATGAATGAATATGAATAGAAACTATCCTTTTTTTGCGAAAGAAGTCTTTTATGCTCACCAAAACTGCATTTATGTAATCAAAAATACAGTAATATTGTGACATATTATTACGATGTAAAATAACTGATTTCTACATGAATATATTTTAAAGTGTAATTTATTCCTGTGATCAAGGCAGAATTGTCAGCATCATTACTCCAGTCTTCAGTGTCACATGATCCTTCAGAAATCATTTTGATATGCTAATTAGGTGCTGCATTTTTCTTCAGGATTCTTTGATAAATAGACATTTTGAAAAGAACAGCATTTAACTGAAATGGAATTTTTTATATATATATAGAATTGTCTTTATAATGTATATACGGTCACTTTTGATCAATTTAATGCACCCTTGCGGGATAAAAGTATTAATTTCTTTGAGGAAAGAAAAATCTTACTGACCCTGATAAAAGTGGAAAGTCATATGGTTGTGACTTAACATTGACAGTTTTTAATTGGCCCATTCTGAATGGTCAAGCTGTTTTTCCTACCCAGACTGAATCTGAACACTGTATCTTAATATTCTTCATGTTATTACCAGTCTTGTTTGTCTCGAGACTCTTCTCCTTGTGTATGTGCTTAGTGATCGGCTGTGTGAACTATCAGTGCTAATATTTCTCCTCTGCTCTGGATGAGCTCCGAGGGCGCGTTGAGTCAGCACTGGGTCCCTGCCACATCAGATTGAGTCGTATCGAGCTCTTGGGTCAGAGCCAGAGCGCCAAGAGCCCGAGCACAGAGCCACGCTCGCTCAATCCACTGTACGCCACACTAGTGCTGACAAACGCATGCAAAATACATGTTTACAGGCGGTCTTCTCCTGAGCACGTTCAGCTCCATAAACCTCCCAGACATATACGCAAACGTGCTGGAATGTCAAGATGCGTCTTGAATGCGACGTGATGTCTCTCATTAGCAGAAAGGATAAATCTCCTGTGACTTTGGAGCGCTTAGTACTGCATGCTAATCGAGAGTGTGTTCAAATTTGGAATTCATTAACGCTCGCTTACTCTCTCATGAAGAAAAAAAAGCACTTTCAGTCACTTAAAGTCATATTTCTAGGACTGCCCCCTAATAGTCAACCAAACTTTAGTCGATGAGAAGAGGCTTGGCCAACAAAATTAGCAGAAAAACAAACTCCTCAGGAATCGGCAGTCCGTGGAGCCATGCAGTCCATGACGGACAGATGGTTAATATGGCTGTTCCATGTGGTAATTATGTCGAGCAAGAAATCCAAATGAATTATCGACCTCAAACATTAATTATCATTTGAAACATGCGAGTAGTAGCCTAATGTTAAGCACTTTACATGGCCACTCGCTTTAAGGTTAACATAGATAAATGAGCTATTATTAGCCACATATCCAAATGTTCATGTGGAGTGTGGAAGCTAAATTACTACAGCGCTTGCTGCATGATGTTTAACGTAACATGCATTTCTCCCTATAGGTGCATCTACACTGTGGAGATGACGAGTCAGCGTCATCAACTTCATCTTTGCAGCCGATACTAACTCAGAAAACACTAGTATAGTAATAAATAAAAATGTTCAGACCGTCTTCTTTCTTTTTTCCCCGACACAATTATAATCATAACTTTTGCTGGTATGCTGTGCAAGCTTTTTAAATTTATATTTTAAAGCCCCCCCCCAACGTTTATATTTAAATAATTGAATTAATATCATAAACTTGCGACTAGTCGAATAATGGCTTAAATGAACAACTACCAGTCGACTAGAAAAGTCTTTGGTTGCGGCAGCCTTAAATGTTTGCCATTATTTTTGTCTGTTGTTCCAATAAAATGACTGAAATATAGAAGATAGAAGGGTTATTGCAAAGAAGTTCTCACCTTAAGTGACATGTTGGCCATCTTTGAGGAGGCTTTGACCCAAACCTGCTCGAGTGGCCGGTCTGGAGAGCAGAGATACCTGTGGAATGTGTCTTAGATGGCTGGCAGAACGCCTGGCCCGAGCAGGACCAGCGTTTATTTCTGCCCCGTGTGTTAGCGTTTTTTTTATTATCTCCCCTCATAAAATCAACAAGTGGATCGTGTGTCCACAGGTGAAACCCAATCAGTCTCTGTGGAAAGTGAGAAAGAGGCTCTTTGTGCTCTTCTATGCGTGTGGCTGTTGAAAGTGAGATATTCTCTTCGGCAGCATCTTACCGTTATGCCAAAATGAAAGACAAAACAGGGGAAAGAGTCTCAAGGTGTTATCTAATTCCTCGTAAGACACCCTAGAGGATCCAAGGTTGGGAAGATAGAAGGTGCGAGCTGTGTGTTATCAGATCACCTGCTTCACTGTGAATGCCCTTGACTAGCATTAGTATGAAACGAGAGTTCAGTCAGTTCTTTCAGATAACATGAAATTGAAACAGTTCCTTGCTACTTTTTGTTTAAATGTGCCTTTTTTGTGTATAGGTCATCAATGCATATTCTAAAACAAGTGTTTGTTTTTATCATCTTAATCAAAGTGCAATTGGTGAATTTCATAGATAAGAATGACACAGAGATATGAAAATGTTTCTAACATATTCTAGGTATTTTCTAACATATTTTTGGCGTAATAAGTTGGAGCAGTACATACTCTTGCGGGAGCAGGATTGAAAAATCCATCCCTTAGAATACATCCATTATAATGCAAATTAGATTTTATTTTACATTCCAGTAATGAAAATTTTGGGGAACTTGGGGAACTTAACTGTCATGACAATCATAATATTCCTAAAAATGGCCCCGAATGTTCTAATTTATTATGGAAGCTAATGCTGTTGTCTTCAATTAACCATACAAGTTATTCATATTCATGTGTATGATATACAGAAATATGTAATGATCTTTCTCCTTCTGTTCGCAGGTGTATGTAAACGGTGAATGGGTGACCAGTATCGGAGAGGGTGGTAGTTTTGGAGAATTGGCTCTGATATATGGAACTCCTCGAGCTGCTACTGTGAAAGCCAAGACTGACCTGAAGCTGTGGGGCATAGACCGAGACAGCTACCGACGCATCCTTATGGTAGAAACACACTCACACACTCAGAATTTTCATTTTAGGCTGAACTGTCCCTTTAAAGGGGTGATGAACTGAGAAATCAAATTTTCCTTGAGCTTTTGACATATAAGAGGTCATCATACTATAAGAATATCCTGTAAGTTTCAGAACTGAAAACACCGCCTCCGCAGAAGATCAACGCCATCTTCAACACTGCCTGTTTAGCCCCGCCCACTGATTCGCACATTACATGAAACTCATTATAATATGCAAAACTGTTATCCAATCATAGCAGTGGGCGTTTACTTCCAAGTCTTCAATGCGGCACGCCCATAAAAACTGGAGCTAGGCTCAAAACCAAGGTAGAAAATAGCCTATTACTTTTTCATTTTGATGTTTTTGAATGTAAAAACCAAGCGAACGTCATAAGCTGACCTCAGACAACAATATTATCTTTTTAAAAAAAAAAGCCAGTTCATGACCCCTTTAAATGACGAGCCAATTGGATGCCCTGACTTTCCAGATTTAAACTCTTGACCATTGTGCTGTTGGCGTTCTCAAAACTAAACCAAACTTTCCACCCTTTGGTATTCTTGAACTAAATACTTTCTGTCTCACTAAACAGTGTAATCTGCATCAAGTGCTCCATCTGTAGCAGTGTTTGTGTTTGTAGAGTGTGTGTATTTGTCTGTGTGTGTGTGTGTTGTGGGAATGAATAAATGAATATTTCTAATGCCCTGCAAGCCTCCGTGGAAACTGTTCTCAACAGAGCCTGACAAGGGACCAATTTAGATTTTTCTGTCAGGCCATCGTTTCGCTTTTCTTTCTCTTTAGTGTCTTCCTCACTTTCTTATGCAAACACGCACTCACCATGCAGACTTACTCTTAACAACACACACACCGAGTTCTGTGAGAAGAGAGACAGACTGTCAAGATTTCAACTATGCTGAGCTGCTCTTAATTAAACCAGTAAAAGATCTCTGTGTGTGTGTGTGTGTGTGTGTGTGTGTGTGTGTGTGTGTGTGTGTGTGTGTGTGTGTGTGTGTGTGTGTGTGTGTGTGTGTGTGTGTGTGGCTGTAGTCAATTAGAGATAAGTCAGAAATTCATAAAGCTGTTTATGAAATTGTCATATTTCAAAGTGTGTTTGATAATGTGTGTGAGAGAACCTGTGAAATGACCTACACTCATGTTGGTTTTGAAACAGTTTAAAAACAGCCGATGATCAGTGCCGATGATATCCTGTCAATCAAAACGGTGCGGTAAAACATGACCGACTACAACTCACACTGTGTGTAAAGAAAATATCTCGTGTTGAGTTAGTTAGGGCAAGTTTATGCAACAATAATGCATTAAAAGCTAAAAACAGCTACAGTGAGGAAAATAAGTATTTGAACACCCTGCTATTTTGCAAGTTCTCCCTCTTGGAAATCATGGAGGGGTCTGAAATTGTCATCGTAGGTGCATGTCCACTGTGAGAGACATAATCTAAAAAAAAAAATCCAGAAATCACAATGTATGATTTTTTAACTATTTATTTGTATGATACAGCTGCAAATAAGTATTTGAACACCTGTCTATCAGCTAGAATTCTGACCCTCAAAGACCTGTTATTCTGCCTTTAAAATGTCCACCTCCACTCCATTTATTATCCTAAATTAGATGCACCTGTTTGAGGTCGTTAGCTGCATAAAGACACCTGTCCACCCCATACAATCAGTAAGAATCCAACTACTAACATGGCCAAGACCAAATGAAAATTTGCCATAAATTTGCCATGAAGACAAGTGCTTATGAAAACCAAACTATCAGTATCGGCATCGGCCGATATCATTCCGAATAGTCGGCTATCGGTATCGGCTGAGAAAATTCATAACGGTGCATCTCTAATTAGATTTTTATTATGTATGTATTTATTTATTATTATTTGTATTATTATTATTATTATTATAATAAATATTATTAGCTATTTTATCCCTAATTCTCCAATTAAATGATTTTAAAGGCTTTTTATTAAAATGATGTTAAAAAAATAAAAAATAAAAATATATATATATATATATATATATTAATTTTAGTATTTTTTTAATCTTTTATTTTTATTATGGATTATTATTATTATTATCTTACTTAATTTTTTTCATCCCTAATCCTCCAATTAAATAATACCAAATATAATAGTAAATTATTAAATATATTGCCCAGACTTACTTGCAAGCTAAACACTGAATTTTGGTCAGTTATTTAAGTAGACATTTACATTTACATAAATATGCACTAGTCTAGAATGCAGCTTTAGTTCACTTTTCTATGGATAATATTTCTTGTTTGCTCAAGTAAAAGGATCTCTACAGACACTTATTTAAGCTACACAGAGTCTGTCTTTAGAAAACATATACTGTTTATTTGGGATATGTGGGTGAACTAATCCATTAAGCTTGACCAACACTTGCCGGAACGCTGTAGATCACGTTGTCATGCCTCACTTTAGTGTCTGCAGGCCATCTTAGATGTTCTTCTGATGTTTTTGTATCTTCTTCTCAAACACCAGGGGTGGAGAGGTCACTGACCTCGTAAAAGAGAAGATCTTCACGGCCAGTCAGTGGCTGGAAGTTTGCATTTCGTTGTCTCAAAATATGAAGACGGTTTAGTTAATAACTCAGAGACTTCAGTCTCCATTTCTCCTCCATTTAATCTCATTCCGGTCTAGGAGAAACAATAGAGACAAAAAAGAAGATCATTTGTGATTTTTCTTAACCATGGGACCGTCTCCACTTAATGTGTTTCTGTGTGTTTTATCTGAGTATTAGAGAGAGACAGAGCTGAAAAAGACAACACTAGGAACAAAAGAGAAGGAAGCCAAAACTCTGCTTTAATCTGTATGTTTATAGTTCTTCTTCAGCAGCGTGTTTGAGGAAAGTCCCCCGGCTTTGTTCTCAGCGCTGTGTTTCTTATTCTTGTTCCGCAGAGACTGATTAGAGGGCAGGAGGTTCTGTTACCTGATGTCCTCAATGTGTCTTCTAACTGCTGCTTCAATGTTTTTTTTAGGGAAGCACGTTGAGGAAGAGGAAGATGTATGAAGAGTTCCTTAGTAAGGTGTCTATACTTGGTAAGTAGAGTAATGGGAACATTGTAATGAGAATGATTTTTATCTGTCATGTCAATCTTGCATAAATTGTTTGATTAAATTCGAACCCCTTGTTTATTAAACATGAGAAAACCAGGATTTTGTAAATCGTCCATGAAACGAATCTTACATTGCATTAAATGCTGAGTAAATTAGTGTAATGTTGGTTGTTTGCAAAAGTTTTCAGTAACGACTTTACAATAAGGTCTCATTTGTAAATTGACGTGTCCATGTGAACAACTCAATGCAATTTTTTATGGGTTTATGATCTAAGAACTTCTAGTATGCATGAAAATACATTTAATTCATATTACTCAGTACTTATTTGAGTAAATTACAATGTAACTACGTCACCTTAAAATAAAGTATAACCCCACAGAGAATTAATCAAACATTCATTAGAAAAACATTGTGTGCTGGTGTTTTAAATTGAATAACTCTGATCTGAAGAACCTGTAAAAGAGCTCAAGAACTTTTTCTTAATCTCCAAATTTCCAAATAGCAACTTTATGTGGACAAAAAAGGTTCTTTAGAAGCTGAAGGTTCTATGCAGAATTTGAAGAACCTTCTATTTCTGAAGAGCCCTTATTTCTAAGAGTGTAGCTTTGATTGACAGACACCACTGCCAGATTCTACCCGGACTTGCATTCCAGCGGTTTTGTTTGGTGTGAGAGAGACAAAGAGGAGCGAGAAAGAGGAACATTAAGATGGTCAGTTCTGCGGTGACCCCTCGTCCTTCAGCACCCTGAGGTCACTCGTCGCTCTAAATGGGGTTATTAAATGGCTGAACAAACACACTCCTCCTCTCGGTTTCCTCTATTTTTCTTTCGCTCTGTGTTCTCCGTTTCACAGCCCTGTCACGGCCTGTCTTCAAACACCCAGCTCTCTCGCTCTTCAAACCTCTTTTCTTCGCTCGTCTTCTCGCCTTTGAGGGGGGCATGTTTTTGTTTGCGCAAGATTCTTTTGAGATTGCGGTGAAATCGGTACTGTTTTGTGAAGTCTTGGCACGTTTTACCATGGTTTGTGAGGTCCTGACACTTGTGAGGTCTTGCGCAAAAAACTGCTTCAAAAAATAAGAGTCATATTTTAACATTCTCTCGTTACGCCACGTTACATGATCAGAATATCATAGCAACTTTGTGATGTACTTTTGACTTTGACTAGTAAGCAGTCTCCTACAATGTGCTAACAGCCATTCATAATATGCAATAATTAGCAAATATTTATTTTTATTGTCATATTGGTGTTTTTAAATTAAACAATTTTATATAATTAAAAATAAAATAAAAATTACAAATTAAAAAATAAAATAAAAAATCTGATAATTTTATATATATATATATACAATAAACTTTTTCTTTTGCGTCGTCTTTCACAATTGTTCTTGGAAGTCCCCATCTGACATTTTCATATTTTAAATGTTTTAGTAAAAATGTGTGTTTGCAAATTTTGCTGTTTATTGTCATATTAATGCATATAAATAAACATTTAAAAAATGAAATATTTTATATAAATATATTTAATATTAAATTAGATAAGAAAATAGAAAATATGCTGTCTTGTCCTAATAAAAAATAATATGCAATAATAAGCAAATATTTATTTTTAATGTCATAATTATTATAAAATGAAAACCTTTGACTTCATTAAAACAAACAGATAATAGTGTGGAAAACATACCTTGATTATTCATTTGAAAAGGATGTGATTCCTCTGATTGATTCAGTGTGATTCCTCCGATTTAAAAAAAAAAAAAAATATATATATATATATATATATATATATATATATATATATATATATATATATATATATTCAATATCACTAAAAGCCTACATTTTCTAGTGCTTTATCGGAAAGACTTAGTTCTGATTTTTTCTATGCTACAATATCCTAAAAGAGTGAGGTGCTAATATAGACACACACAGACACACTGTTTTTTCTTAGTTGAAGCATGCGGTGTTGATTTTTCCCTCACTGACGGCTCATGTTACGACTGAAGCAGGTGGACGTCTGCCCGGGCGTGAGGATGTCTTAGCCAGCCTGATAAAGTGACCATTAGTCTGGGGCATGCAGACAGGCTGGCCCCAACACACAAACACACACCTAAGCCACACACACATCGTCTCCTTTTAACTATTTAAATGTTAACACTATTATGACGGTCTAATCTGAGAATGATCGTCTGCTACTGTCTAGCATTGGGATGATGGGAAATGCATTCTGATGGGATAATGGGAAATGAAGAATGACAGAGTGAGCAAACAGCAAAGGGCAGAGGCGTTGGTTATTATTTGCAGCTGGAGGACGGATCAGCGCTGCTGAAGTCTGGAGGGTTTTAGTGTGGTCGTGTTCGTGTGTGGTACGCTCGTGTGATGGATGCTGGAAGGTGGGAAGTGTTTCTGGAATGTGGTGGGTATTGAATGATGGCTTCGGCGGTTTCTTTTCTCACGGCCACGGCTTCAGTAGTCCACGAGCAACAGAAGCTCTTCTAGGTCAAGATCCAGTCTTCGCATTCTGCAGGAAGTTCGTGATAAGCCTTGGTGTCTTTCTGATTAGTCAGTTTATTTATAAAAGCATTAGTCTGAGCATCTGATGACACACCCACGGGTCACTCACGGACCACCGGATGCTCATCGCACACACAAAATAGCACGGCTTTCTCAAAATTGTCTCTAAAAATATCAGTCTAGGCTGCTTGTTACTTTTGGATGGATCAAAGTTGAACTATAACTTCTGTGCCTTTCGTTTCAAAGCATTGGCGCTTTGTTGCACCATGACGTTATCGCAGTGTCATTTATTCTGATTTACAACATCTAGGGGTGTAACGATTCAATTACAGATACTGCCTTTGTATATGTATATCAATCTTTAAACGGATTGAAGCGTTAATTGTTTGTTTTGGTTAAGAATCGGTTTAATGAATCGTGATTAGGTAATGTATTATTCAATATTTTAAAATATATAAACATTAAATTACTTACGTGTGTATTAATGTAGGTGTACCGTGGCATCATTCATGCCCTCAAATGCACACAAACCATTGATAAAGCTGCCAACTTATTGCATGTACACTACTACTGAAATAAAACTCTTTAATTGCATGAAAAACTCACCGTTGTTTTCTATTAGATAAAACACTGCCATTTTATGGGTATAATTGTTTATTTGGGTGAGATGAAAACATTTAAGGAGACTTTATTTGCATCTGAGAAACTGAGAAATCAGAAAACTGAATCGGGTAATATTTTGATATTTGGATTTGTTTAGTGACTGGAAATAATAGGGAATTTTAAAATTAAATTTTTTTTTTCCAGACAAAGAAAACTCATGAAAAAAATAAATAAATAAATTGCGCTCAACTCTAAAATATTTTATTGGCACATTGCACTCTTTATGTTCCAAGTAGCCTGTGTGTACATGTATTAAATGAGTTTACTTTCAAGTTCGCTTGGTGCAATGAACAATCTTAAAGTCCCCCTGTGGTGAAAATCAAGGTTTTAATGTTGTTTATATGTCTATGTGGTGTTTTTAATATGCTTTAAGACAAACCATGTGTAAATTCATAAGTCGACACCATTGCTGAGTATTTTCTCCTTAAAACTGCAGTGAACCAAAGACAGTCTCAAAAACACGGTTTGAAATCGCTGGTGTTTCTGACGTCACAAACTACCTTGTAACCAATCAGGTCAACGTGTGATCGTCAACAGGTGGATCTCTGAGCTGGAGCGAGTGAGTGGTGGAGGCGGGGCTAATTTGCATATTCATAGAACTGCGTATACTAAATGAGGCGAGGGTGTAGAGTTACATTCAAGCTATTTTAAGGCATGCAATTTTTTTTTTCAAGGATAAAAATGTTACAAATAAAATGTTTGACTACAGGGGGACTTTAAGTAGTTTGTCTTTTTCTTGTTTTTGTTTTTTTTTTTAACCCAAGACACATCAGTAGATGCATTTACATCATCCTATGAATAAACTTAAAAAAAAAATAGTTGAATCATTAATCCAAAACAAATCTCATTCTGAATCAGATCGAATTGAATTGTTTGAATTGTTTAGCAAAAATCCTTCCTGAATCAAATTGAAATCCTATAAATCGTAATTTGAATCAATTCACTGTCCACCCAAAGATTCACACCCCTAATAACATTGAAGTTCAAGGGTTGAAGTTGGTCAGGTCCATTTAGATCATCAAACTTGTTGTGTCTTGCAGAATCCCTTGATAAGTGGGAGAGGTTGACTGTGGCCGATGCCCTGGAGCCTGTGCAGTCTGAAGATGGAGAGAAGATCGTAGTGCAGGGAGAACCGGGAGATGATTTCTTCATTATAACAGAGGTGTGTGTGCAAATGACCATCTGCATGTTTGTTCACTACAGCTAGTGAAGAACAATCCTACTTTTGTGGTTGCCAAAATAACAGTCGTTTAAGCACCAGTTCCTCCAGGTTGACCAGAGGAGAACGGCTCTCCTTGGTTCCTCCCGAGGTTGCTTCAGGCGTTTTGGCCTGACTCTTTCAAAAGGTGCTTATGCACTAGACTAAATCAATATTTTAACTTTTACTGCAATGCAATCCAGTGTGGGCGTCTGTTGACCGAAGAGAGTTTTAGACCATCCTGTTGGATTCCCAGTACTTTTGGAAATCTAATTTGTGATATTCTCGCTTGATTTCATACCGATCTGACTTTTTCCACACTCTCAAAACTGCACTTTCTCTTGTGTGTAAGCACCCTAAAGTTGTTTTCAGACGATCCTCAGTGTGGCTTGATGAAGAATGGAGATGTATGGAATGAGGATCAGTTTATATTGGTTGTGTGCGTGCACACACATCTAGTCCTGCTAGATTTCTCTATCCTTTCTTGCGTTAGCTGATACTCTTGCTTTGTGCTGTCAACACCACCAAACACATTTACAGTTCTGAAACCCCTGGTGGTGCTGATTCAGCATTCTTCTCCTCCTCTGCCAGATCTTTGAACAATATTTTGATTAACTCCACATTTATGAAGATGTTGTGAAGTCTGGAGGGGGCTCTTTTACCGTCTGTGTCTGTTCTCAAATTTTCAGCGCCTCTCTTTTCTTCATTTTAATTTTCTCCTCCATGAAGGTTGCAGTACTAATATAATCAGGCTGTTGAGTGAAGTAGTGCTCTATTGATGCTGTGCTCTCCACGCATCCACCTGATTATTGCCTTATTATTGCTTATCATTAGGGTTAGGAATTTAAACCAACCCTTTATACTATTAAACTTTGGTGCGCAACTTACTGACATGAATGATTCCTCAAATCATAAAGCATGTTGAGGATATAAAGTATATGGCTTTACTGTATTGATTTATGCCTGGAAGACAAAAATCCCATTATAATTGATTTTTGGCTGGCCTGCTCATAATTTTGATGAAACATTCCTGATGTTGAGGAGCGAAATCACACAGGTGAAGCTCTGCATTACTGTCTGTTAGATTTATTGTAGATTTGAGATTGGCGATGCTCAGGTAATGTAACAAGTATGTGCATTTGGAAAAGACTCTTGTAAGGATTGTTCCTTTGGGAAATGTTATAAATCAGAGATTGATGAGCCGTATAAAGTACACACATGTGTTGCTGAAAGGTTAGTTCTTCATTTCTGAACAATGGAAGGAGATGTGCG
Source organism: Abramis brama (assembly GCF_963993115.1). Classification (NCBI taxonomy): domain Eukaryota; kingdom Metazoa; phylum Chordata; class Actinopteri; order Cypriniformes; family Leuciscidae; genus Abramis; species Abramis brama. Next base: position 41,229,530 of record NC_139963.1, on the reverse strand, counting down.
CCAGTATTGAGTCTGTGTGAGTGCGACTGACTGAGTGTAGGAAACCTGCTGCTGTGTCCGTGTGTGTGTGTGTGTGTGGCTTTTTGACAGACCGAAGCACTCGCAAATGTAGTTTCCAAGAGAAAGGTCAAAGCTGGATTTTCATTACTCCTGTCTTATGTGTTGATCCTAGTGAAAATCATTCTAATATGCAGACTTGATGCTCACTGAACATTTCTTATTAGTATCAATGTTGAAAACAGTTGTGCTGCTTAATATTTTTTTGGAAATCGTGATGCATTTTATTCAAAAGACATTTTTTAATGGAAATCTTTTGTAATATTATAAATGTCTTTACTCTCACATTTGATCAATTTATTGTGTCCTTTTGAGTTCTATTTTAGTTGTTTTATTCTCCTCTGTTCTATTCACTCTGCACAATTCCATTTTTATTCCATTCCTTTCTTTTCAGTTCTATTCTGTTTTCTTCTTTTCTATTATTTTGTATTCTGTTCTATTCTAATCTATTTTGTGTTCTGTTTTGTTCTAACCAATTGTATGTTCTATTCTGTTTATTCTGTTCTGTTCCACTCTATTGTTTTCTATTCTGTTCCAATCTATTGTGTGTGTTATGTTCTGTTTAAACGGTTCTGTTTTGTTTTGTCTGTATGTTTTCTGTTCTGTTTACTCAGAACAGAGAACAGAATGGAACAGAACACAGTAAACCGAATAGAACACATACAATAGATTAGAACAGAACAGAAAATTTGCTCTGTACTTTTTTATTTTATTTAGCTCATCCTTACCCCAGTTTGCATTTCCAGCAACTTCTGTTCATCTGGGTCAGAGTATAGCAGGGCAGAGAGACAGATACAAATAAATGAAGAGGACTTTAGCATGAGACATGGGTCTGTCTCGCTGCTTGTTTGTCTCTCTCTCTCTCTCTTCCTCCCATCTCTGCCTGATTCCCAGCACGGGGTGGCCAGCGGTTCAGTGATGGAATGTAGGCTGCAGACTTTCACACAGGGTCAGGCCCAGACTCCAGACCTGAGCGAGGGAACCAGAGGGACGGCTTTACGGACACAGGCTTGGGAAGGAAGGAAGAGCTGTGTGGGTGTCATTGTCCAGCTCTGGTTCCATAGTTCTTGCTTTTAGCTTCTTCTTTTTCTTGACAGATACTGTCAGGGTTAGGGTTGGGGTTCTTCAATTTACACAAAAATATGAAGGAAAAAACATTTTGTCTCTCATGTGAACATACTCTGCCCCTGTGGATGAGACAGTGTTATTTTAGTATCATTTAGACACTATTGTAGTTTCTTTTCTTTTTTTTTTCTTTTCTTTTTTTATGTGTACAAATGTTGTTTTAATTTTTATTTCAGTTTTAGGTTTCAAAAACATCTTGCCAAAGGACTGCAGTTGAAAATTAGCCAGCTGGCTAACACTGGCACATTTACAGAAATGTTGATGAATGTGTGTTGGCCTTATGAAAGAAAGAAAGAAAGAAAGAAAGAAAGAAAGAAAGAAAGAAAGAAAGAAAGAAAGAAAGAAAGAAAGAAAGAAAGAAAGAAAAAGAAAGAGCAAGATATTTTAGGGACATCAAGTTATGAAATTAAAATGAAAGTAAGAAATGTAGGCTTGGCAGATAAGTTTGTATTTGATATTTTATTTCAGTTCATGTTTATTTTAAATAGGTTTAACTATAATAACCCTGGTTTGAGACACATTTGTTGTTTGTTAGATTGAGTCACAGATCAACTATGATTTGATGCGTCACACATTAACTGATTTCGCATGTATAACGTTCCATCATCTTAATTTGGGCCGTGCTAAATGTGATGATTCGTGGTGTGGTTTATTACCCGTACAGCTGCTGTCAGGCTGTCTTAATCGTGTGAGAGCAGACGACCAATTAGACAACTCTGCTAAATTGTTTGCATTTGGGTGTTTGTGTTCTATATTTTCTCTGCCTCAATTTGTTTGTGTTAAATAGGTTTTCCCACAGATGCTGATACAATTTGTTGCCCATTGTGAGACTTTTAATTTGATAGTAATGCAAAACCAACAGCTCCAGGGCATCCCCATGATGTCATACCTCCGGAGAGCACGTCCCAAGCCAAGATCCTGCAAATACCAGAACGCTGATCCACTAGGGTCACACCGAAACATTCAAAGCTTAAAACTTGGCCAAAGAGCTTTTTTAAAGAAAAAGTGAAATCTGTCATTATATACCACATAATTATAGGCACATTCAAATCAGTATGAGATGAAAGCCATCCCTGACATATTAAAAATGCAATGTTCTGACTTGTTTCCACATTTTCTCACAGGGTTAGCTCTTTTGCACATTGAAGTCATTCATAAGTATTTCGAGGAAGAACTGGTCAAAGGACTGCACTGCTGTGCTGAGAATTTTCTGGATCTTTCATGATTCTTACAGCATTTAACAGAGCGCTACAGACTTTCCATAATTAATGAAACCCATATATATCAAGCCTGTGACTGTTCTAGTAATTTTACTGTATAAATATGACATGCCCTTATATCACCATTTTGACCGGAGTGATTAGAAAATTTAAAAAATATCACTTTTGATCAACTTTGCTAATTAAAAGTATTCGTTTCTTTACGAAAAATCTTACTGACCCCAAAATTCTGAATGGTACAGTATATGAAATGTTTATTTATAATTGACACTTTTTGGCTTCATCTGCTATTTTAGATGCAGCTTGTCGCAGTATATTTTGGTATTGCCTTTTTCACAAACTATCCTAATCAATAATTTGTAACTTGCTTAAGATTAAAAAGTGTTAGTGTGGTATGTGTGATGGAGCGTGAGAAAATAAAAGGTTAACGATAGTTCTGCCTACTTTATCCCATGAAATGGTATAAAAATATGCATATCTAACTATGCACACATCAATGCAGGAGAAGTATAGGAGAAAATGCGTCAGTATTTATGCATCAAGGCAAATTAGATGGTTTGGTATTCCTAAAAGAGACTGAGAGGTGGAGAGCCGCCCGCCCAGACGCCAGCTCCAGACTTTACTGGACGTGAGTAAACAGCAAGTCAACAACATTGGTATCTCAGTTAACCCAAACTCTTAGATTTTCAATTGGGCTTGATGCCTTCAGGTGAAAATAGTAGCCTGTATGCATGAGTTACCTTAGCTATTTGCTTGACTGAACAGGAATGTTTGTATTCTAGATGTTGAATGAGATATTGGCAGCTTGTCTGATTATTCATATTGGCAGCCAGCAATGCAGTCCCACAGCTGTGGAGCTCTGTAACATAATGCCTTTCCATCAGCAGATGTTCGAACAGTACTTTGAAGAGGCATGCATCCTGAGATTGAAGGAGACATACAGTACTGTAGAAGGCAGTAGGGTGTTTGGAGATCTCTGAGGTAGTCTTATAGGCAATATCACTTTAGCACTTTGTAAGTTAGAAGTAAAATGGCATATAGTCTAGTCTGTAGCACATTTTTACTGTCTGAATACTTATATTTTCTTAAGAATATGTGACTAGTGCTAAACCATGCAAAGTTACTGTAAGCATATGGGTGGTTTCCAGGGGTGGTTTTAGCACATTATGTGGTTGCTAAGGTGTTGCTATGCCATTTCTAAAGTGTTCTAAGTGGCTTTAGTACCTTGTTATGTGGTTGCTAGAATGTTATGGATAGTTGATAGGTGTTGCAATGCAATTCCCATGTGTTTCAAGTTGTTTTTGCACCTTAAGTAGTTGCTACTTGCTAGAATGTTATGTGTGGTTTCTAGGGTGTTGCTATGCAATTCCTAAAGTGGTCTGAATGGTTTACAGTGTTATGTGGTTGCTAGAACATTATGGGTGGTTGCTACTGTATGTTGTTGCTATGCCGTTCAATATCGTAAGTGGTTTTAGCACTGTTAAGGTGTTTCTAGAGTGTTGTTATGCAGGTTCTAAAGTGTTTTAAGTGATTTTAACCCCTTGTTATGTGATTGCTGGAGGGTTATGGGTGGTTGCTAGGTTGTTGCTATGCAGTTTCTGTAGTGTGTTTGATATATGATTTTAGCACCTTGCTATGTATTTGCTAGAGACTTGTGGGTGGTTGCTAGGGTGTTGCTATGCAATTTTAAGATGTTCTAATTAATTTTAGCACCTTGTTATGCAGTTGGAAATGGTGTTGATGTGCAATATCTAAGTTGTTTATAGTGGTTTTAGCACCTTGATGTGTTTGCTAGAGTGTTATGGGTGGTTTGCTAGGGTGTTGCTATGCAGTTTCTAAGTAGTTTTAGCAACTTCTACAGTATGTTGTTGCTAAAGTGTTTTGGGTGGTTGTTAGGCTGTTGTAATGCAATGTATACGTTCTACGTTTAAAAAGTCAAAGATAACACATATTAACACCTAAATAAATCTTTAGTTGCAGCAAACATTACAAAAGAAGCTTTTAGTCTTGTTGATGCATAATTGTTTTTCGTCAGTGTAGCAGTGGAAGTTAACGCAGTGTTTACAATGATACTAGTATTAACTCCAGTACACAACTTTGATGGACACTATCCTTGACCCTTGATTTTCATACTTGACCTGTGATTTTCCAAGTCTTCTACCAGGATGTTAAGGTCAATGGAGTCAACTGTGTGTTGAAAGCTCCAAAGAGATCCAGTAGTGCTACATGTGAGATACAGCTATGGGCGGTGGACAGTGATATGGTATTGACTACTTCGACAAGTGCTGTGGATTAGAACTGGTTCAAATCATATGTCAGTGTCCACTAGCAGTTTGAGTGAAGACAACAACTCCTTTGAGAGCAAACAGGTCAGGTCTGGCATCCCTCAAGGGTTGGGCCTCTTCTCACTGTATGTGGTCTCTCTTAGTAACAGCTTGTTGATTTATTTTTTATTAGATGTTTATGGAATAGCTTCAATAGCTATGGCTGCTATCTAAGATGTGGTTGTAACTGGACTGTTACATCAGCAGTATTGGTAGAACTACTTTCTCTCACCTATGTAATGTCGTTTAATCATAAAGTTCTTCAGTTATGTTTAAAAAGTAGTCCATATTTTTTGCTTTTCTTAGAAATTGTTGCCGTTGACGTGCAAAGCCTTTAGTGACCCAGCAAAAGAGCCTGTAGATGACCTTCTAACCTGCTTCCAACCCCCACATTTGCTCACAAGATACTAGTTTACTTACAGTCTGGAGAGTAATGAAAGGGTATTGTAGTTAAATTTCAAATCAAGTTTTCTTTTTTTAAAAATGTTTATTGTTATTTGATTCAACTGTAATAATCCAACAATTAAATAATAATAATAATACTTAAATTGTAATATTTCTTATATTTAAATAGGCCTATCTTAATATTTATATATACATCTATAATAATATTTTATAAAATAATGACATCATTATTGCTAAATAATTTAACTATTATTTTAAAATTATTTGAGCCCAATTGTTTTTTAATTTCCCTTTTATATTACAGATTTGTTTTAGTTTCATTTTTTTATTTAACATTTACATCAGTTTATTCTAATTATTGCATTTTTACATACTATATTTTGTACTGTATAACAGCTATTAGTATTTTCAACTTGTGTAAAGTGACTATGAATAGAGAGAAGCCCTGTCCTGTCAGCCTTCCTCGTTTTACTGTTGTATTGTGGGTAGTGTTTGTCCTTGATGTGACAAATGTGACAGACCGTTTGCCTGTCTCCTTGTTTATCTTTCTAAATGAGTTTTTGCATTGCAGTGTGGGGCGCCGCATGCAGTGTAACTCTATGATTGTTGAAAAATCTCAACACTGACAGGCCCAGGTGTGCTTGCATGTGTCAAGTCTATGACGTACTTGTGTGTGTTGCGAGCACGCCGAGTTGTCTAAACCCTGTACACCTGCAGGCATATAAAGCACTAATCCTTTTGACACGTCTCAAACTCGGCGACACCATGAGCTAGGCTTTTCTCCCTCCCTCTGCTCCTCTTTTTGTACTTTTCCTCCTCATTAAACCTGTGTCTCTCCTTCTCTTCCCAGGGTACAGCATCTGTTCTGCAGCGCAGGTCTGATAATGAGGAATATGTCGAAGTGGGCCGCCTGGGTCCATCTGACTACTTCGGTGAGTGTTGGAAGGATCGCAGAGCCTGCAGCGTTGTGCCAGAGACTTGTAAATAACAGAACAGAAGTGCCTGAGCCAGACAGGAAGAGTAGCTTTCCTAACAGGTGGCAGTTCGTCATGTGCAGAGCTTGCAGAATGTAGATCTGTGTGCTTGTTTACTGTCAGTGCGGTTTACACTGCTGCACCACAGGCATACTGATCTTTAGATTGTCTCTCTACGTGGTGAATGTAGTCATATTTACATTATATAGAGAGCTATTGCTCTTTGTTTTGTAACCGTTTAAGCTAAACGGGTTGTGTTTATGTTATTAGCACGCAGCAAAGGCAGTGAATTTTTAACAGATGACTGCTTAAATATGAGACATTTCTGCACAGCTAATGTCACCAAATAAAAATGGTAAAAATAGTGATTGTTTTAAACAGGTTTTCTGAACAATCCCACATCTGCCATTGGTTGGCCAATGAGATAGTCCCGCCCCTAACTTTTGCCATTGGATGAGTCAATATTGCATTGTTGGGCTGCTCAAACCTACAAAAGGCTTCATTATTTATTGGTCTTTGCATTGTTAGGCAGATTAGGATACAGTATTTTAAGATTTAAAAAAAAAAAAAAGTATGTTTAAATGTCTTAAAAGTATTTAATGTTGTGAATTATATAACTATTATTATTATTTATTGATTGATAAATTATTTATTGATTGAATTTATTTTGCAGAATATAAAATATAAAACAACTGAAATCAGTGTTGTAGAAGTCTTTTTCAAACATTTACTAGAATAATGTATTATTGTATCACAATTTTAGATTTTTTATTTTAAAGGGGTCATAATCTACACATATATCTACTTATAACTCAATGTTCTTACACAAACAGTCATTATTTAGCTTTTTATGACCATTTCCTCTCTCTCTCTCTCTATCTGATCCTTAGAATTAAACTGACTGTTTTTGTCACTGTACCTTTAAGACTTCTACTGTATGTAAATAAACTTTTGTTGTGATCGGTGTCTAACCTCAGTGTGGCGGCATAGTTCACACATTTGTTTATTAGGAAGGGTCAGGTTGCTAAGTACTGAATAGGTGTTGATGATTATGTAAATGTAAGCGGTACCAAAACAGACCCCTGTGGGACACCATACCTGATGGCGAAATACATATCTGAATTATTTTGACAACCTAGTATCAATGAATTGCCTGGTTGCCCTGTGATATTTTGAGTTTTGAGTGTCAGAGTATATAAATCAGTTTCCATAATACATCAGTTTTAAATCAAGTCATTAAGCTAACGTGTGTGTGTGTGTGTTTGTTTTATTTGTGCAGGTGAGATAGCCCTGCTGCTGAACAGACCCCGTGCAGCCACAGTCGTGGCCAGGGGGCCGCTCAAGTGTGTGAAGCTGGACCGGCCACGTTTTGAGCGTGTCCTCGGGCCCTGCTCTGAGATCCTCAAGAGGAACATTCAGAGATATAACAGCTTCATTTCTCTCACTGTCTAACCCAACCGTCTGACACACATCTAGAGGTTACAGACCTCCGTCAGTTACTCGGGTGCCTGGTTGCATAAATTAGTGTGTGTGGTACTTCATCGGTTTTGCTTAAATCGTTAGCTTAACTATTGTTGAGTTGCTCTGATGTGGCAACTAATAAAAAACAACTTCTTTTATGCAGCCAAGCATTCAGTTTTTACTTCTTTTTTTTTTTTTTTTGCAAGAAGCACAAGTGCTCCACCTTTTCTGCTTTTTTCCTTTTTTCCTTTGTTATTTTCTTTTTCTTACGTGCACTTTGAATTGACCTATGCTGTCACAAAGCTTTATTTCACCAGATTAGGAGAGGGAACGAGGTGCCCAAACAGACTGATGTGAAACATCTTGATGTGGCATGTGTAAATGTCCTACAATGTGTGATGCATGCAGACCAGAGATGCATTTTGTACACTTGCCATTCAGCACTGAAGAGGAAGGTAACATTACAGATGGCACAAGTATATGAATATGTTTACATAGAGGAAAGAGTGTTTTTTAATCTTTTGCCTTTTAGCTGTGTGTTTAGCGTACCGTGTTTAACCCCGCATGGGTCATTTTGCATTCTTGTTTCGAGAGCTCTGACGAAATCTGTTTATTTGCGTTTTTTGCTGTTCTATAGTGATTTTATTTTCTTGGCTTTTCCAACCACCCTTCGTTCTGCTGCTGGAATTAATGGGAAGGGGTTTGTTACATTTTAAGACACAAGTTTTAATATAGAACAAGCTATAAAAGGGGTTTTCATGGGAGTCTTGCTCAAGTCTTAATGTGTTGAATCTGTATGCCGATGCTTTTCTTTTCTTTTTTCCTTCAAAATGCTATTGTATTACACACAAATGCACATCCACACACATGCTCTTACATCCTGAGGCCATGACATTTTTGGGTGAATCTCACAAAACCTGTCAAGAACATGTCCAGGTCGTATTTCACCCCCAAATAAACTTATACACATGCAGATATATTTATATATCATATAGGCTTCATATATATGATGCTTATTTTAGGCTGATTTATAATAAAAAAATGCATAAAATATATTTTTACTGCAAAACAGTAAATTAAAAATATGAACTTGAGAATAATTAAAATTCATATCAATACATTTATGGGAAAGAAATTGGAATTCAACTTGTTTGTTGTACAGTATTGAGAACATGGGGAGAAATGTATGCAATTGTCATGAAAATAATCTAAACAACAAAATTGTCAAAAAATGTGTCTTAAAAATAGGTTGGGGTGAAGTGTGACATGTTTGTGTGCGATTCACCAGTTTACTGTGAATTACTAACGGATATGTTCTGAAAACGATCAGAAATGCTAAAGTTGGTTCTTAATATCTGCCTACAACAGCATTTTGGCCATCGTGTGTGTTCAAAATATTTCCCTGTATAATTCAACCGATGCTCCAGAATGCTTTAGGTTCAGAGACAGCCATTGTTCGTTTGTAGTGACTTAAGGAAAAGGTGGGGTTTTTTGCAGTTTACCGTGGTTTATGAATGAGTTGGAGTTTATTTGAATGAATTTGGAAGGAGCGATTGTTGATTGCATGCTTTGTTTCTCGGTTTTTACAGAATAAAACACACACCAACTTTTACACACATTCTGTGACTCTAATCTTCAGGCCAATAAAGAAAAGCTTCTGAACACCATTAAATGTCTCGTCGCTTTTTAATGCATCTGTTTGTCTTTTGGAATCCTCCTTTGATGTTTTGTAGATCACCTTATCATTCTTCCTGTCGGTTTGACTCTCGTTCACCCCGGATCTCTTTTACTCCCACTGCCAGTCAGATGTCAGCTTGTGTTGTCAGAGGAAGGGGAGGCCAGCGAGATTAAACTAGAGCTTTTGGCTTTGACACATTCCATCTGATCTTAACTACACTAAATCAACTGGGGAATGTACTCAAGCCTGCCACTCAACCTCTTTAAATACACACACAAAAACACTTGATTACAGAAGCTTTATTCTGAATCGACAATCTTTATTTTAGGACCTCTATTTTTCTTTATATCATTACTAATTCTCTATGTTTACAATAGTTTTCTCTCTCTCTCTCTCTCTCTCTTTTCTCTTTTTTTTTTTTTCAGAGGTATTCATTTGTCTGTTTTTATTAAGGACATTTTTATTTTCCTGACCAATTGTTTTGCATGTTTTAAGGGCTTTCATTATTTTACTTGTCTTATTTTTTATATATTATGATTTTACAAATGAAACTTTTTATTTTTGCATGCTTTAAAGGAATTCATTTCTGAATTATTACTTTTTTCTAATAGTATTGTGAGATTTTTTTCTAGATTTTTATTTTTGAATGATATAAAGGTATTACTTTTCATTACCAACAATCTGTTTTTAATAATTATGCTTTTTAATTTTACTAACAAGTGTAATATATATTTTTTTTTTATCTATTTGACTTACTTAAATTTAACTTTACTAATACGCCTTTGTTAATTCTTTGCGTGGTTTAAACGTTTGAATTTATTTTGCCTGCAATGTTCTATTAATTTATTAATTTATTTATTTTTTGCATCGCTATCTAATATTCTCCTGTTTTCTTGTGTTTTTTACAGTCAGTTTATTTGGATCAGATTTGCAACCGGAGTCTCAGTAGATTTCATTACCACCGGCCCGCCTTTACCGCTCCACCCAGTCATGAATCATTTAACAGATTTGCCCCCTACCATTACTGTGAGAACACTTTGATATTCAAGCTAAAATGTATCAGTTTATGTGCCAACTTGTCGTCTTTGTGGCTCAAGCTAATCCTTGTCTAACCGTAGTATCGCTGCATGAACATCCACGTTACAGTTTAATCCTGACCCGCTCAGGTCATGGGCTGTGATGTGTGCTGCCGGCTCTAATGAGAAGACAAGAATGAAAGGATCAGAGTCGAAGGAAAGGAGGTGCAGAGGTCAATCAGGAGAGCACCAGATCAGGTCAGGAGATCAAAATCTGTCTGAATAATGGAATTCCACAAAGATTCAAAGGAGTTAATGGGACAGGAAATAAAGCCACGATCTGATTACAGTTCAAACAGTTCCGCCTTTTGGAATTTTTTTAAAATTCAGACGGAACTTTAAGCTTCAAATTCATGTTCACCATAATTACAGATTAAGATTCTAGTCTAGTAATATGATCATGGGAAGTATGTTGTCCAAAATTCAACAAAATACTCATTCATTATTATAATTATTTTTGTGAGCTAAAGTGAACTACAATTTTTTTTTTTCACATACTATATACTATTAATCAGAGAAGAAATACAACCAAATTCCCATAGGGCATTAGACCCTTAGAGGATTCATTTGTATTTCCTGTTTGGTGATGTAGTGTCCATTCAAAATTCACCTGTCATGTAAAGAAGAAAAACAACCCAACCGCAGTTCAGTCCCAGAGGAACACCGCAAGCAATTGTCCTAACGAGTCATTCACGTTTGACCCTTTGAAAACATATTTCCTTTGGCATACTACTCATGCTAATTTTGCAGTGTGCATTGTGCACACAGTATGCATGGCCTACAAAATTTGTGCAGTATATAACCAGGACACAATGAACTACTATATCCCACTTTTTTATTAGTTCGAGTTTAGTTGGAAATGTTTAAAGATGCATTATACTAATATATACTGATTACTGTTTTTTTTAAGTGCAGTGATTTATCATTTCTAATTAGTATTATGCTAGTAGTAGTTAGCATAAATAAAAACGACTATTTTGAATCCAAGTTGTGTTAATGTAAAATATCATAGATTCGACAATTGGCATTCTTTACACAACATACATACTGCAAAGTCAGAGTAAGGGCCAATTCACACAAAACATGTTTTTGCGGTCAAAATGTGAGACGCAGGTCAGCGGAATGAAAAAAAAATCATTCTAGAGGTCTAGAAACGCATTTTTTAAAAAGTTGAACTACTTTTAACTTGAGCGCAGCACACGTTTAGAACGTGGTGTTTTGCAAAAGACGCAAACGCAACAGTCAAACACATCCGTCTAGTGCATTTACATGATTCACATTTACGTGCAAAAACAATGGAAGAGTAGCGTAGTGGAATGGAAAAACGAGTTCTGTTTGAATGGTCCTTAATTGTTGTATGCTATTACACATCTTCTGAAAGAGGACAGAATCTCCGTCCAAGTGATAAGCTGCGTCCAAATTCAGAGGTTTCATCCTTCGGAGGATGATTGCATCACCGCGGCGCGACGAAGGCAGTCCCAATTCAAAGGCTCCTTCAAATGCGGCCTCGAAATGCATCCTTCGTTGCGCGGGCAATGAAGGAGACAACAGATGGATCCTTCACATCTTAACTTATCCCAGAATTCATTGCACAGTGGTGATGACTGAATTAGACTTTTTTTTTTTTTTTTTTGCCGGATTACACTTTTAAAGGAGCCGTATGTAAGATTGTGGCCAAAACTGGTACTGCAATCACTTTCAGAGCGGTGTGTCCCCTCCCCCTCCCTCCTGACTCGAGGTTGCCAGATAGGCTGCAGGATCCAGCACGAATGTAGGCTGCTACGTAGCTGTGGTAACTAGAGCAGAGCTGGCAACCCGGATGCCGAAACACTACTGACTTTGTGATTGGTAGATAGGTGGAGGGTGGCGCTTCAGGCCAAAACACAACATGACAACATCAATATCAGTTGAGGGCTGCAACTTCACTTTTAAATGACAATATCCTAGCCGCACTACTGTTGTCAGTGATATAAGTATTTGAAATGAACATGATTTCTTAATGTCTAGTGACATATCAGGGCCATTTTATGATTAATTGAAATACATTTCTTACATACAGCTCCTTTAAATGTAAGTATTGTGTTTCAACTAAAGCTGGGTTCACACTGTACAATTTTGACCACGTTTTGTCTGTCTAAGATACATTTAGTGAATTGAAAGTCTTTGATTGTTAGTTTGACATGTTCGCTGACAGCCAATTAATGACCATTGCGATCCAAATTTGCCTCCGACGAAATTCTGGCAGTGTCAGAATATTTGAGCCACAGTCCTGTAAGTGTGACGTCTCCAACGTCAACCATCAAATCAAAAACCAATAGGAGCGCCGGACCTGATGACGCAATTAGTGAGAAAACAACAAACCACCACTTGCTCCACACACACGTTTTTCTTTTCAAGAGAAGCCACGATCAAAATTAACACTAGAGATGTTTGCTATAAGGAGCAGTTTAATCACGCACATCCTAGTCAAGTACGGGTGCTGGATCTCATATATAATGCCAGTAACAAAGTAAAGATCCGCACACCGGAGAGCTCCCATTTATATAGTTTATTAAAGTGTAACGTTTCGGGCCTTTCACAGCCCTTCCTCAGACTGTTTGTTTGCTATCCACCATTTCTATCCCACATGTAAATGCAGCTCACAGTCACCGAACGTGTCACGGATTGATGATGTAAAACTCCAGACGAGTCTTCTTACGTGCATCCATTTTTCACATTTTAACTGCTGTACAGTCTGACATTAATAACAACTGAGATCCCACAGTGTGACATGGCTTACAGCATTCATCATTCTTGTACAGTCTGACAAACAACAGTTGTAAAGGACTATTATAAATCGCACAGTGTGCACCTGCCATTACTCAAATAATCTTATGTATCAAATGAAATAAAAATAAAAACAAATATATAAAGCGGTTCAAATGTTGACATATCTTGCCAAGATGCAATTTTATATAATATCTGCTCTTTATTGTGTAAATAAATGCACCAAGATGAACATATTTAGATATGCTTTGTTTCAGTTGAATATAAAAAGTGCAGTACAAACGTTACTTGTTACTTGAGGAGCTAGGCGACAAGAACAGTCCATCGTAGGCTGGACCGTCCCATTTAATAACATTCAGTCCGACCTTGGTGGCCTTCGAAGGATGCAGCCTCTGAATTGGGACGCAGCTATAGAAGCATTGCTTACGCGCATGCAAGCTAACGCGATCGCCAAACATTAAACTGCATATAAATCAAAACTGCCTATCGTTACCGAATGAAATGTCGACCCAGGATGAGCTATAGGACTATGAAGCTTTTGGGGTTTTGATGGCCTCGATTTACTCTGTTTTCATCAAACATGAATCCGATCTGCAATTTTCTTAGCTTTCTGTTCAAAATGTTACTTTTTTTAATGAAACTTACCCACATTCAAGTGTTGATAAGAACGCATGAAGCTACAATAAAATGTAGAGGCTCTGTTCATTCTTTTGATATATTCAGCCCGTTCCATCCCAAGGCGTCATATACTGACGCTTTTGAAATTTCTTCAATATCCGACGCACAGGGCACCCTTAGGCGTCAATATGAGACGCAGATAAATATGAGTCTAGGAGGCGCCTCCTAGCGGTCTAACCCTAAACCTACCCCAGACCTAAACCTACCCATAACCGGCGTCTCATATTGACGCTAAAGGGTGCCCTTTGCGTCGGATATTGAAGAAATTTCAAAAGCGTCAGTATATGACGCCCTAGGATGAGAATGTGTTGATATATTGTATGTTCAGATATTCATATGACAGTTTTGTAAAAATGATCAAAAATGCTGACGCTGGCTGGCAACTTAAAAAAAAAAAACCCCGGGAAAAGGGTTGATTTTTATTTATTTATTTGATTGTTGACGTATGCAGTACAGTTTTTACAGTGTACTGCGCAGTATATCCACTAAGCATTGCACTACTGCTGCATTCCAAACATAGTCGGTGTTAAGTAGACATGCACTTCAATAGAGCTACTGACACACACACACAAACACTTTAATCTGCTGGAAGGATGGAAGAGTCTCAAGGGTGTCATTAACCAATAACAGGCACTCAGACAGTATTGTGCGGTAACACAAGGATGAGAAATGAACAGTCCATTATTACTTCAGCTAAATGACTCCTGAATTCACTGATCGATGGCTCGCTGTCCTCAATCACATCCGACCCATACTTGAGGTCACAAGATAATTCTGACCCCATGGGGCTTGTGTGATTTGTGGTATGCAGGACGGCCTTTCCGTCAGCCGCTGCGTGTGACAGGGCTCATTGAAGCCACTTAGACCAAAACATAAACACACACATTTTATTCCAATTTATTTGTACTCTTGTGAAAAAGAAATACAGCATTCTTTTAAGAAGTAAAATAATATACTTTAAGTGTGAACTAAAAGTAATATTTTCGGACACTTAATTGCGTGTTATTTGCAATTAAACTAAAATGTATTATAATTTAAATTCATATTAAATTTAACTGGCTGAAATTTAGAGGGTTTTTTTTACCCACTTGTGCACATATTTATGTTATTTCATAATTGTCTTTGAAATTTGGTTTACTGCCGAATGTACTGACAAGCGTTTATGGTAAACTAAAATATACTTTAATGTCATTAATATTGAAATTGAATGTCATGCATTTAAAAATACACATGTATAGTGATGAAGTTGTAATTTAGTACTTTTAAAATAGATAAACTTTAAATGTAGTATTGAATAACACACTTCAGTTAAAATTGTAATTAAGTACATTACATGTGCTTTAGTGGGATAGTCAACGCATAAAAATAAGTGTACTTCTTTTAAGCATGTCAGAAGGTAATTAAAATGTAACGAATTAACATGCATTTTAAAGTAGTACTTTTAATTTGACATTATTACAGTGCACTTTTAAAAATTGGACTTAAGTGTGTTAAGAAACAAAGTTGACTCTGTAAGTACACTTAAGTGGCCTTTTATTTCATTAATATTATCAGCAAGTACAGTTTTTACATTCACTGTAATTAAGCACACTTCTTTTTCACGAGAGTATAAAATTTGTTTTATAGTGTGATATTCTAAAAAAAGTGCTCAGTTTTAAGTAAAAAAAAGTTAACGCTATGCTAAAATGCACTGCAAAAAAAAAAAATTCTAGATGCTAATTTTAGTTTTGACCTTTGCAGTTGGTGTATGCAATGTAAAGAGATTGTCAGGTTATTTCTTTGAGATGTTTAGCAGAATGTCTGATCTGATCTCTTCTTCTGTACAATAATGGTGAATGGGACTCTCTCTCTCTGTCTCTTTCTCTCCTCACTGACTCATGAATTCCTCGGCCACTTCTGGGCCTGTCGCTTTATTGCTTTCATATAACTGTAAAGAGCCAAACTCCTCTAATTTTCTTTTAAAAGCTGGCGGCCAGCCTGTGGCTTCCAGAGGAGCTGCTATGCATCATGGGAGGGGGGTTTTAACAACATTTCATGAATGCCTCGATGTGTGTGAACAGTTATTGTGGATCACTTACATCGGGTGTGGCAGACTCTAATATTCTTGTACCACACACACACACACACACACACATACTCAATTACTACAGCTAAATCAAAAAGAGCCGGAGCTCCCCATTCAAACTGTGAACTCAACAAGAGCCAAGGATGTTTATAAGGGCCTTATAAATTTCCACAAGTCTTACAGCCATGAAACACCTGTTTGTGATTGTTAGTGTCTGTTTTGGAGTGCTTTGTTTTTATTACCATGTTTATAGTGAGATGAGTGGTTCGTTTTTCTACAAATTAAGGAATGTGGCTAGTAAATGGGGGGAAAAGTGAGTGCAAGAACATGCAAGTGTACTGAGGGAGTTACACATTCACTGCAGCACAATTCAAAGTTCACTGTCATATATGCTAGTCTGTGTGTGTATCCCATGGAATATTATTTTGTGCATATGTCTTCTTGAATATTTTATTTTATTGAAACTACGAGCCACAAAATGAAATGATAAATTAAGTAAATAATAATGACAATGTCATTATGCATTGAAGCTCTTTTTCATATACACAGAATTAAAGCCGCACCAGAGCCACCTTCAATACTAGGAACCAAATGGTGATTTTAGTATATTTGCATTGCATTCTATTACCGTTTATTTTATTTTTTTATTGCATTGCAATGATTTGTTTGATTTTTGCATTGCATTGTTTTATTTGTTTACACTGCATTGCATTGCTTTGTTTATGTTTGTGTTGTATTGCATTGTTTTGTATTGCATTGGATTGATTTATTAAATTTTTGTATTGCATTGGATTGATTTATTTAATTTTTTTTCTATTGCATTGCATTGCATTTTTATTTTATTGCATTGCATTGATTTAATTCCATTGCATTGCACCTTTTTGCTTTGTTTTTATATTGATGCATACATTATTATTATTGCAACATTATTATTTATGCAACAGTCATGCTAATAAAGTTCTATGATGTTGACAATTTGACAACCGAAAGTAAACTGATGAATTGAAATGAAACACTTTCTCCATTGGGTTTCCCTACAGATTTCTTTTCTGAGTAATCCTTTGTTTTCTCCAACTCCTCACCCCTGGGCATAGTGCTGTCAGGACTGCAGGTTGAGCTCAGATGAAACGCAGAAATCCCACAGATTTCACCATCGCCTGCTTCTTCTCCTCTTCCTCCCTCGCCTCCATCCGTTGTCCTCCCAGACAAATGACCAGAGAGACGAGGTGAAAGCCGAATTTGACATGCCAATTTCCACAATCAAGGGCTTAAGGCTCCTAATAGAAATCTGAAGACAGCTTGTTGCACTCCTTCAAGAAGTCATTCAGCTCAGTGTAATGGCAGGGACAAGATTGACCTTCCTTTTCATACTCTGTTGTTTCATAGCTAAATGCATCTCAAACATGTTCGTCCATTCAGAGACATGAAGCACCGAAATCGTATATTTTGTGGATTGATTTAAAATGGAGGACCCTGACAGTGTTTGGCCTCCGGCGGGGGGCCAAGGTCAGACCACCACGACGCGGTAAGACCCCTGTCTTCCTCTTTTTCCTTTCCCACATTCCACGCTGCTCTCACACGTTAAGAAGTCCAGCATATGATAGGCAGCAGAGCAGCGGCAATTACCCAAGCACACCTCCTCCCCTGAATTCCCCACTTCATCCGCTGTTTTAAAGAGGGAAAATAAAGAGCCACTGTTTTACAACAAATCTGTTCGAGTGCTGCGTGTTCAGACTGGTCCTCGGTTTGTGTGGATGTGAGTTCAGTGACGTTCTGCAGACACTTTTAATACAAAGCAACCTGGTTCTCCTTACCGAGCCTCATCCTATAGGCACAAAGATGAGATCTCAATAAAACTCAAGGTCCTGGGCCACCTCAATGTTTGAATACAGCTATAACTGGAAGTTAAGATCCCAGGAGCTCATAACCATTAGATCCCATCTCCCTGAGTGCATGTGTGTGTGTGATTCGGTTGAGTTGTTTGATGTGATGCTGTGTTTCTTGTGTTCAGGTCCACTGCACTTCTGGATGAAGCTGTGCTCTTCAAAAAAAAAGAAGAGAAGATTCCCAAGGAACTATATGGGACATGCAGGCTTAGGCATATTGTATGTGCATACATTCCTTTATGACAATGTTTTCTTTGTGTTTTTGATTTATTAGTTTTTTTTGTTTTTTTTTGCTGAGGTAAGTGTCACTATTTTATGTTATTTTTCATTGCATTGCACTGCAAATGACACCTTGACCTTGGCAGACGACAAACCAAAAAAGATTTAAGTAGATGCACTACTATAGATTACTATATATATATTACTATAGATACACACTCATTGCATTTCATTTCATGTAACCATCTGGTGCTCTTTGCGTGTCGGTCAAAAATGACCGAAATAAAAAAAAAATATTTCAATGAAATTAATGTACTATATTTTATTTCGATAATGTTTTTTATTTAATATTTTGTATTTTTAGGGGATTTAATGATACTAAATTATATTTCCGCTGTATTTATAAAACATTTATTCACTTTTTGAGCATAGACCTGAAAATAAAAATAAAAATGTATATCTTAAACTGTCGTAAATCTTGAATGCTTTAGAGCACAGACTTAAGTTTGATCTCTTTTCAAAGACGACACTTGGCAGATTATTGCTGAAGCGAAAAAAGTTTTAAAAAGTGAATTACAGAATTAAAAAGTTACAGAATTGTACGTTTATTGTTATGAAAAATTAGCAAAAATACTATTTTCAATTTTTATATGAAATATATATTTTCAAAAACATGTTTTACTCTAAAACTATGAGAAAATCAAAACCATACATCTAAACAAGTTGTGTTCAAAATTTGAACCTGAAATGAGATTTCAGTAAGATTTTGTTTGGCCGCAGTACCAAAAGTTTTCACTAGATGAAATTCGTCTGCCATTCATTTCCAATGTGGTCATTTTTTTACCTCGAGGAGCACAAGTGTGACTATTTTTTTTTTCAGGACCATTTAACCTGTTCGAATCATGTCCATGATTTTGTGTGTGTGTGTGTGTTCACATCACATATAGCAAGTGCTAAAACCTTTACCAAGTTTCGTACCATTCCGATGAAGAAAAAAATTCTGTACAAAACATGTAAACTTTTTCAGTCAAAAATGACCAAAGAGCACCAGAGGTTCATTTCATTGCATTGCGTTTCATTTCATTGCATCAAATGGCCCCTTGTAGAGGAGCTATTTTATCTAAGCAATCAGACCTTGGCCTGGCTGACAATAAAACATGCAAGAAAAAAAAAAAAAGATTTACACTGGAGTGACCCGAGGTGGGTGGGCTCTTTTGACTTCGGCCAGTATGCAACCACCCAGAAAACCCTGGCATTGAGCTGGTGAGTTTAGCACAGGCAGGCACCATTAACATAAATGCAGTCTAGATAGTTATTATTTGTTGCTTATTTTTAAACTGAGCGACCAGCATCCAAAAAATTTCATATTCTAGCAACCACACTGGTTTTTATTTATTTTTTAAAGCTGGAATATTATTGATTCTTCTAAACATTATTTTTGAACCACAATTACAGGACTGAATGCAAGAAGAAGAGAAAAGGTCGCCATATTTACTTAGAAACCATATAGTAAAAAAGATGTGAGTGGAGCAAAGTTTGCAGACTCAACTCTAGGGTGTTGTAATAGGTTGTTAGGATTTTGCTATGTGGTTGTCAAGGTGTTGAGATATGACTAGTTTTTATTTCTCCTCAATTCGCCACACAAACAAACCCTTAACCCGAAGTATGAGCAGTAAATAAAACACTGAATTCAAAGGTCAGATAAATAAAAAAATACAAAATAGTTTCATAAAACATCCTACTTCTGGTATTGCTGATGTAGAGCGATTGACTCAGTAAATGTTCTTGTAAAGTAAAGAAACGAAACCGAGTGATAAAGCAGGGCTGACAGAAAGCAATTACTCCATGCATGCATTCTTTCCCTGTCATAATGTCTGAGAGCAAATGACTGTGCAGAAAGGTGATTGGCTGGAGTGTGTAGTACACGCTGGATAGAGGTCAGATTCCTTGGTGGAGTAACGTAATATACCTTTGGACAAGAATCTTTTAATTACCTCTGAATAAACTGTCTGCGTGTGTGTTTGTGCAGTACTCTCATCTCATGTAAGGTGTCTGTGCTTTTCAGATAAGTTGTCAGATGTGCTGTGTCATCACAGAATGAGAAACGGACAGAAAAAGGGAGAGTTTCCTTCAGCTCTGACTCACAGTGATGTCAGTACAGGAGCAGACACTCTGGTGAGTGTTTGAGTTTGTCTGGAGGTTAGGTTTTGTTTTGTTTACTGGTTGCGTGGTTTGGCCATAATAATAAAACGTAAATCTAAAAATAGCTTAAGAGAGGGGTTTAATGATGGAGGAGGCGCCCTCCTCTTTCTGCTGTATCTCAAGCAGTCGACGAGTGTTATAACTGTGATTGTGTCCTGACTGCAACATTCACTAGATTTACCTACTAAGTTGATTCCTTTTCTTTTTTTTACATCCCATTTGTCTGTCTGTCTGTCTGTCTGTCAGTCAATCAGTCAATCAATCAGTCAATCAGTCAATCAATCAGTCAATCAATCAATCAGTCAATCAGTCAGTCAGTCAGACAGACTGTCTATCTATATGTCTGTCTGTCTATCCATCCATCCATCCATCCATCCTATCACGATTACCTTCTATCATTCTAGATGTTTCACTACTTTTTTTCTTGCCTCATTTTTTCTCGCCTCATTTTTTCTCTCCTGCACTTTATTTGTATTTTTAGTATTCTCTTGGGTTCTGTTACTAACTGAACTGTGTGACTTCAATTTATGTTAACATTCACTTTTTTTAAAAGTTACAGTAGGTTTCTGTCATTCTTCTTTCTACGCCTGCACAGATACTGATCTGTGGAAACAAACAGTCATCCACTTCTGGAACATATTCCAGAACTTTATGGCTGTATTTACTGCATGCCAGCGTCTGTGGAAGTCTTTATTGGGCATGATGTTCTTGTAGGAACACACTGCTCAGCTGCCAGTGAAAGGGCTTTTTAAGGGGGAATCCCTCTCAGGTGCCAGACAACTCACTGTGTTACTTTCTCACTTTCTTTAGTTGACCATACTTTCTGCTAATAATATAATAAAAGGGTTTATATATGTATTAAAGTGCTTTTATAAAAATTAAGGTAGCTATATGATGCATGACAGATAAAAGAAAGTGAAACATGTAGGCCTAATGGAAAACAAGCAGGAGGTTAGAAAGAAAAACAGCAGAAAAACGAGTACAGAGTTGTCTTTCATTCAGTCTAATGTTTTCTGTTTTTCCGGTTTTCATTTTTCAAAACTTCACAATTGGCGTTCCTCTCCTTGCATTTTTCAAGTTTCATTTCCTCTGGTCTTTGTTCCTCCTTCAGATCTTCAAGTTCTGCTCCTCTTCTCTTTTCTCTTGAGAAGGTGTTGAGTAAATCTTACAGCTGGAGTTTTTTCTCACGTCATAAAATAGAAATTCTGCTGAAAGCACAAGTGAAAATGCAGTAATGCAGGAAAGATTTCATCAGTCCGTAATGAATAGAAGCTGTTGTGTAAATATAAAACAAGCAAGTGACTTCTGAAGAAAAATATGATTTATGCTCTATTGTATCATATAGGCCTATTTATATTACCCATTGTGGTGTAAATGTAAAAAAAAAAAAATAGAAATTAAAAAGTAGACTATTACTTATATTTTTGTTTTAGAGTGCACACACTATTTTATTTATGAAAATGAAAAATGCAACCTTATTAATTTTTCATGCCACAGTGCATGATGGGAACATAAGTAGGCCTATCGGGAAGTTGAGTATAGGTTTCACTTAATTTATATTTCTATGCTTCAAGTTTAAATTGAGTTCTAATATAGCCTAGAATTATTTTTTTTAATTATTGCCTGAACTAACTTATTTAGGTAGAAATTAAATTAGAATTTTTTTTTTTCTGAAGTATTTAACTACTTCACAGAATAATTTTATATCAGTCTATAATATATAGGTTATTAAATATTCAGTGGTATCCTTCCGCTAGAAGATATAGTCCCTGATTTGACAGAATGTTGCAATGCAAAAAGCCATCCGCTGTGGGCTGCAGTGATTCGACTTGGTAAACAGGTGTTTCAACGTTTCATCGTAGATAATATCGTTGCTTTTAGCTCTATTAACCAATCACAATGCAGGACCCGAACTATTGATATTTTGGTAACACTTTACAATAAGGTTTCATTAGTTAACATTATTTAACAACATTAGTTAAAATGAACTTATAATGAACTGCACTTTTACAGCATTTATTAATATTTGTAAATGTTACTCTTAACATTAACTAATACATTATTAAAATCAAAAGTTGTGTTTGTTAGCATTAGTTACTGTGAACTAACATGAACAATTAACAGCTGGATTTTTATTAACTAACGTTAACAAAGATGAACAAATACAGGAACAAATGTAGGCTATCTATTGGTTAGGGCATGCTACATTAACTAATATTAACAAATGAAACCTTACTGTAAAGTGTTACCGTTATTTTTAATGCACATATTGACCCAGTTAGCCTACGACTCAAAACAAGTTCATATAGCCTATCACTGCGCAGAATCTAAAGAATAACTATTATTTTTTACGTGTCAGCATAACTAGAGGATGAATGACGCTTAATGAATTTGGTTCATATAACACCTAATTAAGGTCTATTTAGGCTACTTCATATTTTTGTCGTAGGCTATTATGAATGAAGAGTTTGATTACATCAATGCTTAATTATTGTTCCAGCTAAAGAGGTTGCAAGCGCGGCTATTAAGTTTTTAACGAGGGCCCGTCGACAAATTTGAGATTGGATTGCTTCAATAAGGGGTTAAAGGGTTAAATTTCACATAAAGATCCAGCCAACCGCCTCCTCGAGCGCTCTTCGGTGATTACCGGAGCGCGAGGGGAGGCGCATATATTCCGCAGATCAGACGAGCTCGAGACGGCATTCAGTGCACGAGCTCCAGAGAGCAAGACCAAATCTGAGCTCATTATTCATGGATACTAACCTGGGATTGTACTTTCACTGCATGACGACCTAGGCTACTTCTTGAAGATTCAGTGTTGAGTTCTTATATGAGGTGCATGGACTCGCTTATTAACTTTTGTGAAGAATTTCTCTTAGAGTTTTATTCTATAAATTGACCTAGGCAATGCAAAAGGGTTTCTGTCTTTGGATTGTTCAGGCTTGGACAGCCATGACGACCTTTTGCAAGCTAAATCACTTTTGAGATTCCTCACAGGACGTATTTGTACCAGCACCTGGAGTACCAGGACAGTTTGGATTCTCCTCTATAGACTTGAGCTGGTGCTTCGGGTCATTTAAAGGGAGATCTCTTCAAGGTATGGTTCTGGACTCTTTGCGCTCAGGAGCGGTTCTAAGGCTCCTACAGTCTTCATCTTTCTTATCGGGTGGAAAATTGACATTGGAAGGAGATGAGAACCTTATTCTGCTGCTTTCTGCTCCTCACCTCGCACCTTCTGCTGGCAACTGCTGAGGTAAAGTGCCAAAGATCTCACTAAAACGGACACTTGCTATATCCACTGCAAAGTTCTGTCACACTGGTGCAGGTCAGAGTTTATATAATCCATGCACCTAATAGCCTATAGCCTATATTGGCATAGAGCTTTAAATCGATGTCTTTTTTTTTTTTTTTTTTACAGTATTTTTCCTAATATTAATAAATGATTTCAGTTTTAATTAATCTCAGCTCCATATCATTCTTTATTTTTTTATGGTATTAACTCAAGAATTTTGCGGGTGAACATGTGATAAGCAGATCAGCTGTTCTCTGGAATATGTAAAGCGTTTATTTTTATTAGAGTCTTTGAGAGTAATTGTAAAAACGGAGTGCCTGTTTAAGATCTTTATGAAACGTTTAGGCTACATCATACAAAAAGAATAGCTTTTTGCCATTTTTATATTTATTTTTATATATGATTATTGGGATATAGATATGCCTGTAAAAAAAAAAAAAAAAAGTAACAGGGTTGACCATTTCCGAGGGCTTTTCTAGTTCATTTAGCCATTACTGACCTTGTGGACAAGCTGATATTAATACAAATGTCCACTTTTCAGTAAACGACTGATTTACTACCAAAATCATGGTAACAGGGTTGACTATTGAAGATCGCCCCCTACTGACAAACATAAAAAAATCAGATGAAATTATACAAAGAGGAGACGCTTGTTCGTAATTTATTCAAGATGTCATTATAACTCATGGTTTTTTATGGCATTGTGCATCATTTTAATGAGGGATAATTTATATAGCCTAATGTCAACCAAATTCTGAAGAAAAAATATAAATGTAAGGAGAATGTTTTTTATTTTTATTTCCATGTAGGCTATATAAAAATGTATAAAATGCAATGCATGTAGGCTACTTGATTTTTGTTGATGTGATAAGAAATGCCTATTCCGAATGACTGATTGATCAACTTTGAAGCCTTTCATTTTATGCTACTGATGCATGTTTGTCAGTGCAACGCGTAGAAACAGATTAGTCAAAATCAAATGCCGCATCTGATCTCTCTTTATGCCGGCAGAAGGAGTTTGCAATCCCTCAAGATTTCATCGACAGACTGTCCCACAGCGAAATCAACAGCATCAGCGACCTCCAGCGGCTACTGGAGGTAAATTCCCCAGGTAAATTCTGCTCATTGTCTTCTTGACACCTCAGTGGACTTTGTTCAGTAGCTAATCTCCTGGGCTCGATGGCAGGGTCTATTTACAGGTGTTTGCTGTAGTTGCTGTGTGGTTTAAGAGTATCGGGCACATGTGACAAAGCCATGAAGCTGTATTTTATGAGTGGCACAAAACAATTTAAAGGTATCTTTATACTGGCCAATGGGTGGAGAGTCATAAATAGTTCTTTACAGATTGCTTCTGTTTTTAGAGCAACGCATATGTCCGGGCTTATGTCACGGCGAATGGGAAGCCAAGTTTTCCTATACTTAAGCTGTCCGCAAGTGGTTTCATTTGCCCACTATAATTTCATTTACAGGCGAGTTACCGGTAATTACACACACACAAAAAAAACCCAAGACAGTATAATTTGGGGTGTGAGTGTAACCAGTCTGGTTTCTGCGGTGAGACCGTAGGTGTGCAGGGGGGAGGGGGGGAATAATGATAACAGGTCATAAATACATGCCCTCCAGGCATTTAATGTTGCAACAGTAACAGTAAAACACATGAGAGAAATATGCTTTATGCAGGGTTGAAATCTCATGTTCTGCTACTTGTTTTCCTCCCTCTTCTGTGTCTTCTTCAGCCTCTTTTAGTTTGGATAATATTACAGTGATCACTAACACGAGCCGTCTCTGAGTTCACTTGAGCTGGTATTTACACAGGCACTCGTAATATACATCAAATGGAGCGGCTCCTTTGAAGTTTGATAGAAAATATCAGCTTTTAAAAACTTTTTGGCTATTTGGGTTTTTTGGCTCCGCTGTTGGTTTGAATTAGTGTGCATTGCAAGTGTTTACACATGTTATGTGGGTTAATCTCACCACACCTGTCGAGAACATGTCTGGCTCATATTTCATTCTGAAATGGAAAAAAAATTTACATAAAAAAACAAAAAAACAAACATTTTTATTATATATATATATTTTATATAATTTGTTTTAAGAATTTTGCATGCATTCATGTCACTTTAGCAAAAACCACTTGGTTAAGCACAGTTGAAAAAAAAATCAAGTAATGAAAATATAATGAGAATCACCATTTAGAATATGGGAACTGTAAAATTTTGAGATGCAATATGCTAATGAAAATTTGTGCTTAATTATCATGTTGATAATGTCCAAAACTAGGCCAATTTCTAAGTTTTTTTTTTTCTTTTGATTTTTTTTTGGGTGAAATGTAATATAATGAAGTATATGATATATTAAAAATGTGATAAATATATTATTAAATTAACAATTGTAAGATAAAATTCCTTTTTGGTGTCATTAAATAATTAATAAATTATTTATTAAATAATAATTACTTTATCTATCTATCTATCTATCTATCTATCTATCTATCTATCTATCTATCTATTTATCTATCTGTACCTTAAAACATTCAGGTTTTTAGATTTAGTACTCTAGTAATAATCTACATTCGGCATAAATCAGGCAGTCTGACAGACACCCAAAGACTAGTAAAAGATGCCTGACGCCAGTGATGGTATATTTTCAGATCTTTTTAAAGTCAAGACTGTTCAAAGCTGTCACATGTCAGTCAAAGAGAAAGAGAAGGACTTGGAATAGGTTGTTTTGATGTTCACTGAAATCTTAAAGTTTTCGTTTGTTAACCTTAACCACTCAGGGACCACATGCAAAATCATTATAAAACGCATTGTGTCTGATTATCGATATTGTTGCTGTGAGTGTTTTCCTGTTTTCGGTTCATGATTAGTCTCATTTAGGAAGCAGTAGCGGGCTGTTATCCCTCAGATCAGAGGGCTAACCTCATCAACTGTCCATGCGAGGAGCGAATGATGAGAGGAGGAAGGCAGAGATAGGCATCTCCCGCTAATGGACGGATAATTAGAGGTCGTGAAAGCAGTGACAGTGATTTAGGGAGGAAACGGTGTCTCTCTCTCGGTGAGGTCATGGCGCGTGACCCCTCCGCTCACCTGGAACAGACTGCACTTGTTCTGCGCCTCCCAGCAGACTTTTAACTTCTCAACATCCATCTGTCCGCCTCTCCTGTCGCTAGCGCTTTCACATCCAGAAGAAAGCGCCACAGATGGAGGGACGCACTTTAGTTTGATGAAAGGACAGCTGTCAATCCGTAAAGAAGGGCTGATGTTGTCCTTTGTAATTCATTCAGAGAAAGCACACACACAGAGAGAGAGATAGTTAGAAGCAGAGGGGTTTGATGATAGAGGCCTAGTGGTTAAAGATCTACGCTGGTAATGCAAAGATTATAAGTTCAGAACCTGCAATTTCCACAGTTACTGGAAGAATGCTTTCATCAGCATTGTGCAGTCGTGAGGAGGGCACACAAAAGTGTCTCGCTGCTGGCAGATCGTCCCTGTAATTATTGCGCTTCAAGCTAATGTGGATAAAAATCACTTGGCAAATGATACTTGATGAAAATGTGTCAGTTTTACAGGGTTAGACTGGAGATGAGTTGAAGGAATAATAGACTTATGAATTAAGTCATACTTCTGTCATCATTAAACCACACATTTGTCTTTCCAAACCTGTATGACTTACTTTTATGGAAGAATAAGTGATGAAAAAAACATTTGAAAAAGAGGGATATATATATATAGAGAGAGAGAATATGTATTAAATATATTATATAGTAAATAAATGATAAATATTTCCATATTTGATATCATTAAATAATTAATAAATGATTAAATACATAATAATTACTGATAGTATCTATCTATCTACAAGATTTGAATTGCATTAATAAAAATGTATGTCTTTGTATTCACCACTGACAAATCCAAATAAACCAAGAAATCCATATCAAAAGGTAAAAATGCATGAATAAATTTCAAGATGAAGTCAATATTCACTGAAAAACCCTCCAGCCTGGATCTCCAATCTCATTTGCTCATTCACATACGGGTTTGAAACAACATGAAGCAACATTGATCCGTTTACTTCCTCCACAACATTTCACAAAATGTTCATTTTTGGGTGAACTATTCCTTTGAGCGTACTTGGACAGTAGTACTTTCTTCCATTGGTCCGTCTTGTGTTTTTGAGTTTGAGAGAACAAAGTTCTGGAGTTTGACATCATAACACTGAGTTTTGATCTGAACATGAGATAAGGTGTGTTGTGCAGGATCAAATGCTGAACTCTCTCTCTCTGCGGGTCAGCGCTTACTCTTTGACTGAGTCTGAAAAACAACTTAAAAACAATGGCCTTCCATTTGGTAGGAAAGATGAGACGGACTGAGACACAGAACAGAGTGGGGCTTTTGTTGACATGTCACTTGTGTTTCCTGCTTCAGGACTGTGTGTGTGGTCATGCAGTCTTTTAAGTTCAGAGAGTGTGTTTGGGTGCTTTGCTCTCTCAGCATTCCTGACGGTCCCACCCTCGTCGCTCAGAGCTGGGCGCAGTCCTTCTGCCGGTCACACATTAGTCAGTTTGATGTTTAACTGCACTACATGCTTGGCTAAACTAAACCAAGCTAAAATAGCTATAGAACAATATCAGATAACGATCAACCAGAGTTATTATAGTTTTCTGTAGTGTATTGTTAATTATATATATATAATAATAAATAAGTTTTAATTTTCACAAATAATTTATGCATTATATAAATATAAATAGCACTTTTAATCTATATGTGCAATAATTTTACAGCATGTTTATATGTATATTTTTTCTTTTATTTTTTATTTGTTTAATTGTTCACAAATAATTTATGCATAAATTACACTTTTATTCTTAATATATATCATAAATCTCATTTTATTTATATATATATTTATATATATATATATATATATATATATATATATATATATATATATATATATATATTCCATCTGCTTATGACACTTTATCATAAAATGCAACCAGTGAACTGTCGTTATTTGATTTGCATGTCACTTTTTGTTGAGTTCTTTTGACAAAATATATCATATAACATATATCATATCATAAATATGCCCTAACTGTCCCTGAATGTCCCCTCAAAGTGCAACTAGTTTAGATCATTAGGAATAAAGGAAATTATGTCATGTTTCAGAGGACACGCTTGATGCTGAAATCGTTTATTTTTGAATGTACCAATCTCTTAATCGTTTTGTCACGCATGATTTTAAACCTTGTTATTAATGTGAACCTTTCATAAGCATAATGAACCGTTTAAAGAGCACTTAATAACTGAACTGATTTTGTATTCAGGAGTCCCACAGTCCCGCCTCTTCTTTAAATAGCGTAAAATGGCTGTCTTACTCATTCGTACCAGTGGCTAAACCACTGAGGTTGTCGGGAGTTCAGATTTGTTCTTTGGGCTTGTCAGTGGTACATAAGACATTATAATAAACTTGGCAACCACATTCAGGGCCAATATGACATCGTTCCTCCAGAAATCCATCGTGATGAATTTCCAATTAAGCTCGCGAATAAAGCAGCCATTGTTTGTGGAAAAATGAGTTTCTGAAGAAGAAAATTATTTCATGCTTTGGTGCCACTCACGGCAGTGCCATTTCGCCTCGAAAGGCTGCAGGGCATCTACTGGAGACTTTCAATAGCCTCATTGTGGATTGATCTTGGCTTTAAAAGAGGGGAAAAGTGATTTGTCTTTTTGGCTGAGTAACATGAAAGTTAATATGAATAACCTGTGTTTTGATGAGGTCCTGGAAATGAGGTGATCGAGGAGGTCAAACAGAAGCACCACCAGAAGAACCATCACTCATATAAGGCCGGTTCCTCAGATCTCAAGAGTCTGCAGCTGTCCCACAGACGGAAGAGGAGTGTCGGTAAGGCAAACCTTCAGTTTAAGAAGTATTTCATGAATTAGTAGGCCTAGTTCTTGCTCTGCAATCGGATGTAATCAATTCTGCAGTTGCTTGGCATCCATAAACAGTTCATGAACTTCATTACTTGGCAGAAAGTTTGTTGATATATGGTTTTACTATTGCCATTGTACAAGTTTAGCAGGCCTTGCATTTGTGCAAACAACAATCTGGCAACAAACGTCCTAGCACCGTGGCAGCAAACGTTGCATGGGAAAGTGTATTACTACACATGCAAAACATTCAAAAGTTTGGGGTCATGAAGATGTTTTAATGCTTTTGATTGGTGCAATTCCAATTTTGAGCGCATAGAAAGCAGAGCATGTCAGTTTTATTCAGGAAATCATAATGATTGGAGGGCACCTCTTTATTTGATTGTACGTGAGAGTATTTTGATTGGTGGTACACAAACGTATCCGAGCCAGGAAATTCCAAACATTCAGAGTTCATGTCACAGCTCGCTGAACTGAACAGAGTTCACACTGGCACATAGAGCTCTGACATCCACTCTTCCTTCCCTTTCACATCAATCGTGGAGTGCAGCGGTGTGTGTGTGTGTGTGCCTTTGTGTGCTGGGATATTTCGGCCCCTCTGTACCTCCCAATCACTCAGTCAAACGCACAGAAAAACTGGTAAGGCCTCAGAATAGCTGTGTGCCATTTTTGTTACAACAGTTGCTCTGAGTCTAAACCTAGATCGAACGCCGATCTCAGTGCTCTGGTCTTATTTTGGGTTAGGTAAATATTAAAAACCCTCTTTAAAATTTGCCACTCTTGCAGTTTTAAGGGGCCTTTTTGTTTAGCTAAATGGCATCAGTTACAGAGAAGCTTTGGTGGTGTATACTTTATAAATGTATTCATTTTTTAATGAATGAACTGAATACCATTTTCTTTATTATTATTATTTAATTTTTATTTTTTTTTATTTTTTATTTTGCTGTGATTGTGCTTGAGCTAACTGATAAAGTAGTATCTTTATTGTAGGATATTAATTTCTCCATGCATCCTCATTTCTTGTGTTCAGTAGAGGAGGCGGTACCTGCCATGTGCAAGACACGGACAGTGATCTACGAGATCCCCCGCAGTCAAGTGGATCCCACCGCTGCAAACTTCCTAATATGGCCTCCGTGCGTGGAGGTGAAGCGCTGTACAGGCTGCTGCAACACAGGCAACATGCGCTGTCACCCCTCCAAAAAACAGCACCGTACTGTCAAGGTAAAAGCACTGCATCCAGAGTCCTGGGAAGTCATTTCAGTGTTGACATTATATCTTAAAGGATTAGTTTCACATTTCAAAATGAAAATTCTGTCATCATTTACTCACCCTCAAGTTGTTCCAAACCTGTATTCTTCAAACCTGTGAGTTTCTTTCTTCTGTTGAACACAAAAGAAGATATTTTGAAGAATGTCGGTAACCAGACAGTTGATGTACCCCATTGACTTCCATAGTATTTTCTTTTTCAACTTGAGGGTGAGTAAATGATGACAAAATTTTCATTTTGAAGTGAACTATTCCTTTAAGCACCAAGACTCCAGATGTGCAATAAAATATTTTATTTGTTGTTTAATTATTAGACAACTGTATATTTGGTCAAACTACAACCATCTTAGATGCAGGACAAGTGGTACAACACATCACCCACAGCAGTTTAAATATCAGGACACACCCACTCCAAGCCACACCCCTTTTAGTCCCACTTAAAGTCAGCATGAAACAGCAGTTGCTATAGTCTTTTCTTCCCTACTGTGACGTATAAATGAATGAAACCGCTTCTCGCTCAAGAAAACATGTAGGGCGGGACTCAATTTTGTCCATGTGGAATTGGTTGGATGGTTGTGGTTTGCTATTGGTGGATCTCATGTGAGTGACAGGTTGCTCCGCCCTCACGTCAGTAAACACATCATCAGTGAAGAGCTGCAAGTGAGTTTCTTGAGCACCAAATCATCATATGAGAATGATTTCTGAAGGATCATGTGACACTGAAGACTGGAGTAATGATGCTGAAAATTCAGCTTTGCCATTGCAGGAATAAATGAAATTTCAAAACATAAAAATAGGAAATAGTTATTTTATATTGTAATAATATTTCACAATTTTACTGTTTTTACTGTATTTTTCATCAAGTAATTGCAGCCTTGGTGAGCAGAAGAGACTTCTTTAAAAAACATTGCAAAATTCTTACCAAAGTGCTTTTGAATGGTGGTGAAAATGTTTTGAAACATTTATTCATATTCCACAATCTTCTGAATGGAGGTTCAGTTGATTGTATAGCACTTTCCATTTTTTTTTTTCCACATAAAATGAATACAGATGTTAGTCTTGTAAGTTTTTTTCCAGCACCTAGCACAGGGATGGGTCGAGAATATATTATGTGTGTTTCTTTCCAGCTATGGCTGTATATATTAGAGCAAAATGCCCTTAAGAGATATATTTACCCTTCTCTTACTTTTTCCTTCTCATCCTAAAAAAGGAGCAGGTCTGCACAAGCTACTGCTGTTCAGAGCCGTGATATAAAAAAGACAGACTGTAAATAGGCCTCACTGTGTGTGTGTGTGCTTTGCCACATTTCTGCTGTACTTTGGTTCATTGCAGTGATAAGCTTGTTTCAAAGGAAACACTGCTGGGTGTGGAACATAACACCAGATAATGAGTCTATCAACACTTACTGGAGTTAAACTTTACCTAGTCTGTCTGTCTGTCTGTCTGTCTGTCTGTCTGTCTTTTGCTACTTTTTTTTCTTGCTGCATGTTCTTCTCTTTTGCAATCCTTTTATCTTTCTTCATGTTTTCTCTGGCATTTAGCCCGTCTCCCTCTCTCTTTCACAGTAGTGATTGAGCTGTTACGTAAAGTGTAACAGGAGTTGATAGCTGCTCTTTCTTCTTCTTACCAGCACAGCATATTCTTCTGACGGATTCTGTTCAGTTCTTTCACCTAAAGTTGCTTTAAGGCAAGTCGGTTCACTCATCAGCCATTCTTGTCATGCTAGTTCAGCTCCTATCTGCTTGAGTTGGAACTGAAATCTCCAAACCTGTTGGCAAAGATTTTGTTTCAGTAACAAATGTCAAAACAGCAATAAAATATGACATACATATTTCAG
This sequence comes from Abramis brama, assembly GCF_963993115.1. Taxonomy (NCBI): domain Eukaryota; kingdom Metazoa; phylum Chordata; class Actinopteri; order Cypriniformes; family Leuciscidae; genus Abramis; species Abramis brama. The sequence goes on along the minus strand of NC_139963.1, from coordinate 41,197,060 downwards.
CTTTAGTTCAAATCAGGCTAAAATTGTCAGGTTATAGGTGGATCTTCAGCACATGCCTCTATCAAAAAGACATTTGGACCTTTTAACTAAAATCAGGACTTCCATTCTGGCGAAATATTAAGTAATACGTTTCCTCCTGTTCAGTTCATATTTGTCCATTTCCTTGTTCTGTACAGTCTCTTTCACCTCATTTACCCTCCTCTCTCTCATGCTACAGTCCTGATGTTACGCTACTAATGGTTTTCCCAGAGCTGCTGTGTTGCAGTTTGTGTCTTTAGCCTTTCTAAAACACACACACACTCTCACACACTTGCATGCAAACATCATCACACATTACTATAACAGGTGCTGCAGTGGAGTACTGGGGGAGGGGAGAGGAGCTGGAGCCCAGACAGGATAAACCTCATTTTATATTGAGGAGACTCAGATCTATGGAAGCTTGTTTCCGCCACAGAATAAAAAATAAAAAAGGTAATTGCGACTTTTTATCTCACAATTCAGACTTTTTTTTTTGAGAGAAAGGCCACATTTAAACATCGGTTAACACAGCAGAAAGCTGAAAGGGACATATCATGAAAAACAGGATTGATATTTGATGTAGACTAGTGTGTAGACTATAGTATGTACTATAACTAGTACTATAAAAAGTACTGCCACAATTTCAGTGGCCCTAGAAGGATATTTTTTAAACAACAAAATATTGTTTTAGTCCCACTGAAATCAAACTTTTAAAGTTAATGCACTGTAAACACATTCACTGTCTCCACTCCCAGAGGCGCCACATCACATCGCTGCTCATTTGCATGAAGTTGACCTCTGCTCAATGGTCATGTTGCCACAAATTAGCAAGTAACGAATGTCTTAATTTTTCCAATTGTTTTGTCGCTGAATTATATATATTTTTAAAGGGGTCATATAATGCCATTTTTGTTCAAGCTAATATGATTCTTTAGGGTCTAAATTAAAAGTTTGTAATATACTTTAATTAAAAATTCGCATTAGTATTGTAAGAAAACACTCATTTTACCTGGTCAAAAACAGCTCTGTTTTCAGCACGCCGTTTAAGTGCATGTGTCTTTAAATGATAATGAGCTTTGCTCACCCCGCCCTTCTGTTCTGTGCATACACCTTAACACAATAACACCATAATGCGTTGTTCATTATAAATGTGGGATTATTAATTATATTGAGAACGTCGTATATAGAAAACATGCCGTAATGTACCCTGAGTGTAAACAGCCGCATTCATCGTGAAGCGTGCAGCAAGCGATTTGCAAAGATTAAAGGGATAGTTTGGACAAAAATGATATTAAACCCATGATTTACTCACCCTCAAGCCGTTCGAGATGCATATGTCAATCATTTTTCAGACGAACATATTTTCAGTTATTTTAGAAAATGTCTTAGATCTTTCAGTGGTTATAATGTCAAGTTATGGGGTCCACCTCCTTCAAGTCTCAAAAATGTGCATGCATCCTTCACAAAAGTAATCCATCCGGCTCCAGGGGGATACACAAAGGCCTTCTGAGGGTAATCCGTGCGGTTTTGTCGTAAAAATATACATATTTAAAACTTTAAAAATGAAAATAACTGGCATCCGGCAACGGTCGACGCGCGTTCACGGGAGATAGATGCCGGCGTATGACGTAGGACATATTGACCTCGTTTGTAAAGCAGTCTGGTGTGTGAAATGATTCGTGCAAACATGAAAGCATTGACATTGATCGTGGGGAATATTCCCTTCGAAAACAAACTCAGCCACTGCGTCTTCAGCGGTTCGGATTTAGGAACATCAAAATGACTGCTGTGTTCCTTATTACACCCAAGAACTGAACACCACAATCGCTTAGACGCCATTCTGCTCATAGACAGTGCTCCAGCGTATCAACAATGACCGCGCCGGTCCGTGCGGACTATGATTGACAGCTCAATCATAGTCAATCATAGTAATCATAGAGGTAATCATGTCTGTGTTGAAACGCTGCTGTCAATCAACAATCGTGGGAGGGGCGTCGATTTTGTAACGTCACAAAATCGAACGGCTTGATTTGAGACAGGGGAAAACATATAAGAAGATTAAAAAAATAAACCACTGGATGGATTTTTATCATTTTATGATGGTTGTGTACTGCCAACACACATTTCAGTACAATCAACTTGTAAAAGTGCATGTACCATTATATGACCCCTTTAAGATACAGTAGCAAACACAGTGGGTGATAAAAATGGTTGTTAAAAACAAAATTATGAGTTTTATGGTGATTTTAGGTCAGGAAAACAACTCCGATGCAGACATTTTAAATGACATGAGTGTGAATTAAAGATGACAGAAGTTTTGTTATTTCATTGTCCTTTTAGTCTCTTTTTGGTGTGTCTTTATGTGGTTTTCTGGGAGGTTTTGAGGTTTCGTATCAATCAATCTCTAAATCAGCATACCTGAACTCAAACTGAGCAAATTGGAAAACTTATCCTCATCCATCAACAATGAAAAAGGCAGCGGTAGTTTCCTTGAAGTAGGAATATCTAGATGGGCATCTGAGAGCGCATAGGTGCTGTTTATTTTATTTTCATCGCTGGTTAATCAGACTGGTGAAGTTACTAAATCCGGCACACCGCTGTTCTTTCCTAATCAAGAGACTAAGTGAGGATATTCCTGATTTGGAATGTTTGCAAGTGAGTGCAAGAATACAGCATGTGATGTGGTTCAAAAGGTGAGTGTTTATGTGTTTGGATGAGCCGGATTTGGATTCCTCCTTCAGAGGTTGGAATGAAGGGAAATCATACATGGTTTATTCTGGCAGTGGAAGCATGAGGTGTGTTCCGAGTGTTGATTTTGGGTATTAAAGAGCCTCAAATGGCCCAGGTTAGTGAGGATACGGGCCTCATCTCTGACGCAAACGCAGAGGAAACACAAATAGTGCTAATTCGAATGAACGTGGTATTAATATAGAAAATGAAAAGAGCAGAATATTCCAAAAGACCCTGTTGTATCAGAGTGGAAAGGTTGATGTATCTGACAAAGACTGAACAACATAGCTCTGTTTTCAGGGAAACATTTACAGTAAGCTCATGTTAACAGTGTTTCATACATCTGTCTGTGAAGTTATGTAATAATATATAATCTATAAATTGACAAAAGCATGCAGTCTTTGATTTTAAAGTCCATTTCTTTGCATTGTAAAAATTTAAGATGCAAAATCATGTTTACAGTAATGCACTTACAGTGAAATGAAAGTCTATGGACATTGTAGAGGGTTTGAAAAATATTATTGAAATACTTAAATTAATTATTCCATAAAATATGTAAATTTTACTTTTAGTGGTGGACCCTTAGGTTATGTCACCGATGCAATTTTACTCCATGTATACATATTTTCTCTATGTAAACTGGCCATTCTGGCATATCCATGTGCATATCATGTGAATGTTGTTTACCAACTTTACATGGTCATGAAGTTAAAATATAGGATATAACTATATATATGTATATATTGTATATATAGTATATACAACTCTCTCTCTCTCTCTCTCTCTCTTTCTCTCGTTTGTTTTTGTTTGCATGTGGGCTGTAATTGCCGTCACATCTATAGTGTTCTTTCCATCTTTTCACTCTCTGCCTCTCTGCTGGTGTTTAGGGATGGTTTTAAAGGGCTATGGACAGGAAGTGCACAGATTAGATCACCTTTTCTCCTTATCTTCGTGATTGTCTGAGTGCCAGTGTGTGTGTTTTACAGCAGAGATTTCACCCACTCTTTCTGTAATTCTAGACATGCAGGTCATGAGATAAAAGCTTCCCTTATCCCCCCCCCCCCTCCCAGCATCCCTTGTCCCTGTTCAGGCCTCTCTTTGTCACTCACTCAATAAGAACGATTACTCCCCACACCCCTCTTTCTTTTCGGGTCGCCCCACCAGTCGACTGCCTGCCATCGGACCCCCGCTCTTTCCGCGGCTCTCGGTTTCGCTTTATCCGCAGCGTTTTGTCGTCAGATTTACCCACTGACAGATGTGCAGCAAAACTGCCTGTCCCCTGGCTACGTTGTCCATTTCCCTTTGTTCTCATGCTAATTACCCATGATGCACCTCTCCTGATGCCCGTTCTTTCTCTCACCCTTTCTTTATCGACCTTTCTTGCGGGGAAATCCCAATGCCAATTATCCGGACCCTGGACAATAGTCCTCACAGAGCTCAGGAGCGGTTCAGAGGGGGTTGGGGTTGCTGGAGCCGGGGCCGGATCAGATGTCACACCATTAGTGCGCTGCGCTGGGATTTCGCAGGGCTTTCATTGCGGCGTAAAGCACAGTGGTTTATAAATAGAGCTTGGAAGGGCCTCCTGAGAAACTTGGGGCTTTTTATAAAGCACATTCGAGTATGTGGGCGAGCGCATGTGTGAAGTTCAGGCGATAGTCACTGTGGACTTCAAACCGAGATGCAAAGGCAATGATAAATTGAATTTGAATGGAAATATTGGGGCGGGGGCAGCAAAGGATGATGTGGGGACTCTTTTTTTCTTGTTATGACCCTTTCCTGAACCCCTTACCCAACCCCCCGACTGGTTCTCAAGCCCCTCAGTGTCTGTCTCACCCATCATCCTCCGTCGCAGAACATTCTTGCACGCCACGGGCTGTTTTAGACTTGGCTCTGTAAATATAACCAAGTGCAAGAATGTCCAAGAGGAGGGAGAGGTGGGCAGCAGACAGAGGGAAAGAGGCATAAACCAGTAACCCGGTGGACAGAGTGACCGAAACTGGCCTGTCTCACTGTCTCTCGCTCCCAACCTTTCTCTATAGGTTTGTAGGAGTTTCCAAGTATTGCGTCATTTGTTCCATGATGTTAAACCAACTGCACTTGCACGGTAGACTGAGTTTTTATTTGCACTCGGAGCGTCATGCATTTAGTGATTGAGTTTGAAGCCAGAAAAATACGCACACAAATGCATACTTGAATGCTTGGCCAACCCATTGCAAATGCTTTGTCCTGTTCTGCACACTCAATGTGTATGTGGACATATTACCTTTTACTTTTACCAAATGTGCATTCATTTATGTCTCACTTCTTACAAACTGGTCATTGAAGAAGCTCTTTGCTAAAAAGTTCTTACATATATGTCAGCTTTCTTTTTAGATATGTCATCAAATAAGCTCGTAGTAGCTCTGATGAGATTATCATGGTGGCTTTCTCCAGTTCTGAATGCGCCAACTGGGCAGTGTGCATGAGCTGGTTCAGAATACACGTAATGCACATAGAAACGAATATGTCAGCCAGATTGCAACATTTAGGGCAGGGTTCCTCAAATCCAGCCCTGGAGTGCCACCGCCCTGCAGAGTTTAGATCTAACCCTAATCAAAGACACCTAAGCAAGCTAATCAAGGTCTTCAGAGATACTACATGTAGGTGAGTTTAATCAGGTTTTGGGATAAACTCTGTAGGGCAGTGGTGCTCTAGAATTGGATTTGAGGAACCCTGGTTTGGGGTTTATATAAACAGAACTAATGTGCGTTACTGTGGTAGTTCGGCCACTTCCTAGGTCGTTCCTGATGGAGCAAGAGAGGAAAGGAGTACCATTCCTCACCGTACTACAGAACCTCTTTAGCAACCAATAAAACCAAACTTCTACCAAATTAACGGGAATTCCCTACTAAAAAAGATTAGCTTAGAGGTGATTCACACAGAATGTGAATTTGTGTTTTTTTTTTTTTTTTTTTTTTTTTAAAGAGGTGTGGGCAGCGTAATGGGAAAAAACGCAATGAAACTGAACTACTTCTAACTTGAGTGCCACGTTTTGTAAAATGGAAAAGCAGTGCAGTGGAATGCAGAAACACGTTCTGTGTAAACACCACCTTAGACCAGCATTGATTCAAAAACAAGCAGAATAGGTCTAAACCTGGGGTGTTCAAACTCGTTCCTGGAGGGTCACTGTCCTGCTGAGTTTAGCTCCAACTTGCCTCAACACACCTGCCTTGAAGTTTCTAGTATACCTTGTAAGACCTTGATTAGCTGGTTCAGGTGTGTTTAATTGGGGTTGGAGCATAACTTTGCAGGACAGTGGCCTTCCAGAAGCAGGATTGGACACCCCCGGTCTAAACATATACCCACCCACCATGAATATAGACAGCCAAGCATTAGCAGAACAATGAAAAGGAATATAGGCCTAAGCGTTAAAATTAGCACAACAAAAGACACGAGTCGACCCCTGTGTAAGGCTGTGTGGTTATTTTGATTTTATTGTGTTGCAGTGGGACATTAACTATGGAACATGGAACTGTTTTGGGCTTATTGCCCAGGAATTGCTCTACATATTGTTCCACTGTTTCCGCCATTTGGCAGTGTTAGCTGAGCTAACTGGTCATGTAGTACCCTGTCAGTTAAGAATCTGTGCTGCTAAAACATCAAATCTGAATACCATTGATAATTATGCATGGCAAAAGTATATATGTTTTTCGAAGTTAAAAAATCGCCATACAGAGCTGACATGATAACCTGTTTTTTCTCTCTTCTTCCAGGTGGCGAAGGTAGAGTTTTCATCGCGTAAGAAAGCGAAATTGAAGGAGGTGCTTGTCCGGTTAGAGGATCACCTGGAATGCGTGTGCACGCCACAGCATCATGTGACGGAGCACGTGGAAGCAGACACAGGTATACATGTCATGCATACATACACAGAATGTTTAGCCTGATCTTTGAATGACTATTTGGCGATGAAGTGTGCACTCAGTGGCCTGTGGCATTGTGCTGTCACCACAGACAAACACACCTGTTGGTCAGTCTGCTATTGCTAAACGTCAATGTTTGCGTGAGCTTGTGTTTTACTGTGCTGGCCAATAATGCAATTGAATGGATAAGAAAGGCAACAGGTGTGTGCGAATGCTGAAGCACGCACTGTAGACGTGTGTCTGAGGTTTCTCCTTCAGGTTCAACAGGTTTCTGCTTTCGTGTGCCGAGATAAAAGGGTTAGAAGCTCATAAGGCTAAAATATTTATGAAGTGCAATTACAGTCTGTTTTACACCTCCCCGAGGCCATAAATTCTTTCTTTCTTGCTTTCTTTCTTTCTTTGTTACTTTTTTCTTTCTTACTTGCTTTCTTTTTTTCTACTCAACCAAACTCTGTCCATCATCTGCTTGCACTCTTCCCCAAACTTGTGTTTCCAGGCCCACTCACAGTTAAAAACGGTAAAAAACGGAAACACAGAAAGCATGCAGTGGCAGCACAGATCAACAAGGATATTCAATAAAAGACAAACATTTCCTTACACTCAGCGGACCAAAATATCCTGCAGGTAGGACAGCTGTAGGCAGAACCGCTGCCACTTCTCAACCAATAATTGGCATGATCCAATCAGGAGAAAGAGAGAGACGTCCAATCAGAGTCACGCAACACTGAACTAGAGAGACGTTTGCACTGTGCTGTTTTCGCTTTGCTGCATGTGTCACGGGTTTGTCTGTTTGATGCAACTTATTTCATGAAATCAAATTGTGTTCACCATCTATATAATTTAGCTCTGTTCTAAAACCAAGTGAGCTGCCTTGCTGTCTACTGCCTACTTAGGCAGCTACCTTCTAAGGCGACATCGTAACTGAAATGGAAGTGACTTCTTTTGGAAAGCTTTTCATAGACAGCAAATATGCAGAACCTCGACTCCAATTTAATCATAGCTCATTTTTAAAGACACATTAGCAGTGAATTAAATAAAAGTACTTTGCTTTGTTTAGGATTGCTTGCTTTGTGAAGGATCAAAGAAAGCGTCATATGGTTTTTGAAACCATTTTCATACCTTTTGAAACAGCCTTATTTCAGCAGTGTGTCTATGATGCCTAAAAATGCTGTCTAGCTAGGCAGCTCACTAGGTTTTTGGAAAAGAGTTTTTGTGTATGAAAATGTGTGGATTGATGGTTTGGTGAACTTGATCACAAAGATTGTGTCTTTCACATTGGTCTTTCTTTCTTAAATGTGCACAGACTGCCTAATAACCCACATTAAAATCACTGTGTGGTGGATATGCGTCACCCAAACACAAACCGCATGTCTTACTAAGGAAAAAATCACAGTCAAATAACTTTAAATCTGCACCAGATTCAACAAAAAAAAGCAATTGCCTGTTGACAGCTGTTTTGTTTTCTTTCTCTCCCTCCAGTGGACATGAGGTGAAACCACATCATACGAGCGATTGAAAGACAACAGTGGCTACGTAAAGCTCCAGCAGCACTGGGACTTCGACCTCTGAATTCTGACCCTACTGACCCCATTGCTGTTCAAAAAAAGATACTGTTTCCAGAGGAACATTGTACACAAACATAACACCAAAGGTGCTTTCTATGTACTCTGTCAAACACTGAAGACAAACAAGATTGGTATTCAGTTAATTATTAAGTGGTCAAACACTGGGCGGAACTGAAACTGAAAAGGACGATGTTTGTGTCGTCTCTCTCTGTTGTTTATGTACACAACTCTCGTAAAGGTCAAAGATGAGGAGAAAGTCTTTTGGAGAACACTAAGTTTGTAGAGACCATGAACTTCACATGCTTGGGTTTGGATGCACTCAAGCAGGAGTCCTCGAAGGATGAACTAACTCAGTGGACTCCAGTCATTCAAAAAGAGGAAGAACATAAGGGATGTACTGTCATATAACCTTGCTAAAGTGGAAGACGCTATTTTCTGTTATTCTCTACCTTAGTCCTCTTGGGTCCAGAACATTTGAACTGCTATTTCCAATGTGCCTCTAGAAAGTTCTGTCCTTCCGAAGAGTTCAACGGCCTGTCCATGAACAAAGACTTACAGAAGGCAGTGTTTGCAGTCATTATGCCAGAATAAAGTATTTATGTATGCAATCTCTCCTTCTCACCCTCTCCGTTTCTCAGTCCAATGTGAGAGGAGCTCATCTTCTTTGATCTGCAAGTATTAGCAGTATCATTTTTTCAATGTATCATTTCATTCTTGCTTATAATTTACAGCATATCTCAAAACTAGGTTTTTGTCCTGGAAATATGTGTCATGGGAAGACATGTGCAAGAGATAGTTGTGGAAAGATGCTTTATTTTTGTTAAAATATATTTATAATGCTAATGTAGAATCAAGCAGGAAGTATGTTTATGTATTCAGTTATTGTGGTGTAATGGTTGTATGATGGGACGAGATGACCCTAAGCTACTCGGTATCAACAGGTTGGCCATCACACATGACTGATGGCATCATTAGTCATAAGATGTTAGTTCATAATTTCCTCCTTTACTCGCCGTAACTCAATAGTTAATGCTAACATACAAACATAGACAAAGGTCATTCAAATAACCAATAAACACTTACCTTAGGTATGAAGCTTTGTAATAAATAAACAGATTGAAAAAAAAAAAAATACAGAGTACATCTTTATCATATTCACACACTGAAGACACCAGAAAGTTCAGATCCTGTTAATCTGAAGGACACACCATTCACATTGGGCCTCAAATTCCCAATTTCTGTATAAATTGTTCATTCGTATGTCTTAAATTTAAATTATAACTGAATGTGTATGTAGAAATGTAATTATTTTGCCCTTGATATACACAGAAATGCGCTCACTGCTTGTGAATGAAGACTGTTGGCTATGAAAAATGTTTGTTATGCTGCCTATTGTATGGATTACACCATTAAACCGAGTGTGTTTACATGCACAAACTTAAACTGATTATTCTTAATAATCAGACAATGCATACGATCATGTAAATACCTCAAACAGTCATTTCCCAATAGAAGAACTGAGTTTAAGAAAAACCTGATTGCCATATCTGGATTTTTGCCTAAGACTCTGTTTTCACAACTGCATTTAAACACCTTTAACGCTCGTCTGGCGACTCATTTTGTGCTCACGTCTGTTTACATTTTGATGTCAAAAAAGGAGAAAAATCCTTTAATATCATAAATGGGGTTTGTTGTGCATGTAAACAAACACAGTGTTTCATGGGCAGCAAAATGTTAGATGGTGTTTAACAGAAACTTCTGTGCAATCAGCACTCTTAAGAGATGAGTTTGTGCACTGAGATCTCTGAGGGCTGTATTTATGACATTTACAGTCTGTTGCAAAAGTGCTCAAGTAGGAGCTTTCATGTTCTTCCAGGCCGGTTGTTGACTCTGGCTTGAGTCGTGTCTTTCTGCAGAGACTCCACTGGTTCTTGTCATTTTTGACACATGCTAGACAGATGGAGCAGTCCTGGCACTGCCTCTATAACAAAGTTCGGCACTTTGTCACACTCCTGACCCCCAAGTGGCATGTCTGGCCATCTAAAGAGCACCTGGATGTCTGATTCACTGTGAGTAACACCAACAATCTGTGGAGACGGTTGAGGGGGTGGAGCAAAACTTTGACTTGTTTTATTCTTGTGCCTTAATTTTTGTTTTGTATTTGTTACCGTGAGTCATGCAGCAGTCTGTCTGGTACAACCCATATTCACTTTCTACAACATCATGGGTGTTTGACTGAAATATATACAGTTGGGCTGAAGTTGCTATTTTGTGGTTTCAATTACAACATGATTAACCAAATTTGCAGGGCTGGTGGTATATTTTTTTGTCTAGTGGTGTGTCCTGATTTAGCTCTTTAGCTACTGCGGTTTTGTTATTGTTCCGTGGCACTCTCTCGCTTTGGCAGATGGGTGATTTAGATTGTTATGTTCAGGTGCTGGAACCTGCAAGTCTGTTCAGTGTTTCTATACTGAACTGCTTGTAAGTTTTGACGATGCAATTCACTTCTGTCAGCTGCTTAAACTGTGGCATTCTCTGGTCACACGCACATTCTCCCGTTGTCCCAATAGGAAGTACATCCCGGCCTTAGTCTTTTCCACCTCTCTTTTTTTTTTTTTTTTTTGGAAAGTGCATTCCTACATGACATCTTGCATGTCTGGAGTTGTACAATAACAGGACGTATGATCATGGGCAATCATGTGTGAAATACAGAAACTTTATATGGAAAAGTAGTCTGTTTAGTGAGCAAGTGTAAGAACAAGGATGAAAATATTTCCGGAGTCATTCTAGCTATACAAATATACAATGACTCCCTGCTCATTATAGATAACCAATTTCTAGGTCAGGGTTTGCCCACCTGAGGTTTATGAGCCTCTAGGGGTGGAGCTACAGGTGGCTGGTAAGATTGTGATTAAAATGATTATGTAAAAAATAATAAATAATGAATATAGGAATGTTTACAATTAAAATAATCACATTATTATGATCTTAAATACAAGTTATGTTTATTATAAATTATAAATGAATTATTGTTATTGACAGGTTGGAACATTACTTGAAATTCAGGGTATACTTTAAAGGGGTGGTATAATGCCCTTTTTACAAGATGTAAAATAAGTCTTTGATGTCCCCAGAGTGTGTATGTGAAGTTTTAGCTCAAAATACCCCACAGATATTTTTATATAGCATGTTAAAATTGTCACTTTTGGGGTGAGCAAAAACGCACCATTCTGTGTCTGTTCCTTTAAATGCAAATGAGCTGCTGCTCGTGGCACAGAGGGCAGAGCTTCAAGAGCTTGCAATCACACAGACATGCACTGAAAATTTCAAAAACTTTTAACCTTTTATGTTCAAATCGGATTCAGACAATGATGGAGAGACTCAAGAAGAAGTGTCAACATGTAGCTTATGTGTATCTTCTAGTCATTGATTAGCATATTCTGTCTTGATAATCTATAAATCGTGTTCAGGGGGCGGGGTTTATGTAAATTCTAGGGTTGGTGATGTCACTAACCCTGGAGGAAGCTTGTGTAGTCTCTACCAGCCGTTTGTTGTAGTCCTTAAAAAGCAATTTCTTTAAAAGCAAATATCTCCCTTTGCTTTGAACTTTGAGCATTGTAACTTTGCAGATGTTGTTTATGCTCAAACAGCAACATTACACACTAACTAAAGTTAAAAAAGTGAAATCATAATCAACCACCCCTTTAAATAAATAATTTAGATAATAAGGTTAGTTAAACAAGAAATGTTCCCACCCCTGCAAGCACATAGGACATTAAGTCTGGTTGTTCTACACTGAATACATTTTACTTCTTACTCTATCCCAACCACTCCTGTAGCATCACGTTACCCATGGACAACTACCATTAATCCTATAATTTGTTCGAAGCTGGGTAAGATTTGTTAGTGGAGTCCATTGTATCTAGAAAATTGTACAATAATTGCTTGCCATGCAATCACGGCGGCAGCCCGGAGGTTAAAGCAATATCTAGATGGCATTAAAGGAAGCATTCTGTAAGACAAAAAGCCTTTTAAGTTATTTCCAATTTGCTCATGGAAATGTGCCACTACTAATTCACTCTGGCACATCCCCTTATAAGGCCGAAGTCAGGCTTTCCACATCACTGTCGGCATTCACCCCATATACTGATTATTGAGGTTTGAACAGGTATTTGAGTTCAGAATATCCCAATACTGTATATGTACATTGTGGAAATGGAAGCTTCAGAGACCAAAGTGTACTATCTGACCTGCTCAAATTACACTTGTTGAATTTTAAGAAACTTGTTCCTACAGATGATAATTGTGAGGTGGTGAATTGGGCAATGCTCACTGTGAAGAGTGCATTCAGAAATTGTAGACACTAGCTGAATGAAGCTCAAAGCCCCTTCTTCCTGCTGACACATCATGGGAACCTTGAGTATATAAAGGTTGCCAAGAGGTAAAACCCAAACAAGCAAGTGACTATTTTGTACCCTTTTAAACATCACTTAAACATCAAATAATACAAAGGCACAGGTATTTTCTAGGCAATTTGAGGGGCAGACAGGGAAAACTGTTTCAAAACTGTAATTGTTTTTACAATTCTGTTTGGTGCGGCACAGAAATTACACACTTGAGGGTGAAGTGTGTAATTTTTGCTGTGATTCTATGGTGATGTTGTGTAAATCCTCCCACTTTCATTGCATCTCTTTTCATTCTGCTGATACACATTTTTTTTTTTCTCTCCCTGCGGTTGGCTTTGGCCTATCCTAGACAGGAACAGTGGACACTGGACAGTGGACATGAGACTCTGGTCAAGACATCCTGGCTCCAGGGCCTCTGCACAGTCTGTATGAAACCTGGAATGTGAATATGAGTGCATGTAAATGTGAGAGGACACACACAGAGGTATCATTTCCCCAAGACCTCACACAGTGACAACAACTATTTATTACCAATAACCTTCCTGGTGCCTCTGAGAATGCTGAATAATGGAGTGGTGAATGTATTACCTTTATAGCAAGATGATCAATCAATGGCAATGTCAGCCTCCTATGTTTGGTAATCATCACTTCCTCTTAAAGACGTGTATTACATGTAAATCAACAGCATACAGTGGCCACAAAAAGTATTTGGACACTTTTAGACACTTACTGGTAAACCACACTAAAATATGTCTCAATTTTACTGCATTAGACACACATTTTCAAACCAAATGGCTTGTGCAAACAAATTACGCTAGAGATTTTTTTTTTTTGAACTTTTTTCCCTTTTGTCCAAACATTTTTTAACCAACTGGTCTCAGTCATTTTGTGTGTGTGTGTGTGTGTGTGTGGATAATTTTATGTCAGTCTCCCTTAAGTTCACATGAACATGTTCCACAAACTTTGACAACCAAAGTATCCAAGATTTTTTTTTAATCTTTATTTTGAACATCTGCATCTGCATATCTCCATTTTGTGACATTTTTCCACTGAAAAATGTGTTTGTGCAATGTATTTTGAAAAAAAAAAAGCCCCTTGTTTTGATATTTTGTATAATAATGCAAAGACATTTAAACATTCTTAATTGTGACTTTAGTGTCCACTTTTTGGGGCCACATACAAAGTTGCATGATGACGCTATTTAAGGAAGCTGTATTGTAACATAATGACACATTGCATTCACTTCTGAGAAGTCCTGTTAAAAGAGACAGAAAAAGTGGAGGAGGGAAATATGTGGCGATGTCTTGGATTGCACACTGTCTCTCAGGATTTGCGTCAGTGGCCAGTTTCATCCGTTTTGGAGCCGTGTGGTATCTGGAGGCTTAATCCTGAGCTAAGGCTCATCTTGTGCTCTCATTCACCACAAGTGCCTTCTTTAGAATCTGTAAATATTAGCTCAAGATTATTTTAGAAATAAAATAATTTTATGAAAGGAAGCCACTGCCAGTGATAAGGAATCTATTTAAATGTATAGCTGCTGGCATTGGGGTTTATTTATTATTTGCGCAGCAAGCAAAACTGACTCGGCTAAAGCATTCCTGTGGATATCTAAATTCAGAACGGACATGAAGTCCTTCAGAAGTTAAAGGTGAAGTGAGCAAATTCTGCACCACTAGAGGCCCCAATCTAAATTGCAAAATAATGGGCTCTAGTGGATTTGATTTGTTTCATGTTTGTATACTTTTATACTCATTATAAACTAGTAGCAATATCTATAGTAGCTCTTAAAACATATTTTCCTTTCTTATGTCTAAAAACTGGAAAATGTGGACTGATGTTTTTTCTGTGTGTGACTAAATGTCTACTCATGCTAGATTCTATCTTCTCGTTCCTAAAGGTTAATTTCCAGAGCTCTTCTGTGATTCCCAGTGGAGACGCTGAGCTGGCAGTAAATATCCAACAGTTTTGTTTGAGCTAAGATTGTTCAGTGAAGTGGAATGTTCACATGTATATTTTTAGACAAAACTTCCTTTTTCTTGATTTACTGTTAACAGTGACTCATTCTATCACTGTGCAAGTACCTTGCTGTCCATGACTCAATGCTGTCTGAAAGGGATAGAGATTAAGATTACGTTAAGAGACAGGTGATGTCATGGAGCATCTTTCTCCAGTTTTTTTTTTTCTTTCGTTTAGAAATGTGCCTTCAACAGACCTCTTAAAATAATCATCAGATGTCCATTTCAGAAAATCTTCAGATTTGTGGAGGAATCTTTCTCTTTGGCACAAACATTAGCTCATCACCCACATACGTATAGTGAGCGCCTCTCCTTCAGGGTTTCCTCAGCAGGTCTCTGCGTATGGGTAACAATGTTAGTCACATAATATACATTCTGAATGAGCTCTGAGCTAATGTTTAAAACCATACACCAGTATGTCTAAATACACCACCACCCAGACATATCACTCTCACAAGTGCTCCGCCAGTCATAAAAACCCATGCCAAACTTGGATTAGCATGGGTGAAACTGGATGATCCCTTATGGTGTTTGTGTCCTCTTCCTCACCGGTGCTTCCCAACGAGATGGGTGACCTCTCCTGGAATGTGCCCCAGAGTTATGTCATAAATTATTCTGAAGAGAGCATAGGATAATCCCTATTTAGGTCTATTCACGTGTTATTGAAGCATTTGTTTCTTCTCAGCACCACCTGACCACAAAGACGTGACCTTTTCTGAACGTCAGCCAGTTCAGCGCTGAAAGAAAATCCAGGAAATCAGTGTTATGCATTTTTAAATACAGTATAAAAATACATATATTTGGGGAACAAGCATGTAAACAGGTCACAAAGAGGCTGCTATGCTGGCAGGTCACTGTGGGTACCTGGGAGTGGAGCTTTCTCAGGAAACGGTGAGTCAGGCCATTCTGAATGTGTCAACAATCCGTCTGTCCGCTCTCTGGACTCAAAGAGCGTGTTGTTCCCTCAGGTAGAGACTGAGGGTCATCCGGGTGTCCCCAGCTCATGGAAAGGTTTAGTCAGCTGGTTTTGAGAGGCTGTTAAAATGTGCCTGAGTTTTGAGTGTATAGGCTTTGGAAAATAAAACTAATGTAACGGTAAAAGTGGAACCCGGTTTATTAAACCAATTTTGTGGTGGTCCAACTTTGCAAAATGCAGCTTTTATTTTCCTTCATATAACATTGCCTGAAAAACACTTTGTTTTATATCCAATATTTACAATTACAGAGTTTCATATATTTGCTTATTTATTACCACTATATTTAAACTCAGAAGCTGAAAGTACAAGCCTGTTTTAAGTGAAAACTTAAGGATAAAGCCTATAAAAGAAGAAGTTGTCCAAGACATTTAAGCCAATTTTTCCCAGATCACTTAAACATATCATTGTATATTCCAAAGCTTTGTACTCCTAAAGCAGGCTACACTACATGTCTTTTGGTTGGATTTTGCTGTCGCAGACAGATTTCCAAGGTCTGCGACAAAACCCCCAGATCATGGCCAAATCGGTGCTCATTGCGGTCGCCGATGCTCGTCGTATGTGAGCATGTCTGTGACGTGATCTGAGTCGGTCTCAAGCAGTCAAAGACTCTGCAGTATTTTCAAACCTGTTTTAATATACATGAATGCAAGGCGATAATTTGACCATAACTGTTTTATACTAATAAACTAACAAGAAATACATATTTTTAAAAGTAAAAAAGTTTTTAAAAGTGCTCTAATGACATTGTTATATTTTATTTACCATCAGTTTTTGCTGAACAGACATGGACAGTATGTATTTCTGACAAATATATATATATTTTTTTGTCTCATCTTTTTTATGTACATATGACTTGACTCATGGCAGCAAGCATGAGCGGCTCTCTAAAGTCTCATGTGAGAAAACGTTTTTTCCTTGTTGGCCTAGGGCTGCCGCTTGGCCAAAGATCTTGTAGGCTAGTTTGTACACCTTATTGCTGTTGTGTTGTGTAATATGAGTGCTGCTAAGACAAGACTACGACAGACGAAAATAACAATTGTTGTGTAGTGTGAGCATCATGGCGACTCATGCACTCTCAGTTATGTAGTGTGATCTTGTCTTTAATTGGTCATGAACCCACATCACATTCAAACTTCACCAAGAGAGCACCTCATCTGAAACTATATGTTCAGAATCAGAATTTCTAACTGACATGTTTGAACTACAGAAGGAAAGGCAAGAATAAAGAAAAGGTTTTGTACCAACATAGCCTACCAGTAATAAAGGAAAGAGAAAATAAGTGATTTGGAGAAGTCCAGAAAGATAGGTCAACAAAGTCAGGAACAGTATGGAACTAACAATAACTAAAACTAAATAATATTTGTTTCCCCCCACAACAAACTTCTAGCCCACAACTTTACTGATTCAGAAGGGACTAAAACAGAGGTGTCTATTATTGTCAAGTTTTGTACATGAAATAGAGAAATTTATGTTAACTGTAATGTAAATAATTATGAGAATAAATTAACAGTGGCCGTCCTGAGTATAGGCCTTGTCTACATGTAAACAGGGGAACACAAAGGAAATAAACGTAGGAGAAATACGTTCATGAACTTTAGATACTTACTTTGGAAGTTAGTAAAGGTATAATGGTATAACTAATGGTAATAATCCCGCAAAAATTGTGTTGACTGTCTAACTCTCAAATATGATTTACCTCAGGAGTCAGAACCCTCGCGGACGGAGTGAGTAGTTCACACATCCTCCAGTGAGTGGCAGTAACGCGCTGATGTGCCGCTGAACTCCGCAGCGCAGAGGAAGACGAGCAGGAGGAAGAACACACCACATGAGTTTACAGTCAACTGGGAGAAAAACGCTGTTTACATAAAAATACACAATGAAACCAGAAAAACAACTCAAACAACAGAAGAATGAGAAGCATTTCAGGTAAATCAGAGGTTTAATATTAATACTTTAATAATATAGGTTTAAAAGAGATTTGTGGCTATGTCTGGATATTCATTTCAACTGGTAAACATAACCAAAATTAACAAGTAGAATGTAGAAATATTGCTTAATTTAAACCATATATATCATATGGATTGACAGAAAATGGTGAAGACATTTCCTAGTAACGTTACATAACGTAATTAATTCTGGTATACTTGGGTAACTTTGCATCTTTTATGATTTCTTATTACACTGGCTGAACGTCACAGCAAAATGTATTAATATCCACTGTGTTTTGAAAAGGCTGTGTCCAAAACCTGAAAATGCCATCTTCATACAGTGTATTCATTAAAATGAATGGCTAAAAGAAAAGTATTTTGGTTGTGGGACATTCATCTTATATTCTAAATGATTTAAATATCAATTGTAGGTATTTCTTAAACATAAAAAACATATTTTTTGCTTTTAATCAAATCTCAATGACCAAGCATTATTATTGAAAACTATTTTGTTCCTTTGACTATTTAATAGCCCCATTGTGTTCCTTCAAAGTTCCAGTTTTTATGAAACATCACTGATTTTGTAAGATACAAATTTACTCATTCGATTGGTGTTCATATATCTAATCTAAGTTTCTTGTCTTTTATTAGTGCAAAGAAGTCAAATAAACATGCTGACCCTGCATCAGATGATCACCTCCAGCAGATTCCTCGTCGTTTGCGTGAAATCATGAAGAGTAAAGAGATGGTGAAACAAGGCTCAAAGAAAAGAGGAAAAGGTAGTTCCTGTCTTACACAATTTTCAAAAAATGAATTATAATGGAAGGATGGTAAATAAATGCTGCAGCTTGTACTACACAAAAAGCAGACCCATATACTTACTGTAGATTATTTGTAAAAGTTACATTTTGAATTAAAAATCATTCAGAATAAGACTCTGTAACTTCTTAATATAGCCTACATGTCATTCAGAATAAGTAATTTCTTAATATAAATGTAGATCACTTATTAAAAAAAAAATATTGGGCCTAACTTCTGTTTGTATAGTCATTCTAATGTTAAAATTTCATTACTCATATTGGACATGTTATCATATAACTGGAATACCAGCTGCTTAAAATCTGTCAGGAGTTGGGTTAAATCTGTCACTGGTTAATAATTTATTAATGTAAGCTCTTAAAACATGACATTCTTTCAAATTAATATATGACATCATTCATTAGAAGCTTGAAGATTGGTAATGAATGATGTTATTGATAATGTCAATATCAATTTCCTTCAGTATGCCTAGAGGGCCAATAGTGTTTTTTTGTTTTTTTTTCAAATAATCTCACACTGAACTTTCAAACATGCAATATATATATTTTTGTCACTGCACATAATTGTCACCCATTTATGCAAGATTAGAATTATTTTAAAACAATTACATGCAAGTTGCCCATTGGTTGAAAATTGATATAGGTGCATCATGTGGGCGATGTGGGTCAAACTAGTGACCCACAAATATTGCTCAAGGACACGACCAGTGGCAAGGGCAGCGGAGGAAGGGACATCTTGCTGTGTGTTCATATATATCTCTTGTTTTAGCCTCTAAGCCAAAGCTGCTCTCAGGAGATATTCCTGTCCCACACTTTCGCAGAGGACGTCAGGAGTCAGAGAAAGCTTACATCAACCGCATGACCCAAGCGACTGAGCACGTCCTCTTCCTCACGAACAACCAGCTAGAGCGACAGCCGGAGGTCGAGCTAAAGGAAGAAGAGAAGACGGAGGAAAAGAAATCTACTAAAAAGAATTGGTTAGTTTGACATGCATTACTGATTAACACTCAAACTGCAAAGTAGGGACGTTAATACAGAGTCCTTAAAAGGACATAGTGATGGAAAAAATAACAAGACAGACAACCAATTACAGAATCAGCAAATATTAATTATAATGCATTTTAACTTTTATGAAAGGATATGATGCATTATAACATATATTATGAATATCCTTTATACTGCATCATACTGTACATAAAGGCTGTAAGTAAAGTGTTACCCAAATATTTTTGTGTTCCCCAGAAAAACTTTGTTTGCTCACAATACTTTTTGCTTTCACTTGCAAACAAGCAGAGTTTGAAAGTCTTGCGAGAACACAAAGTTTCTCAGGGGAACACAAAAACATGGAAATATAATTTTTATTTTCACCATGGTCTTTGTGTGATCATGGCGTTTATTGCTAAATTGATTAAGCTTGTCAATCCAATCAATTTGACAACAAATGCATTAAATAATCATGCAAAACGCTTGTGTCTGCCCACCCTTGACTTGCTTGTTGCAAAGTTTCTCTATAAATAAAGAGTATAGTCATTTCAAATACTGCCATAGTGTGTTAAAGTTTACTTAGCTTTATTTTAGGCTCAATAAAGAGAAACTTCGGCATCAGAGAAAGAAGTTAAACCAGCAAGAGGATCGTGAAGAGGAGGAGATGTTTAAAGGTATATATATATAAATATAAATTCAGCATTCTCATCAAATGTCCAAATGTACCCTGAGCATCATGTCTCTTCCTCTTAGATGAGGTACCGTTTGGAGAGGTTGCCATGGCGCCTCCATTACTGAGTGTTAAACCAAGGAAAGCCACAGTCAAACCCCAGGTAAGCTATTTTTGTGCATCTACTCCCTTTTGAGATGCTAATTAAAATACATTTTGTTCATAATTCCTAATTCCCATTGTGATTTGACCTCAAGGGGGCGCCCAAAGGTCTTCTCCTGAACTCCCTCCTGGGTCACAGCCCTGTGTCGGTAGCTAAACCCTCTATGGCGAGGAAGAGGATGATGGAGGAGGAGCGGGAGAGAGCGGTGCAGCTGTACAGACAGATGAAACAGCAGCAGAGAGACAAACATGAGCAGGACAGGGCCGCCAGGACCTCCACATGATACTCTACTCTTTGTATTGTATAGTGTTCTATCATTTCTATATTGTATATTTCGTTATTCTATACATTTTTGCTACCTCTGCTGATCAACAATGCCATATTGATGAATTTTGCTGTGAAATATTTACAAGTGGATGTAACAGGACTGTATAAAAGGCAAAATAAAAATAAATGTTCACACTTTTATATAATGTACAGTGAATTCATATGCATTTGTTCCCTTAATACTCTTGTTCTAATAAACCTGTAATTTCTACTCTTTCCACATTTACACTTCCAAGCACAGAGGAAGTAGTCTGTATTATTCAAAAATATAAATCTACCACTTGTCAGTTGGATCCTATTCCAGTGTACTTGGTTAAAGCCTGCTTACCTTTTCACCCCATTTCAAATACTGTTGTACACCCCATTTTTTACCATTTCTTTCTAAAATACTGGAATGGATTGTTGCAGCCCAGGTCTGGGATCATCTTTCTGATAATAGTTTGTATAATCAATTTCAGTCTGGATTCTGTCCATATCACAGTGTTCTCGCCGCACAGCATTCTGTTAGATTGGAGTCTATTTGAATCATTGGTACCCCCTTGACTGGATTTTGATCTTATTTTACGGGTCGTACTCAGTTTGTACAGCTGAAGCCGTTTAGATCAAAGCCTTCATACGTCAATACAGGTGTTCTGCAGGGCTCCGTTTTGGGTCCTCTTTTATTTATTATTTATTCTTTACCCGTTGGTAATATTTTTATGGAAATTTAATGTTCAGTTCCACTGCTACGCCGATGACACCCAACTTTACCTGTCCTCCAAACATACCTCTACTTTTCCTCCATCTTTCCTCTCAGATTGTTCAGCTGAAATTAAAGAGTGGTTCACATAAACAGTAACAGTAAGGAACCCCATAGCAAAATCCTGGAATCATGGTGGGAATTTTTATTTCATTTTTTTATTATAAAACTACAACATTTTAGTTTGTTACAGAATATTGAACTTTGTTATTTCCTTTTCATGCTTTTCCTTTTGATTTTAATTGTATGAATCTATTAAATTGCATAGAATGGGTGCTTAGCCACCCAATCAGTGATCTGCGAATGCATTTATGTGTTTTAAGATGTTACTGAATAGATATCCTCTGTGCAATCCAACATTGTGTCCAATGTGCAATAATATTAATCTTCCAGTATATTCCTTTATTTGAGCTAATACAGTAGCAATAGCCCCCATGTGTAGACCGCATCCCACTCCAGACGCCCACTTCAGTCCAAACACGCGGCCCAGTGCCACAGATCGATATCATGTAACATTGAAAGAGGAGAAACTCACAATCAAAGCGGTTGTCATGGCAACGGCCCAGCCGGGTTCCACCAATCAATGGGCTTCGTGAGGCTGAGAGATGCTCAGCGATGTGCCAACGTCCTACATAAAGAGTGTGGGACAGGGAGCCTGGGCAGCACATACTGAGAGAGAGAGATTGGGGTGAAAAAAAGGCATCCAGAAGAAAGAAGGACGACATTAATACAGGAAGAGACATGGTGAACTCCGGAGGAAGCGTTCCAGCCGCGGTTTGCCTGGCCAACCTTTGTGTTGCACTATGTGTAGGAGGTAAGAGCATGGATTTTTTTTTTTGTAGTCCCTGGAATAGCCATATATTTTTCATATATGTTATGTGAGATAAGATACTTTATGACAATTTGTGATTTTTCCTGGCCATGTTTTTAGTATTTAACACAAAAAGTGTTGTGTGCTTCTAAATATCTGTAAAATATTTCTTTATAGAAAGAAATGTTGCACAGTTCCGTTGCAGTTATAAGATAAGTCACCATCTTTACAGGAAATACAGAAGCTTTCAAACGACTGAACTGATCAAAGTGTCAGGCGCGAGTGAATGTGTCACATGACTTCAAGAGCAGAGAGCAGCAATCAAAGCCTTTCATTAACAAGGTCTTGCTTGTGATTTTGTATTCAGGCTTGGATGTTTTTCCTCCTTTTCTTGGGCTCTTTGACACCAAAAGTTCCTTTGGAAGCTGAAACGCAATATAATTGCTCTCATACTTAATATTATATGACTAATTATTTTTATGATTTTGAAAGAAGGAAAATTCACAGTTTAGTGCCAAAAAGAGCTGGATGGAAAACCAATTTCTAGGGTGCGTTTCAAATTTATAACACCAGTCCCAAGTACATAAATGACATACAAGAAGGAATTGCCACAATTGTCAATCTATGAGAGATTTATTCATACATTATTAAAAAACTGATAAAATATGGAGTGCAAATGCATGCAGGAACATCTAAACCCCTCATAATATGCATTGTTCTTGTTTTTGAATGCGCAAAAACGGTTTGTTACTCTTCTGAACACACTTTATGCTGCCTCTTTTTTCGTTGCCTCAATCGGCTCACAATTGTCACATTTCTGTCCTTCAGCAGCGTTGAAGCCAGATGTGGTGTTGGAGAACAGTGCTACCACACTGAACCATTCAATGGTGCTGGTGCAGCGCATGGAGGCCCTGCTGACCCAGGGAAACGGCAGTGACGTGAGCCTGCGCGTTCAGACCTTGAACACGGACGAGGTGAAGGTGATCCAGGTCCACTCGCTGGTGTTGACCCTACAGAGCGACGTGTTTGAAGAGCTCCTACAGACCCGAAACTCCACTGCGATGGTCCTCAGAGAGACGCCAGACTGTGCAGCTGTCTTTGATAAGTTCATTAGGTGAGTGATTCATTAATAATTGGTCATTTAGCAATTTTATACAAAGTGATTTACAATTCTCTTGGAGCAACACGTGGTTGAGGTGACTGCCCATGCTTTTACCCTTGAACCTGTATACAACCTTTTAGTTGCAAGCCTAAATCTATAATCAATAGGCCATAACAGTCCACTAACTGGGAGCAACTGGGGTTTCTGGGAAAAAATCTATGATGTAATGTGTTTGCCTTTTAGCTGACTTTGGTAGATAGTAATGTATTGCTCTCGTAATGATCTCATTTTTTTAGATTCACTTTCTCTTGTTGATTTGTACTGTGGAGTACGGGTACAAAAGATTTAAGGAATAAAAATTTAAAAGGAATAAAAATGTTTCATCTAGTAATAGGCAAGGTGCCACATTTTGTGTATTATTTTATTTTATGTATTTTTTATTTCTTTTCTTTTTTTATATTGTAGATTCTCAATAAAACAATTTTAATTATAATTTTTATTGCTTTCTATTTTGTTTTAATTGTATATTTTTTAATTATTGTTTATATATCTAAAATTGTTTTTTGTTTTATTTTATATTGTGGATTTTCAACAAAGTTATTTAATTTGATTTATATGTTCTATTGTTTTTTGTTGTTCTATAGTTTTTTTTTTACTTTTTGTTTTATTTTATTTCTTTATAAATTTTCCACAAAACGCATTTTGAGGGAAACTTAAATCAAGTATTTAAACATTACTTTCCACAAAGCTTCCTGGGGTCCATATAAAAAATAATGCAAGCCATTACATACATTGATATGTATGTATAGCCTACTAAAGTAGGGAATTTTATGACAAAATTAGAGATAAAACTAATACAACCAATGTACACATTTTAGAGGGACAGTCAAAAGGACACAATGGTGAAAGATCATGAATATTTTTTTTTCCAGGTTTTACCTACATCTAGGCCTCACATTATGTCAGATAAATGGAGCCCCGCACATGACATGCAGGGAAACATATGTATATCGTGCCCATGAATTATCAATTTGTTCCCACAACTTACATCAGCAAGCTTTATCAATTTGTTCCCTCACTTTAAATAAATTGTGCGCATTATACAGTACACTGACTGGCCAAAAGAAAAAGAAAAAAGTCACTGTTTGGATTTAAATAGGCAAATGCTTAAAGGGATACTCCACTTTTTTTGGAAATAGGCTCATTTTACAATTCCCCCAGAGTTAAACAGTTGAGTTTTACCGTTTTCGAATCCATGCGTCATATCCTTACGCCTGCTGGACTCATGGTACGGCAGCAAAGTTTCTTGATTATTACGCAGGAATGAGAGTATAGTTCCTAGCCATATCAGCCTAGAAAATCGCAACTTTACATTTTCCATCGGTCTTAGTACATGATGTAACTACAGAAGAGTCAAGTTTTAAATAGGAAAAATATCGAAACTCTTTGGTAATTTTTTTGAGAGAGATGCTAATGGTCCTGTCCGATTCAATGATCTATGCTAAGCTATGCTAAAAGTGGTACTGCCAGACCCGGAGAGCGGCTGAATGGATTCGAAAACGGTAAAACTCAACTGTTTAACTCTGGGGAGTTGTAAAATGAGCCTATTTCCAAAAAAAGTGGAGTATCCCTTTAAGAGTCAATGACTGAATCATTATTGCAGTGATTATTATGTTTCTATCATGTTATATGTTTGGCATCAGTTCTACTAACCCTAACTGATGGAGTGTGTAGCTTATCATTTCTTAAACAGCCATATAGGAAGACACATCATGGCCATATTCCAGGATGACAATGATTCATCAGGCTCAAATTGTGAAAGAATGGTTGGGAGGAACATGAAGAATCATTTTCACACATGAATTGGCACCTCTGAGCACCTTAAATTCATTGAAAGTCTTTTGGATGTGCTGGAGGAGACTTTACAGAGTGCTGGACTCTTGCATTGACAATACCTTGACCAAAAATGTATGCACCTCTTGATGGAAAAAAATCTTGCATGTCAGGTGTGGGGTTCCTTAAAATGAGATGATGAAGAACAGAGAAAAATACTTTTAGTGCACCCTTCAGTTGTGTTATGTTATTATCATTCTACACAGGTTTTGGGGGTAAAGTTTCAGGGTAATGAAAGTTATCTCAGGTAAAACATCAATGGGAAGGTTGATTTTCACAGCCCGATCTCTTTCCCTGCAGGTACTTGTACTGCGGTGACATCACATTGCGTCTGAACCAGGCTATTCCTTTACACAAGCTCGCCAGCAAGTATCATGTGTGGGACCTCCAGCAGGGCCTTGCCCAATACATGACCCAGCACCTGTCCAGCGACTCGTCCACGGGTCACGTGGTGACCTGGTACCAATACGCCACGCAGATCGGGGACGTGAGCCTGCAGAACAGCTGCCTGCAGTACCTGTCCTGGAACCTGTCATCGGTTCTCCAGAGCGCCGAGTGGAGCTCCGTGAGCCCAGAACTGATGCTGTCTTTGCTGCAGCGCTCAGACCTGGTTCTGCAGAGCGAACTGGAGCTGTACGAAGCTCTGGAAGCCTGGATCAACCAGAACCAGCCTTCAGGTGAGACGGCCGAGAACGCACTCAAAGCGATACGTTACGCCATGATACCACCTCAACATTTGTTCCACCTGCAGAAGAAGTCTTCTCTGATGTTGAAATATTACGAATCCGTACGCGATCTGCTCTTTCTGGCCTTCCAGTTCCACTCAGCCTCACCCGTCCAGCTCGCGAAGTACTTCGACGTTAACTGCAGCCTCTTCACGCCACGTAACTACCTGTCGCCGGCATGGGGCTCCCCGTGGGTAATCAACAACCCCACGCGGGACGACCGCAGCTTCAGCTTTCAGACTCAACTCGGGCCGAGCGGTTACGACACCAGCAAACGCGTGACGTGGAACGCTCTTTTCTCTCCGCGTTGGCTTCCTCTCAGCGTGCGATCCGCTTACCCGGAGCAGGGGTCCTTGCAGCCCACTCGCACCGACGGGGGGCGTCCGCGGATCATCGTCACACCTGCCACCTCCAGCCCGGACTTTGCTGGCGTCAGCTTTCAAAAGACCGTCATCGTTTCGGCCCGCAAGCAGGGGAAGGTGGTGGTCCGTCATGTCTACAACTTCCACCAGAGCACGGAGGAGGCGGGAGACTTTCTCTTGGAAGCGGACCTGCAACGTAGAGCATCCGAGTACCTCATTGACAGCTCGCTCTACCTGCACATTATTGTGAAGCCCCTCTACCACAGCCTCATAGTATCCAAAAAATAAGAGTCTAGTTCCTCTACCAATGATTTATGCCCTACAGCTTTGAAGGCATGTTCAAATGCGTTTACATTTATGCATTTGGCAGATGCTTTTATCTTGAACTGCACCACATTTTGATTTTACATTCATATGGATTTTTGCAAATATCAAATCAGCACCAAATTTTATTGTTGATGTCAAAATTCAACCTATTTAATTTTTGAAATACATTTTCATGGTGCATAAAAAGACCCATTTTGTCACCATTTAATCAATTCCCAGTGGATAAAATCAAGGTCTGCCCTTTACCTTTTCTCATTTAATATCCTGTTTCATTTGGAAATTGGATTAAATGTAAAACTGGTTGTGAACTTTTGGTTACTTTAGTAAAAAAAAAGGATCATGCTGCATGAAAGCTCACCCAAATTTTGTTCACATTTTGCTCACCCAAAGTCACATTTGTATATTGCCATGTTTGACTTTAATTTGTCAACCCCTTAAATTGTACGGTGAGCATGCTGATTGCTTTCATAAAAAGAAATGTCACAAACTAAAAACAAAGTTTAGTTTTTTTGCTGATTAATTAATGCAGTTGCACACATTACTTTAGTTTACAATGTGATATACTGAGTTCATTTTTTGCTCACTTGTTATATTGCAAATCATGTTATGTTTCATTAAAATCACAATTTCTGAACCCACAAACTTCTGTGTTTATTCCTTACCAAGATGCATTGGTACTTTATGAAGCTGTGATGTTTCTGGGGTGGAAATGCATTTGGAGAAGCATTGTTATTTATTTTTAAATTTATTTTTAAAAGTCTTTGAAACCATTGTGACATTAAAAACTTTTTTGAAACTATTATAAGTATTACAACTATGCATCTTATGTTGTAATCTTTAATTATTATTTTTTTTTAAATTCAGTTTAATGAGGTTGTTTGAGACTCTTCGAAGTCACAAGAAACTGAAAGCAGTGACTGTGGACAACTCTCACAAGTTGAAACGTCATTATTGTTCTTTCCTTTTCCTCTTGTGGTGAAAGAGGGGTACAACCTATTGAGCTATTCGAATTAAGAGAGTGGTTTAAAGCTTGGCTGCTGATATGCATACGCTTACTTGAGTGTTGACAGGTTTCATCATGATGCCATTTGGCAGGAGTAACGCTATCAGAAGATAACTATTAGAAAGCCAGCTGGAGCACAACAGTGCAAACACAGCATTAAGAAGCAGCTGCTGGAGTGATTATGCAGGGCAGGTGCATGCTGGGAAAAGAAAGATGATGCTCAGGCTGCAGGATGTTTGGAATAGAATACTAGCTTACTGCACCGTATATAGGCCTACTGTATAGCTGTACACTCTAAAAACTACTGGGTTAAAAAATAACCCAACCTTAACCACACTGCTGGGTCACTATTGGACAGAACACGCGCTGGGTTGGTTTGACCCAAGTGCTGGGTTTTACCATTTAACCCATATTTCTGGGTCATTCATTTGACCCAACCAGTGGGTGAAATTAACCCTCTTGCTGGGTTAAGTCTTACTCATGTGCTGGGTTATTTCTTGTCTCATAAAATTAGAAACAAATATTTGTTATATTATGAATGTAAAATAATTATTATCTCTGTAATACAATAAACCAGAGAGGCCACTGTATGATTTCAATCTCATTTTTTTATTTTATACATTTCTTTAATACTTTTCTTTATCGAATACAAATGTTAATCAATGTCAAAGGTCTGACATGTCCCCCTCATTTCATCCCTGAGGCACAGAATGTGCAGCAATTCACCAGTCATCTCATTTTGTAAATATTCAACCATGTTGGTCCTCACCTGTTGATTACACAAGTCAAGTCAAGTCATCTTTATTTATATAGCGCTTTTTACAATACAGATTGTATCAAAGCAGCTTCACAGTAATACTGTAACATGAATATAATACAACAAAGTTTGTTTCTAGAAGAAAATTGTGTCACCGTCCACCTTTAGGCAAATCAATAATATTGTTGAATATTAACCCTTTCACGCATAGTGGTCACTACAGTGGACAGCTATTAAAAAAGCATTTTCTTGAATTTGCACTGGTTTTTATGGCAAAGTTGCACATCAATCTCTTCATTGGACCCTGGTGCATCATCCTATAAATTGCAACCAAGTGGCAAGCCTTTGTGTTTCGATTTTTTCCCCCTCCAAACCAAGATGGCCAAGGGTCAGTCAGACATGCCAAGTTGCTCCAGAATATCCACCCATTCCTTCTATCCTAGGAGACTCTTGTAGGTAAAAAAAATATTGCAGCATAAAGCAAAATCTAATGAGTCATATCACAGTAAAATTTTCCAAGTTTTGATTTTAGATTGAGAGAAAACTCTGATTAATCACATGTCCACTGTAGTGGACGTCATGCATGCAATGGCTATATTTCAGCTACAATTCATAATTATAATGTGAATATTGTTTTTGAAATTTAAAACTTAAAAACGTAATATGCATTGACTTTTTCTACTGTAAATAAATGTATTTGTATTATTAAAATGTAATTTTCATTGACATCGAAAAAAGTCATGTGATTACATAATGTATGACACTTGTAATGCATTACTTTACTTGTTAGATCAAAAAGTAATCTGATTTTATAATGCATGTTATTGTAATGCGTTTTTTTACTAATAACATCAAAAAGTAATCTGATTACGTAATGCATGTTACTTGTAATGCGTTTCTTTACTCATAACATCAAAAAGTAATCTGATTACATAATGCATGTTACTTGTAATGCGTTTCTTTACTCATAACATCAAAAAGTAATCTGATTACGTAATGCATGTTACTTGTAATGCGTTTCTTTACTCATAACATCAAAAAGTAATCTGATTACGTAATGCATGTTACTTGTAATGCGTTTCTTTACTCATAACATCAAAAAGTAATCTGATTACGTAATGCATGTTACTTGTAATGCGTTTCCTTTCTCATAACATCAAAAAGTAATCTGATTATGTAATGTGCGTTATTGTAATGCGTTTTTTTTACTCATAACATCAAAAATAATCTGATTACGTAATGCATGTTACTTGTAATGCGTTTCTTTACTCGTTACATCAAAAAGTAATCTGATTAGGTAATGCACATTACTTGTAGTTAATTACTTGTTAGATCAAAAAGTAATCTGATTAGGTAATGCATGTTACTTGTAACACATTACTTTACTTGTAACATCAAAAAAGTAATCTGAATGGGTTATGCATGTTACTTGTAATGCATTACCCCCAACACTGATCATTTCAGATGAGATTGAAAAAAACGTATCGCTAGGTTTTCTCAGAGGAGGGCTATGATAGAAATGTGCATGTCCATCTTGAACATAATCAGAATTATCAGCTAATAAGGGTAAATCTCCATACTCTGGTACACTGGAGAGAGCATCTGAGTGGTTTCCACAGTTGTACCTTGACAGGCTGTAGAAAATTCTGATGGAATCACGTCCTCATGTTCTGATATCATAGATAGGCGAAGTGCAACTTGTATGAAGTTATATGAAGCCATTGCAATATTTTGCATTTATATTTTTTGTATATATTTTATAGTTTTCACATTATTTGATATAATTGCATTGATTAGTTTGTTAAATTCACATACTTTATCTGTTTGATTATTGTCTTATATTTAATACAGTATATATTCAGTTTAAACCAACCGCATGCTGTCCACTCAAGTGGACATCTGAAGATCTCTTTGAAAAATTTGTAAAAAAATAAAATAAAAATCAATTCTTGTTTTTCATGCCCTAAGAGCAATAAAAACACATAGGAAAAAAATCCTGACTGAGGTTATCATAATTCATGCATGAAAGGGTTAAATGTCCCCAACTAAGCAAGCCAAAAGCCAAGGCAGCAGTGGCAAGGAACCAAAACTCCATCAGTGACAGAATGGAGAAAAAAACCTTGTGAGAACCCAGACTCAGTCGCTCAGTTCTTCCCTGGCCAACGAGCGAACAGTGTATGATTATGATCCAGGCAGCATTACAGGTCAGAGGTCAGATTGAATAAGAACATTCAGAATATTTATCCAGTTCCATCTGGTTGGAAGTCGGAGTCATCACACCGGTATGGAGACGAGTTTGTTGAGGATCAGTCATGTCGATGAGGCCTTCACAGGGCTGATGAGGTTGGCCCTTCAGGGATGCGTCATGGATGGGTCCAGGCGCAGGTCCACCTTCTGATCTGGATACGGCCTGGATCCGGCTGACTTCAGTAAACTTTAGAATGAACAGAAAGACAAACATTATCATAGATGCCATTCTTCTTATTAAATAATGAGTAAGTTACATCAGGTGTTATAGGAAAGTGTCCCCGGTTCCGGCTGACCTATGTTAAATGTTGGTCAAGTTAAGCTATTTTTGTGGAAGTATCAATTTATTATTGAATATGCAATTAA
Organism: Abramis brama; assembly: GCF_963993115.1. Lineage (NCBI taxonomy): Eukaryota > Metazoa > Chordata > Actinopteri > Cypriniformes > Leuciscidae > Abramis > Abramis brama. The sequence goes on along the minus strand of NC_139963.1, from coordinate 41,166,228 downwards.
AATTATTGCAAACATTACCAAATGACCAAATGTGAAAAACAAACAAAATGTGTATTCAGTATTTGCAAACTGAATTATAGTAATAAAAGAGTAATTTGGACAAATATTATCAACATTAAGGCATTAAAATTATTTATTATTTTATTAAAAGTAAAATATTACTGTAATGTTGATAGTGTCTTTAACATTAAAACTCACAAACCCACAAAGCTGCTCGTTAATCTCCTGACTGGCAGCGCTGATGATCGCCTCGTTTAGATGTTAACGTTAACTTACACACAATAAAATGAAAGATGACATGCATTATGGTAGGGTAGGCTATCATGTAAGTTTACATTTTTTAAGTTTTAAATATTGACGATCATTCGTTCAACTAAACGGGTATAGCCTACTTTTCTTCTCAAAACTGGCGCCTGTCCATTTATTTCTCCTTTCCGTTTATAAAGATTGCAAGTCATACATTTACAAAAAAAAAACTAGGCTATATCAAGCTCTTGAAAGCCTTTTTTTTTTTGGCAGAAATGATGGTTCGAGACATTACAGAAGACACACGCAGACTGTGCTGGAACTTACCTCATTTCTTCTGACGAGTATTTCTAAAACTACGCCAGCAGACTTTTCACTCACAACTCACTAGCTAGCCTACATTAGAGACTCATTTCCCGCTGATTTTACGCGCGAGCCCTGTGAGGGAAACTGCGCGTATGGATTTCATACAAAACGCTTTTCTCACTTTTGAATACGCAACGTCCACAATGAATAGGCCTACGATAATTACATGATGAATTTAGAATTTAAACTGCATATTTCAAAAAGGCTGCTGATATAGCTGGTTTAATTTCAACTAAGGATTTAATGATGCGGCATTTTGTCAAAAAATTCTAACCGGCTAGCTGTGGCTAATTAATGTTTCACAGAATAAATAAGTTACCCCTCACACTTCCATATCAAAGACTGTATGTTGAACAGTGAAATTAGCTTGCTGCTACCACCACAACTTATTAAAAATATAGGTAAACATTCATATTAACTTACCATAAAACACTGCCTGGGCCGAGTGGCGTGCTCCTCGAGTCAGAAGTGAAGAATCCAGAAAGTTCCGCAAAGAATGAAAACACTCAGTAACCAGTTGCTGGGTCAAAATAACCCAACCAGCGGTTTATTTGTGAATGACCCCCTTACAACTCATTTGACCCAGCATGAGCAACCCAATAATGTGTTTACAGTACCCCAAACAACCCAACTGTTTGACCCAGCACAATCAACCCAACAATTTGTTTACAGAAACAACCCAGCATTTTTTTGAGTGTATAGTGAAAAATTCAATGCTAAACTTTTTTTTAAAGGATGGATGTATGCTATATTGTCACATGACCTCATTGTGTTTGTGTAAAAAAAACAAAAAACAGGCGGCTGCAAACGAAATCGCATATTTCCCTAGAAGGTGAAAAACAGTAGGCCTATGAGACAAAAGAAGTATGTCCGAATTCACTGTACTCATAAAACAGCAGGCGAAAAGTACCCGGATGACCTACTACTTCCGGTGAGATTCTAAAGTGTGCATATGATGGACACTTTACTATCCCATGAGGCCACTGGAGAGGATTTGTGAATGGCAGATCCTGCTTAAAGGGGTCATGAACTGGCTTTTAAAAAAAATATATATATATTATTGTCTGAGGTCAACTTATGACATTTGCTTGGTTTTTACATTCAAAAACATCAAAATTAAAAAGTAATAGGCTATTTTCTACCCTGGTTTTGAGCCTAGCTCCGGTTTTTATGGGTGTGCCGCATTGAAGACTTGGAAGTAAACACCCACTGCTATGATTGGATAACAGTTTTGCATATTATAATGAGTTTCATGTAATGCGCGAATCGGTGGGCGGGGCTAAACAGGCAGTGTTGAAGATGGCATTGATCTTCTTCTGCAGAGGCGGTGTTTGATACCCTTTGACGTCACAGATCCCCACTTTGAAAAACCTGTCGTTCGCTGTGCCTGGTGTCAATAACAGCTTTTATTGGACTAACAAGGACGTTTTCAGTTCTGAAACTTACAGGATATTCTTATAGTATGATGACCTCTTATATGTCAAAAGCTCAAGGAAAATTTGTTTTCTCAGTTCATCACCCCTTTAACATTGTTTTTGGTTTATCACACAGGTCAAGTCGAATGCATTTAAAAAAAGAAAAAAAGAAAGAAAAGTGCATTAAAGTCTCCCTGTAGTCAATCATTTCATCCCTAAAAACTTAATATTTAAATATTTTTTTCCTTTAAAAAAATGTGTCATGCCTTAAAATAGCTGAATGTAACTCTACACCCTTGCCTCATTTAGTATACAAGGTTCTATGATTATGCAAATTAGCCCCGCCTCCACTCACTCACTCCAGCTCAGAGATCCACTCGTTGACGATTGATTGGTTACAAGGTAGTTTGTGATGTCAGAAACACCAGCGATTTCAAATTGCGTTTTTGAGACTGTCTTTGGTTCACTGCAGTTTTAAGGAGAAAATACTCAGCAATGGTGTTGACATGAATTTACACATTGTTTGTCTTAAAGCATATTAAAAACACCACATTGACATATAAAAAATATTAAAACAATATTTTAGGGGACTTTAAGTGCATGCACCGTGTCCTGTCAAGTACATTTTTGGCAATTGTATTAGGTAATATGAGTAATCTATGCATACACAAAATGTGCAAAGGCTATATGTAATCTGTGCACAGCATACTTTTAGTAGTGTGATAGTGGTTCAGTGTCGCTAGAGGTCATTAACGGAAACTGCTTTATGTAATCAGCGTTGGAGGGAACGTGTTTTCTGTCAATAATGCTCACTCAGGAAATGTCAGTGTGTGCAGATGTCAACCACAATACAGCCTCTGCTAGACAAACCTGACTATATCTTGTGTTTTGACATATTTGTATCTTCATAATGCAGTTTATGTATGGAACTACACAGTCTGTGCAAGAAAGCAGTTTAAATTCAGACCAATATATATATATATATATATATGGGTCAATGACGTGACGCCTAAATTTTCTGTCCGATTGCATTTTTTCAGGCAAAAATGGGTTTAAATGCATAAAAAGATACTGTATATTTATAGTACCTCTCCCATGTATGTACTCACTTTAACTTTTAAAAAACCTTTACTTATTTGTTATTTTTTTTGTTATTTAAAGTGTCAAAACATCATGTGGTGCGACCGTCCGGCCATAACTTCTGTTTTGAAAACGTCTTTGAAATTACTCTGAATTTATTCAAATTTATTTTCTGCACTATTTGGCATGATTTCCAAAGTGTTTTGTAATCCTTTAAAAAAAAATCAAAGCATTTGTATTTATATTTCCATCATAATATACAAACAAACTTTGTCCGATGATGTCCATTTTATGAAATATCATGTGGTGCGACCATCAAGGAACTACCATTTTGGGACTTATATGTTGAAAACTATTCAAACACAGGAAGTTACATCATAAACCAATTTACCAAGGACCCATGGAAGCAGCAAGCAGGTTTGAAATTCTCTCAAATTGGAAAAAAAATAAACCTTTGTAATGGTTGGTATGTAGTTGCCACATTTGGATGTCATGTGGTATAACCTCAAAAAAATAATAATATTAAAGTTATTTCTACAAATATATATCTTTATTATAAAATTCATAGTGACCTTTTTTGGCAAGCTAGCTTGTTTTGTTTAGGTGGCCAATTCTGTGCCTGTAAATTATGACTGAATTTGAAAATATCATGTGGTGCGACCAAATATCATGTGGTGCGACCACTGCAGACTGTTTTCCATGATAGATATATGTCCTAGATTGGCAGTTTTATGCTTTTATATTCACTTGACGGTTTATATAAAAAAAGTACTTTACTTTAGTATCATTTGGAATAGATTTTTATGCAATTTGGGATATTTTTTATAGATTTCAGACAGTTTGTGTATACTCTTTGTACAATATGAGAAAAATGCAACAAAAAAAAAATTAGAGCATGTAATTTCAGTTTAGTAATAATGCATTTATTAGTAGTGTATTTATTATTGCCTATTTATTTATTTAAAACTATTTTAATTTATTTTACCAGATGCCACTGCCAAGCGAAAAAATTCTGACCCTGCAACAAGAGCAGAGTACCTTGATAGGAGAAGAGTGAAATATTATTACAGTTTAAAATATCTGTTTTCTATGTGAATATATAGTAAACTGTAATTTATTCCTATGATCAAAGCTGAATTTTCAGCATCGTTACTCCAGTTTTCAGTGTCACATGATCCTTCAGAAATAATTCTAATATGTAACCCTAGACCACAAAACCACTCAATGGGTCAATGTCACATGGGTAAATTTTTTGAAATTGAGATTTATACATCATATGAAAGCTGAATAAATAAGCTTTCCATTGATGTGTGATTTGTTAAGATAGAACAATATTTGGCCGATACAACTGAAAATCTGGAATCTGAGGGTGCTACAAAATCGAAACATTGAGAAAATCGCCTTTAAAGTTGTCCATTTATTTTTGCAATATTGCTATATTCACTCACAAAAATAAATGTTTATAAATTTATGGTAGGACATTTACAAAATATAAAACATGATCTTTATTTAATATCCTAATGATTTTTTGGAATAAAAGAAAAATCGATAATTTTGACCCATACAATGTATTGTTGGCTATTTGCACAAATACCCTGTGCGACTTGTGACTGGTTTTGTGATCCAGGGTCACTAATGATTTGCTGCTCAAGAAACATTTCTGATTATTATCAATGTTCATATATTTTTTTTTGAAACTGTGATACATTTTATATGTCAGGATTATTTGATGAATATAAAGTTCAAAAGAACAGCATTTATTTGAAATAGAATCTTTCGGAACATTATAGCCTGTGCCTGAATGTGACACTGAATGTGTCCTTGATTAATAAAGTATTAATTACTTTAAAAAACTATTGACTCCAAATGTTACCTGTATACAATACTTTTATTAAATAATTTATATCTATAACATTATTATTTGTTAGAAAGAAATTCTAAGTCAAGTTAAATTAAATGGTGCACTTGTTTTTGTGAAGTGATTTTTTTTTTTATAAAAGTGAGTTTATAAAATGTTTATGTTCAGGAAAATTCTGTGAAATTTGTATAAAATCTGGTTTAAATAAAAAAAATTTGTATAAAATGTATTGTTCATTGATCTCTTTAAATAGATTTTTAACTATATAAGGTTTTCGTGTCATTTGGAGCAACCACTTATCATGTGGTGCGACCAATAAAAGCTATCACTGTATTAAATTTAAAATAAAATATCTTATTTCTGTGGCTGAAATATGAATCACTGATACAGTATGCTTTAGTAAATAATATTTTTAAAACATTTCTATCAGTTTTATGCGATTTACAGGAAAAATAAGTCTGTTAACTGCATTTTAGAAGGCGACTGAAATTGCAGAACAAAAATATGAGATCATTATATACAAAAACTCAAAAGAAATTCAAATACTCTGTTTTTAAACACTTTAATTACTGAGAACATGTAAAAAAAAATACATTTATGTTAAGGAAATTAATTAATTTTAAGATAAATCACGGTCGCCCCACATGACATTTTTTAAGCCTATGGACAATTCATCTAGATGAAAAAACACTAAAATCACTTAATTTAAATTTTTTATTTGAATTTATATGTACACAACATTCTTAATGATTGAACAATTGCAATATATATTGTTAATTTTCGTATTTTAAAATTGGCCTGTTGAAAATCCTTATACGTCATTGACCCATATATATATATTGCACAGACTGTGTAGTTCCATACATACATAAACTGCAATATAAGGATACAGCCTGTAAAATCAGCTTCATAAAAAAACAACAACAAAAAAAACGTTTAAAAGTAATATATACCAATTTCTATGGTCTCCTTGTATCACCAATATATGTCAGATTGACCATCATAGGCATTGGGGACTGAAATAGGGAATCCTGAATGATCCTATAAATATGTGAGTAGCTCATGGACAGGGTCGTTGGTCATTGGAATTTTAGGGTTTATCCCAGAATAAAAAATGCAATATTGTATACTTTAAAATAAAAAATAAATGTTGACGTTATGCATGGTTTCATTTTCATTAAGTGAGTCACAGAGTGTTTTTAACTTTGTTTTGAAGTCAGCATACTGTTTAAATGAGTTCTTCTGTGATACAATTCAGAATTTTCCAAAGTTTTATTAAACTTAAACCAAACTAAACTAAACTTAACCAAAAGTTAACCAAAAGTTTTTCACATTTCCTCTCTAGAGCACAATGCAGCTCTAAATGATTTGCATTGTAACATAAATGACCTGATATTAAAACTTTAGTGGTGCAGCCCATCGATCAACCCTTATTTACCAGCCCATATACGCCACCACGACACACGCAACATTTTTGTTTGCAGACTCAATGCAAACAAAAATCAGATACATGATCGAGTGAGAAACATATTGACGCAAATTCTTTACTAACACCCATTTAATCTACTTCACTGCTCTGTGGAACTGTGCGTCATATAGTTTTCCCTGCACAGCATGGTAGAGGGATAATCCTAATCTCAAAAGCAGACTTCATTCATCAGGAATAACATTAGAGATTAAACCTAATAACTGTAGAGACCACACCTGAACTGACACTGCACCGTTAATAACTTTCACTGCAACAGCTGCTTCATATTACCTCGTGTACTTTATTTTGTAGCTCGGATTATGAAGGCTTTGAACTCGCTTTAAATGTGAGAGGGACTTTCCTCCCAGACTGTGGCAAAGAAATACCTCTTCTTGGATAATGTAATATAATATAATATAAAATAAATACTTGTTCGTTAAAGGGATAGTTCACCCAAAAATGAAAATTCTGTCATTATTTACTCACCCTCAGGTTGTTCCAAACCTGTGTGAGTTTCTTTCTTCTGCTTTACATTGTAGGTTCAACAAAAGAAAGAAACTCACACAGGTTTGGAACAAAATATGGTTGAGTAAATGATGACAGAATTTTCATTTTTGGAAGATCTATCCCTTTAAGTATCTGATGCTCAATGAAATACAGTCAACTGATTTTTTTCTTTCCTAGTAAAGAGGACATGTCATTGGATAATGTGGAAAATTGCCTAAGGGAAAAATCAGACTTTCAGCAGAACACAATCCAATCCTCTCATTGCATCTCCTGTCCAATCGATTCTCTGTTAACACAAACTAGGGTCATGGATTCAAATTAGTTAAGCCACACAATCCTTGTCTGGATGATCCTCAATGTCAACTACATTTACAGTCTAAAAACGAATGAACTTCGGTATGTAGCGTGCATCCGTATGTGACGTCACCATCTGGAATGTTGTCACTAGGATTACATAATATGTGATGTGATCAAAATACAATCATCTTTATGAAATATCAAATATGCTGCAGGCAAGAAATATTTATAATAAAATAATATTTTATGTCACAAACATGTCAAAGATATTAATTTGTGCATTTTGAGACCTGCTGTTAGCAACACAGAACGTAATTATGCATAAAACCAAACATTTAAAAATATGGACCGGGGTTCACCTTCAATTTAATACAAATCAGGTTATATAATGCAGATTATATTGTTAATCAATAGTAACCTTTATTGTGATTTATTTTGATAGCTACTGTCACAGTCTTATACATAAAAAAACTCATTAGATATTGGTTCCCTACTGTTTCTGGTGTTTAAATACCAGCATTGCAAGTCATTATTACTTGGGTTTTAACATGCCATACAAAACAAATATATTTTTTTCTCCTTTTGTCAACATATTTATCTTTTATAACCTTTCCTTAATAGCAGCAGATAAATAACATTCGAGCCTTCATTCATAAATATTAACATTCATGTCTTCAGTCACTGAAGCTATATTGCACATCGAAAGAACATATACTGCTATGAACATGACATTCTTTACATATTATTCAAAGATTTGCTGTAGTGTATTTACAACTCTTTGACTGCTCATACTGTATGAATGCCAGATTTCCTCCAAACCCTGAGATGTTGAGTGTGCTTTGACAAACCCTGTGTGGAAGATGCAGTGCATGGACTGAGTAGCTTAACGTTCACCAATAAGTGCCCTAGATTAGCTTATACGGTCATTAAAATGGATGGCTAATCTTCAGTACCTGATATCGTAACACATTTATTTGTATACAGAGGTATATTTATAGAAAGGGGAGAGACGGATGTTAAGAGACCAGCTCATTAACAGGTTGCTTTCATTATTTTCAGCTAAGGTTTTCAAATTATCTGTGAACACATAGCTCTTCACATAAAAATGCCAATGACAACCACATTATAAACGTGAAATATGGATGCTAGGGTTCTAACTTTATGCTCATTTATCTCGAATTGTTCCATCATTGCATAAGTTTTAAATGCTCAAAAATGCCTCTATTGTAGGTTTAATTTCATAGACGAGATCAAAAGGAAACATTTGGTTCTCATTTTCACGGCAGGCTTCATTGTACCGCCTCTGCTTTTGAAGTCAAACATGATTTCATCACGACACAAGGTATTATCCTGAATGTACTATTAATAGTGTGCAAGGACAATGGGACAAAATAGTCAACAGTCTGTCCTGTAAAATCATTGTGACTTGTAAAATTATAGCTCTGCTCCAAAACCCAGTGAGCTACATACCTAGACAGCATGTTACGGCATCATAGACTGGCTTCATGTGTGAAAGCTGTTCCCAAATGACATTACGCTACATTAGGAAACTACTGTAGCTCTAACCAATTTCATATCATGCATTTATATGCCCTTTAGAGTACTGCATCTTTAGCAACATGCTAATGTGAAACTTTATATATATACATATACAGTACAGGTCAAAAGTTTGGAAACATTACTATTTTTAATGTTTTTGAAAGAAGTTTCTTCTGCTCATCAAGCCTGCATTTATTTGATCAAAAATACAGAAAAAAAAATGTAATATTGTGATATATTATTACAATTTAAAATAATTGGTTTTCAATTTATTATACTTTACATTATCATTTATTTCTGTGATGCAAAGCTGAATTTTCAGGATCATTACTCCAGTCTATCACATGATCCTTTAGAAATCATTCTAATATGATGATTCATTATCAAAGTTGGAAACAGTTCTGCTGCTTAATATTTTTTCATAACCTGTGATACTTAGGATACTTTGATGAATAAAAAGTAAAAAAAAAAAAAAAAGCAAATATTTAAAAAAATAGAAATCTTTTGTAACAACAATATACACTACTGGTCAGTAATTTGGGGTCAGTATTTTTTTTTTTTTTTTTAAATAAATAAATACTTTTATTCAGCAAAGATGTGTTAAATTGATCAAAAGTGATAGTAAAGAAGATTTATATTATTAGAAAATATTTTTTTATTTTTTTATTCATCAAATATATTAGGCAGCAGAACTGTTTCCAACACTCATAATAAATCAGAATATTAGAATGTTTTCTAAAGGATCATGTGATAGACTGGATGTCACATGTGACACTGAAGAGTAATGATGCTGAAAATTCAGCTTTGCATCACAGGAATAAATTATTTTTTAAAGTATATTCAAATAGAAAACTATTATTTTAAGTTGTAATAATATTTCACAATATTACTGTTTTTTTCTGTATTTTTGATCAAATAAACGCAGCCTTGATAAGCATTAGAGACTTCTTTCAAAAATATAAAAAAACTTAATGTTTCCAAACTTTTGACCTGTACTGTTTATATCATCCATAGGGTTCCGTCAGGCGCTTCATACATAGAACCTTTTAAGGGTTCCTATCATGGGTCCTTTTTATGGATTTAGTTTTAATTAAATTATTTTAATGAATTAATTTATCCTTATATAGAACCTTTTTTGGCATAAAGTGTTCTTTAAAATTGAGTCAAGGGGCCTCATTTATAAAACATGCATACACACAACGTGCTTAGCGCCGGCAGAAAGTCGGAGTACTGCAGGTATTTGGAAATCAAATCAATTCTTGCCGCTCGCCGTTCTCAAGTAAATCATTTGGACATTGACTGGTGCTCTTTTATATGTTAATGACATTAATTATATGCCGTTTACAAGGCGGAGACCTGAAACCATTCAGCTGCCGTTCAAGATCATTTGCTATTTATACATTTTACTTCTTTCTTTCTCTAAATCACACATACAGACATTGGAGAAATTATGGTAAGATCAAATGTAGGACGGTTTCTACGCAGCATTTAATAAATGAGGCCCAAGAACCCTAGGGTTCTAAATAGAACGCCATTGAACCATATTTTCCAGGAGTGGATTTTTTCTAAGCCATATTGAGTTAGTGTGATTGTTTTGGAATTGGTTTTAAGTTGCTGTGATTGGCTTACTTGGTTTGGAACAGAGCTTATATTATCTATAACATCTGCTGCTCTTGTCTATATTACAAATTGATTGTGTATAAAGTGTCAGAGTAGATTTGAAAGTTCATGTTTGTTGATCTGTCTTCCTAGATAACAAGTCAAAGTGAACGTTTCAAGACATCTGCAACCCAACCTTTTGGGTTCCTCTCAAATCAATGGCAACATGCTCTCAAAACAGCAGCAAAACAGCCTTTCCTCAGTCAGGCCTTTTCATTTGTATGCTGTACACCAACGTCACCACATACAAAGCAACTTTCTTCAGTTGTCATATCTCTGGCTGCTGTCTTAAAGGTTTGAGTTGAAGTGGTAAAGTATCCTGACTGGAAGCTGTGCTTTTGACGTCATCAATATTAGATCCTTCCAATGCCACACTGTCTCTTCTGATGTTATTCTGGTCCTCTTCATCATTATCATCATCATCGTCATCCTCGGTTTCCTCTTTATCCATGAAGGCTACTTCGTTCTCGTAACAAAAAGAGTTCGAGCTAGATGTGATGTACTTCTTTTCGGCCAAATCTCGAGCGCTGCATTGAGGCGTGCTGGAAACCTCGTATGTGTTCTCAAAGTGCGAATAGTCCACTTTGTAATGATTTTTATCCTCAAAAAGGACTGGCTCAAATCGATGACCCCACAGGATTTCACTCGTCACATAAGAGCTGCGACACTGAGTGGTCATGGCCGTAGCTTCCACCATGCCCTCCAAAATCACGACTATCTCCAGCTCTGAAATTTCCAGTTCCTGTTTGCTCATGTCATAGAATGGACTGTCCTCATCAATCTCATGGACGATGGTGATGGGCGACACTAAAAATATACGGTCAACACCAGTGTCGAATCCGACGTCAATATCTATCTGATCCAGTGGGATGAACTCGCCTTCAGCGGTGGTGCGAGATTTAAGCAGCTGGGCGCGGACGTGAGCTTCCACCAGGTGGCTTTTCCGGAGGTTCCCGACCCTCCACATCAGACACAGTTTACCGTCCCTCATGGCTATTGTGGCATAGTGACTGAACACAAGGGTTTCATTTCTTTTCTTAGGCTTGGCCATCTTAGCCATGATCGCACCAATAATGAAGGCATCAATGATGCATCCCAAGATGCTCTGGAAAACCACCATGAAGACAGCAAGAGGACAGTCCTCTGTTACATATCGGTAGCCATATCCGATAGTAGTTTGCGTCTCCACGGAAAACAGGAAGGCTGCCGTGAAGCTGTCGACGTTCGAAATGCAAATCTGCTCTTGATTCTTCAAGTCCCCGGACGAAAGTGCAATAAACCAGAATATTAATCCAAAGAGAAGCCAGGACAGTATGAAGGAGAGGCAGAAGAGGACCATCATCCAACGCCAGCGGATATCAACGCATGTCGTGAAGATGTCAGCCAGGTAGCGCTGACCTTTTTCACTCATGTTGATGAACTGCACATTGCAGTGTCCGTCCTTGTTGACGAATCGGCTTTGTTCTTGGTGCTGCGTGTGCACTTTGCTGCCCACCTTTCCATTGCCGTAGCCATTTTGCACAGCGATGGGGGACAGCTTCATCCCGGCTTCTTCCGAGGAAACTATGCTGTACCGGTGGGCTCTCACACTTCCCATCACTTCCGAATGAGGGGGCTGAGCCTCGTCTGCTTTGGACAACAGTCTGAGTTTTTGGAGGACACGTTGGAGAAACACTTTCGACCTCTCACATGGACCAACGCACAAACAAAAATCAGGCTTTCCTTGAAATCAAGCCAGAAATGAAATGGATGTTCCAAAGAAACAATGTTTTCGCCGGGGCTACGAGGATCGCTCCTCTTCCGTGAAATGACTGGACATCGTCTGTAAAACTGGGCTGAGAAAATAACACAAAATAAGAGTTTGAAGGAATGAGTCTGAGTACTGAGCCGACAAAGCAAGCAGTTCAGTTTGCACAAAAAAAAACTTGCTTGTTTATGAACTATGACATAAAAACTGTTTTAAAGTTTAACTGTCAAGATCAAAACACAAATACATTTCCGCGCATGCAAAGCCATTTCTCCTCTGGCCAACATTAATATCAAGAGTGATGTAACACTTGACATGGCCCGACAGAGCTACCCAGAAACACAGATGTATAGATTGGAGCTGCATATTCAACTGATATATAACATATAAACAAATATATAATATATAATGACAATAAGATTAGTTTTAAACAAAATAATTAATGATATTGTCATGTGCTATTCAATACTCTCTAAATGACATGGTGAGAAAAATACATATTATTCTTCATCATCAAGTGGCTTCATCCCATATCCAATATTTGAATTTTTCATGAAGGAAAGTAAAAAGTGTCATGTCAACTAATTTAAGATAATCTTGTGCTTATCTGTTTTGGTCAGGTGGAATCAAGGCATAGGCATGTGGAAATACATTGCATAAATACACTTGATTCTCTCTTTTTTTCTTTTTTTTTTCTGATGAGATCAATAGTGTTGTTTGCTATTTTCGGTATATGACTATCAATGTCCAAGTAAGAGAACCTTATAGATCAGTTTGGCCTTTTACACTTGAATGCATACTATATGTATCAATATAAATAACATGTTCAATACATTAATATATAGGCCTCATATAAATAACTATTTATGAATCTAGAAAATGGTAACAAAATAATATACAATTAAAAAGTGTTGCATATTAAAGATAGCGAATCTACAGCAATAAAATAAACACAGATACATCTAGATCATTCAAACTATCATTCGCAGCCTACATAATGCACCTAAATAACACTTTAAATGGGTTTAGGCCTCCAACACAAACGGATGGCATAACGTTTTAATTGACAATTTTCAAACAAGTTAAAATTGTTTCTCAATAAAAATGCCCTAAAACTGCCTTTGAGAAATTTTGGCAAAATAACTGTTTAGCCTATCTCGAATGAGTTCAAAAGCAGTTTAGCTACTAGTAAGCAAATATATCGAAGCTTAAAACTAAATCTAAACAAAACAAAAACGAAGCTTACCTTCCAGAGTTCAAGAACAACATAAGTTTAGATCAGCACATTTCAGCAGATTGCAGTTGTTATCCGGTGGGACAGATCAGTCAAACGCTATGGGACTTGATGGTGGTTTCGATCATCTCACTCAGTGTTGGCCAAAGCTCAAGCCGATCGAAGAATAGTTTGAAAAAGCCTGTTAATCTCCGCCCAGGCTGTCGGGTCAGGCAGCTGTAATCATTACAGCATCTCTCACCGTAATCATCATAACATGATGTCACACAATCATCAGCTTTACATAAATTAGTCGAATATTATCATTTCTTTACGTTTTCAAGTTTCAAGAAGTTTTCAAGACAAACTAATGTATTTTGATACGCTAATACTCTCGAAAACAACATGGAAGTAAGTATTGTTTAAATTCGTTCGTTCGATCTGTTCAGGGATGTTGTTTGTTCCACTTCGTTTTAACACTTAGACAAGTCTTCGCGATCCTGATGCGTCAGTATTAAACTTTGCAAGTTACAACCTATAATTAGAACTGTCTGGAATGAAAGTAGGCTATACATTTTTAAACGATAATAACGTAGGCTAATTGAGAATATTTCGGAATGTTCGATAGTATTTAGTAGCCTATTAATGGGCTAATTAATAAAGAATATATTTCTTTATTAATATAAGTAATATATATATATAAGTAAACTTGGGGTTGGTAAGATGCTTTTTTTTAACGTTTTTGAAAGAAGTATCTTATTCTTAAGGCAAATACATTTATTTGATAAAAAATACATTAAAATCAGTAATGTGAAATATTATTATAAAAAAACAAACTTTTGAATGGCAGTGTAGGCCATATACAAAACTGAGAACAAATTTCCAAAGCCTATTCTCAAACCCTTTTTTTTTTTAAAACCATAAAGAGCCTACATAAAGCAAGCCATAACCTTTTGACCACCGCTTAAAAAAAAAAAAAAAATATTGCTAGATAGGCTACTAATTTTTAAGACTGCATGTACAATGAGCTTTTTCTATCCAATAAAATAGTTTGCGCATAGCTAGAAAAAAAGTAGTTTCACTATGTACATTTATGTTTAAAGACAAATTCTCCAGCCATGGATATTTCCATGACCATGGGAAGCTGTACAAATACATTTAAAATCAAGGATACAAAAATAAAAAAAGGAACTCGGTCCCTTACTCAACAGTCAGAAAAGAAATAGCCTTACACTGAATATTATGTTCCCTCAGTTGTCAAATGATAAGCTGCTGCTGCTGCTGGTATTAACCAATATAAAACACACATGCAATGCTAAACAATACTAGCTTATTTCTAATGAATAATCAGCTCAATGCTTTTCAAATATTAACATGCATAGTCTCTGAAGCACATGAGGGCTTACTAATGTTACAAAAATTTCTGGTAAATCCATTGTCTTGATGATCTTGGTCTTTCACTTCTCAACCAACAGTAAACTCAGAATCCTGGGATTGAAATTTTCTCCTCTGGGCATCTTTTTTAACCTGAGCATACGTCACATCACTAGATCCAGCATCTGAAAATATATCAGTGGATTCAAAATGCACATTTATCATTTTTATATACAGTTTTTAAATTATCTTTCTTAGATTCTCAATAATCATGTACATTTTCAGTGGTTGATGTTTTTATTTTGACACTCACTTTGATCCGTTTCCAGCTTCAGTTTAGAGTAAATGTCGTCACTCTCAGTGTTATTGCCTAGAAGATGCCAACAGTTCATATCACTAGTGCTTACTGTATGTCCATCAGTGGTGTGAAATATGGCATTATAACATGCTAAATAACACATATTATTTAGTGTTCTATCATAATTTTACAGAGAGGATCATTTTATTTTAAAATGACGATATTAGACCAAATTACCTCAAAATACACAATTTGCACAATTTTGGATCAGATCTGTTTCACAGCCACAGAACCACTGTCATGATCCTAAAATCATAAGAGCAGAGACTTTTGTTTCCATTTACCTCTGTTTGCTTTCTTTTTCTTCTGTTTCTTTGGAGATTTGAGTTCAATCTCAGCATATGTGATCTCAGTCGGCCCACTTACACCATCTACAATGAACAACAGAGAAAGATATAAGACACTTGGTTTAACTCGATTTGCTCTAAAAAATGACAGTGATACAAAAAAAAAAGATGGATTTGATTTCCAATTTATTTAGAAAAGAATATTGACCTCATCATAATGACATAAAATACCTTGACATCATTAATTACCTGTGCTTATGTCTTTATTAGTATTTGTATCAACAGAGTCATAAATATGTGAAGTTCCTGTAATAAATTAATACATTAATTAATTTTCAATAATACATACATTTTTAAAGTAGTATTATCTTATATATGAAATCTTATAAATTCAGTTCCACAGAAAAATACTATTTCATGCTGACACAAAAAATAAATAAATAAATAAAGCAATAGACATAATATTTCATACAGAAAATAAATTATATTTTGTTATGCAGTTTTTGGTCAAATAAAACCAAATGACAAGTTCAATATATGTATATAAGACCCAAAATATCCTCTTAAACTTTAGAAGAGTGAAATATTATCTAGTTGTGAAATATGTCCTGTTAGTTAAAAGTTACACCTAAGAGTCTTTTATCTCAGCTTGTAAAGATGTATGTCTTAATGGGTAATGAGTAAAGACTGACCAGACAGCAGTGTCGTGTATCCGGCTTCACTCTGGTTCTGCTCTGATTTCTGACTGATGTTCTGCTGTTGACTGACAGGAGACGGAGACTCAGATCTTACACCTAGTCAGACACAAAATATTTGTGCATAATCTCTTTCATGTATACATGTTTAAGAAGGGCAAAGTGTTTAGTTTTTATTTATTTTTCACATTATTTGATTGTGTCCAAAACATTAATTTGCCTCACTGCCTGCTGTCTTCATAGGCAGAAAATGAAACCTGATAAATGACTAATTTGGAGAGTTTTACACATGTAACTCTGCATATCAAACTAGTGGACAAGATGGAGGACTCGCTGTTTCAATGAGTTTCAATGGTTTCAATATAGATTACATAAATATTTATCAATACTTTTCAGTATTGAAGTAACAAATGATGGTGGATTATAATTATTTTGTATATTTAAATACACATACGTGCATGTATATATTTAAAAAATATATATATTTATATTTATATAATATAAATAATATATATATCTATAAACAGTATATACATGCAAATATTTCTTAAATATATACAAGCATGTGTGTGTATTTATATATATATAAAATAATTAAACAGTACACACACACATTGTATGTAAATACAAACTTTTATTTTGGACACGATAATCGCGATATCATATCGTGACAGCCCTAATATATATATATATATATATATATATATATATATATATATATATATATATATATATATATATATATATCTTTTATGAACAAAGCTAGTGTCTGAGAATCTGTCACTGAGTTTTAATATGTCAGATGATGAACCTTTGTTGTTTCTGTAGCGCCACAGGAGGACAATGAAGACAATAATCAAAACTGCAACAGTCAATCCTGCAGTCACTCCAATTATCACGAGATTGAGGCCATTAGATCTGGAGGCTGGAGAAACTGAGATGCATATATATTTTACATCTACATGTAAATTGTACAGGAACATTTCAACTGTGATTGTAGTTCTTACTCTCACCTCTGACTGAGATCCAGCTCTTGGGAGACTCTCCTCTCTCTGGGTGTTTGCAGTAGTAGAAACCCTCATGTGACTTTGAGACAGTCGGGATGATCATCTCTGTAGTTTGATTCTGGATGAGTGATCCATCTTTATAGAAATCAGCTCTGAGGTTTGATAGGGTTGTATAATGATATAAACAGCGTAGAGTCAGATTATCTCCTTCAGTAACAGGATGAACAGGACTCTCCAGAATCACACCAACTACAGAAACACAGGAGACATGCAATATTTGAACAAAATTGTAACATAATAAAAACAAGACAAAATAAAAAAGAACTTTATATTTTCCACTGCCCACATGGTTTCTGTTTTTAGTGTATTGCTATGATGGTCTGGCTGGTTGTTTACTGGTCAACGTCACACTACAGTATATTCTGCTCTTGTTTAATAAACCTGTGTATTGATTGTAAACTGTCAGTGAAATGAATAAAAACAGAAACACAGACTCACAGTGTACAGTGATATTAACAGGATGATATTTCTCTCCAGATTCAGACTGACACCAGTAAACTCCAGTGTCTGATGTGCTGGTGTATCTGATTGTACATGTAGATCCTGTTTGTGATTCCCACACTGATGATGAACAATCTTCCAGCCGTCCGCTGTCTGTGTATCTTCTCACTGTCCATCCATCAGAGTTACTCTGGTCCTCACAGCTCAGAGAGAGAGAGACAGATGTGAAGTGTTGAGTTCTGCTGGGACTGATGATCAGAGACACTGGAGGAGAAACGCCTGACAAGACAATTACAGCTATAATTTGGAAATTTTCTAAAGATGAACCAATCATTTAAACTCTCTGTGAACTCACCAGTGACCCACAGTGGTTGTGTGTTGCTGTATGTTGTGTAAACGGCTGTTTTATCTCTCTCTGCTCTGCACACATAAACTCCTGTGTGATTTAGATCAGCAGAACTGACGGTGTATTTTCCTCCAGCTCCTCTGCTGCTGTCTGAGAGGAGCTCATGATCATTCCTGCTCCCTGTATGAAGTGAGAATGTGTAGATTTCACTTTAAGGAACTACTATCTAATCTGGCCCTTATAAATTACATTTTTAACTAAACTTGAACCTGAATACACTGGTTTACATTGGTGTAACTCAAATTACTCATTGTGTTTAGGTTGTTTTAATCAGGGTTTGATCAATGGCTCTTATGTTGTTACAGAGGAGTGACTGTAATGAGGGATTGGGATCTCAAAGTAGGTTTCACTGCTTGGTGTCCATGGAAGTGTTGCCCTTAATACCCAGTCTGTGTCTGGTTTCAGACATATTAAATGACATACAGTGAGGAAAATAAGTATTTGAACACCCTGCTATTTTGCAAGTTCTCCCACTTAGAAATCATGGAGGGGTCTGAAATTGTCATCGTAGGTGCATGTCCACTGTGAGAGACATAATCTAAAAAAAAAAATCCAGAAATCACAATGTATGATTTTTTAACTATTTATTTGTATGATACAGCTGCAAATAAGTATTTGAACACCTGAGAAAATCAATGTTAATATTTGGTACAGTAGCCTTTGTTTGCAATTACAGAGGTCAAACGTTTCCTGTAGTTTTTCACCAGGTTTGCACACACTGCAGGAGGGATTTTGGCCCATTCCTCCACACAGATCTTCTCTAGATCAGTCAGGTTTCTGGGCTGTCGCTGAGAAACACAGAGTTTGAGATCCCTCCAAAGATTCTCTATTGGGTTTAGGTCTGGAGACTGGCTAGGCCACGCCAGAACCTTGATATGCTTCTTACAGAGCCACTCCTTGGTTATCCTGGCTGTGTGCTTCGGGTCATTGTCATGTTGGAAGACCCAGCCTCGACCCATCTTCAATGCTCTAACTGAGGGAAGGAGGTTGTTCCCCAAAATCTCGCAATACATGGCCCCGGTCATCCTCTCCTTAATACAGTGCAGTCGCCCTGTGCCATGTGCAGAAAAACACCCCCAAAGCATGATGTTACCACCCCCATGCTTCACAGTAGGGATGGTGTTCTTGGGATGGTACTCATCATTCTTCTTCCTCCAAACACGTTTAGTGGAATTATGACCAAAAAGTTCTATTTTGGTCTTATCTGACCACATGACTTTCTCCCATGACTCCTCTGGATCATCCAAATGGTCATTGGCAAACTTAAGACGGGCCTTGACATGTGCTGGTTTAAGCAGGGGAACCTTCCGTGCCATGCATGATTTCAAACCATGACGTCTTAGTGTATTACCAACAGTAACCTTAGAAACGGTGGTCCCAGCTCTTTTCAGGTCATTGACCAGCTCCTCCCGTGTAGTTCTGGGCTGATTTCTCACCTTTCTTAGGATCATTGAGACCCCACGAGGTGAGATCTTGCATGGAGCCCCAGTCCGAGGGAGATTGACAGTCATGTTTAGCTTCTTCCATTTTCTAATGATTGCTCCAACAGTGGACCTTTTTTCACCAAGCTGCTTGGCAATTTCCCCGTAGCCCTTTCCAGCCTTGTGGAGGTGTACAATTTTGTCTCTAGTGTCTTTGGACAGCTCTTTGGTCTTGGCCATGTTAGTAGTTGGATTCTTACTGATTGTATGGGGTGGACAGGTGTCTTTATGCAGCTAACGACCTCAAACAGGTGCATCTAATTTAGGATAATAAATGGAGTGGAGGTGGACATTTTAAAGGCAGACTAACAGGTCTTTGAGGGTCAGAATTCTAGCTGATAGACAGGTGTTCAAATACTTATTTGCAGCTGTATCATACAAATAAATAGTTAAAAAATCATATATTGTGATTTCTGGATTTTGTTTTTTAGATTATGTCTCTCACAGTGGACATGCACCTACGATGACAATTTCAGACCCCTCCATGATTTCCAAGTGGGAGAACTTGCAAAATAGCAGGGTGTTCAAATACTTATTTTCCTCACTGTATTTCACTTCAATAAAACCAGTTAATTCAGATGAAGCACATTATGACTGACCTGAGGCAGTTTCAGTGAACCAGCTGAATGTCCAGCCTGTAGAGGAGCCGTTAACCTCACAGATCAGAGTCACTGGATCTCCTTCAGTCAACCACTCCTGAGGAGAAACACTTAAAACTGCTCTGGGAACTGAAATAGAGACATCACTCATTAATAACATGTTAAACTTGTGTGTGTTTATGAAGAGATGATCAAACTCACCTGATACTGTCAGTGTAACTTCATCACTGATGTTTGATCTGCGTGATCCTCCAGTCTCTGTCCCATAACAGGAGTATTTACCTGCGTCAGACTCAGTAACAGAACCGAATGTGTGTTCCTGTCTTTCACTGAAAACACTGGTTGAACCGTCTTTATACCAGTTGTACCTCCAGCTAGTGACTCCTCCATCATATATGTCACATCTGAGAGTGACTGTCTCTCCTCTGAATACATGATGATCAGGTTTAATGGTCACTCTGGGTTTTGGTCTTTCTGTAGAACAACAATAATACACATTGAAAATAATTTGATAATTAATTAAATAAATACAAATAATAATATGTGCTGTTTTTTATTGTGCGAACAGTTACAAAACACTAAATCAAGTTAAATTGAAGTGTTGTTCTCTATGTTTATTTAGTGTCTTATAAATAATTTTCATATAGTGTTTTCAGAGTTCATTATGAGAGGAAAAACACTTGCCATGTATTGTCACTGTTACTGGTTTACTGTAATGTGTGTAATATCCTCCTCTTCTTGCTCTGCATCTGTACTCTCCTCCATCAGAGACTTTCACACGACTGATTGTTTTAGTTGCAGCTTCAGGAGATTCAGTGTTTGAGTCTTTACTCCAGAGAAACTCCCATCCAGTTTTTTTATCCAGCTCACATCTCAGAGTAACTGAGTCTCCAGTGAACACTGGACTCTGTGGCCGTACAGTCAGAGTTAGTTTGAGAACATCTGTTAATATAAAATTATTGGGAATTTGGGAGCATGAGCTCTGAAACGTTTTCAAACGATGATCTCATTCTCTCACTGGTAAATTATTCATACATTTTGATTTCATAGACAATGTAAGAAACATTACAGGGTCAAAAAGGTCAACATTATGGGACAATGCAAAAACTTAAAAGACAACAGACGTTCAAAGCCACAATCTTTGTGTTAATAATCCAGAGCTTGACTCACAGTATCACACCACCAACATCTACACCAGCAGTCAAAGAGACACACCATTCAACAAAGTTTTGTGCAGGTGCAGCAGTTCACATGAACATTTAAAATGATACAGTAGATGATAGTGTTGGATAAACTGGTATAGTTTCTGACCAGTAGGTGGTGCTGTAACCAAACCTGCATCTGCTCAGATAAATGGACAGGCAAAGCTGTAGTAATTCAAAGAAAATCTTTGGGTTTGGAGGATATTTGGTCAATGATATAAAGAGGTATTTGTTCAATGTTGCACATGATGGATAAAAAGGCTGTTTTTGGAGTTATAATGATTTCTTCACCCAATTAAATTTTAATTGTAAGAAAAAAGATTAAATGAAAGATTAAATGTTTTCCCTATACGTCGGTTTTCTTTTGATTGTTTAATAATTGTTTGCTTGGTTTGTAAATAAATTTGTTTATTGTTAAAGCATTTGTTGTTTGCCTGTTTTATGTTGCGGTAAATGAGCCAGTCGTAACAATATACACTATATTATTTAAATTAGGTTACATTCTGTTGCACTTACCTCTCTTTTCATTGTGTGCAATATCATGCAGTACTGACTGCTTACTGTGCAATATTTGACTGTCGCCTGGCTTGCACTGGTTTTGTGTGTATTGTTTTATATTGTTTTTGCGTTGCCTTAATTTTGGCATATTGGTTATTGATGTATTTTACTGTATATTGGTTATTATTGGTTATTAAGACAACAATAAACAATAAAAATAATGTGATAAAATTAATAAAAACAATAAATTGTGCTGTTTTAGTGTGTGAACAGTTGTATTGTAAAACACATAATCAGGTTAGATTGAAGTGTTGCTCTCCAGCTGTTACAGTAATTTATTCTGTCTCATCAAATTATTTGTGCAATATAAAAGCAAAATATTGCAAAGTCAGAGTTGGTTTGGAAACATCTGTCAGTAAAACTGGCAAAAACCTTGAGTAGTGAAAGTTTTTTAGCAGACGATCTCGACAACTTATAGTTTCAAGCAGTTTACTTGAAAAAGAGCTGCAGAGATGAATTACATTATGATATGATAACTTTGTTAGGGTGTAATATGATTATGGTTAAATTGAAAAATGATAATGGTGAAAATAAAAATCCAAGCAATAACTTTTGAGAGGCTTGGTATAACAATCAAAGGAACCAATTTTGACAAAAAAAAAAAAAAAAAAGAGAAGCGAAGAGAAAAAAGTTAATATATTTTACAATATTTAACTATTGAGATTTCAGAAATTTAAATGAGATCAGGATAAGTATCTTGTTTTTTTAGTTCAAAGGGTTCAAAGTTATAAGTGTGGCCCTGTCCCAAATGTCACCCTAAGCACTCTTGGTCTTCCTACGAGACCTCACTTCTAGGGCGTATTTCGACCGCAAAGGGGGCGCTCGCGAGCACCCTTCTGAAACTTAAAATGACAAATTGGACACCCGGCCTACGGTCTCTCATGGACTTAACAGACACACGTACGTGGCAGCCATTGTAAGTCCATGAGACCAAAAGTGCATATGAAGTGTATGTTGTATAAGAAGTTGTATGGGGGCGGAGCCTGATTATTCCCGACACCTGAGGCCTCTGCCTATTAAACAGCTGCTGGTGCCACTTCACCTGGACCTTCAGGAACCAGTAGTGGTTTTAGAGTTTGTTTTTCTTCTGTACAGGATGGTGAGTTCGTTCTTTTGTGTTTGTTATTTTCTCGGGAGTTAGGAAAGTTTTATCTCTGAGCTGCAGTTTAGATTAGTTAGCTCACCTGTCCTTACTTAACTTGTGTTTGTTGATATTTTCCTTGCTTATTTTAAACAAGGACTAGTGAGCTAAGTAATCTAAACTACAACTTAAAACTTTCCTTACTCCTGAGAAAAATAACTAACACAAAAGTATCTTCTGGGTCGGCTTACTTGCCTATGCGTTCCCTCTATTCTAGTATAACTAAACAAACAAAAACTCACTATCCTGTACCGAAGAAAAACAAACTCTAAAACCACCAAAATCTGTTTTCATCAACATCTGAAGTCGGTCCAGGTGAAGAGCCACTGACAGCTCTTAAAGGGATAGTACACCACAAAATTAAAAATCTGTCATTAATTATTCACTAATTATTGTGATGCTGACACACAGGAGCTGACACGTTCTGACGTAGGACCGCTGCACTGTGTTTACTATGTGAACAGTGTCAGAGTCTGACACGGATGAGAAGAAATCGTTGAATAAAGTAATTATTTTTGTTTCGTTTTTGCACACAAAAAGTATTCTCGTCGCTTCATAACATTAAGGTCACAGTCACATGGACTATTTTAACAATATCTTTTATACCTTTCTGGGCCTTGAAAGCGGTCATTGCGTTACTGTTTTTGGAGGGGTCAGAAAGCTCTCGAATTTCATCAAAAATATCTTATTTTGTGTTCCGAAGATGAACAAAGAAAATGGAAGCCACACATATTAGCTTGACCCCTAAAAATATGAACACTTCGGTGTCATAATCAACCACTTATGTGGAGGAGAAACACGTAAAACCGCTCTGAAAAGAAAGCACTCATTAATAACATGTTAAACTTGTGTGTGTTTATGAAGAGATGATCAAACTCACCTGATACTGTCAGTGTAACTTTATTACTGTATTGTGACCAGCGTGATCCTTCAGTCTCTGTCCCATTACAGGAGTATTTACCTGCATCAGACTTAGTAACAGAACTGAATGTGTGTTCCTGTCGTTCACTGAAAACACTGGTTGAACCGTCTTTATACCAGTTGTACCGCCAGCTAGTGACTCCTTCACCATATATGTCACATCTGAGAGTGACTGAGTCTCCTCTGAATACATGATGATCAGGTTTAATGTTCACTTTGGGTTTTGGTCTTTCTGTAGAACAACAACAATACACATTGAAAATAATTTGATAATTAATTAAATAAATACAAATAATAAAATGTGCTGTTTTTTATTGTGCGAACAGTTACAAAACACTAAATCAAGTTAAACTGAAGTGTTGTTCTCTATGTTTATTTATTGTCTTATAAATAATTTTCATATATTGTTTTCAGAGTTTATTATGAGAGGAAAAACACTTGCCATGTATTGTCACTGCTACTGGTTTACTGTAATGTGTGTTATATCCTCCTCTTCTTGCTCTGCATCTGTACTCTCCTCCATCAGAGACTTTCACACGACTGATTATTTTAGTTGCAGCTTCAGGAGATTCAGTGTTTGAGTCTTTACTCCAGAGAAACACCCATCCATCCCATGACTGACCCAGCTCACATCTCAGAGTAACTGAGTCTCCAGTGAACACTGGACTCTGTGGCCGTACAGTCAGAGTTGGTTTGGGAACATCTGTTAATATAAAATGATTGGGAATTTGGGAGCATGAGCTCTGAAAGGTTTTCAACCGATGATCTCATTCTCTCACTGGTAAATTATTCATATATTTTGATTTCATAGACAATGTAAATGCAAAAACTTAAAAGACAATAGAGGTTCAAAGTCACAATCTTTGTGTTAATAATCCAGAGCTCGACTCACAGTGTCACACCACCAACATCTACACCAGCAGTCAAAGAGACACACCATTCAACAAAGTTTTGTGCGGGTGCAGCAGTTCACATGAACATTTAAAATGATACAGTAGATGATAGTGTTGGATAAACTGGTATAGTTTCTGACCAGTAGGTGGTGCTGTAACCAAACCTGCATCTGCTCAGATAAATGGACAGGCAAAGCTTTATTCATAGTGTTAATTCAAAGAAAATCTTTGGGTTTGGAGGATATTTGGTCAATGATAAAAAGGGGTATTTGTTTAATGTTGCACATGATGGATAAAAAGGGCTGTTTTTGGAGTTATAGTGATTTCTTCACCCAATTCAATTTTAATTGTGAGAAAGTTATTAGAAGTATTATTTTACTGATGATTAGAATGGTAAAAGTTATATCTTCTATTTCCCCTTCTACTTAAATGTAAATAAGTGCATTTTAAAATGATGTGATATTTATCCAGACAAGGAATTTCTAAGATTAAAATTTAATGCGGATTCAAACACTTGCCAAATTTGTAATAATAATATTGAAACTTTTGATCATTAATTTTTCAAATGAATTGTAATTCATTTTAAATGTAATTTGGTTAAAACTTTTTGGACTGAGGTATTTACTTGGTTAATATAAAACAAAAATTATATTACTTGGGATATAGTGAAAGTTGGAATACATTGTTGATAACTACTCATGTTAAAATATTTTATTTACAAATGCAAAGTTTTGAAAACAGCACCACAGCCTAATGTCTTTAAAAAGCCCAACCACAATTATACTGAGGCCTTAACATTAGAAGTTATAAAGCCAGGAAATTTAATTTTGTCTTAAAATTTGAATTTGTTCAACCCTACAGTGTATATGTATGCATGTATGTATGTAGCCATCAAGGGTGCGAAATCAGTATAAAAGAGAGATTGAGGACCACTTCACGCACAACGACTCCGGCAGACGTTCACACCATCCTCACCCGCCCCCGACAGACATGGACCCCCATTCATTATACAGGAACACAGGGTGAGGAGTGTGCTCAGAGCTGTTAATATAAGGAAGGCTGCAGGCCCAGATGGAGTGATGGGAAGGGTGATCAGAGAATGTGCAGACCAGTTCTCTTCAGTCTTCACAAAGATCTTCAACCTGTCCCTGTCAACAGCCACCAATCCATCTTGTCTGAAGTCAGCAACAGGACCATAGTTGGACTCATCTCAGGAGGAGACGAAGCAGCTTACGGAGATGAATTTCAGAGACTGACAGAATGGTGTGGGGTAAATAACTTGGCCCTGAATGCTTCTAAAACCAAAGAGATCATCATTGACTTCCAAAAGCACAACACGAATCACACACCACTGCACATTAGCGGGGTCTGCGTGGAGAGGGTTCCAGCCTTCAGATTCTTGGGCACGACCATCGCTCAGGATCTCTCCTGGAGCACAAACACCTCAGCAGCAGTAAAAAAAAAAGCACAGCAGCGACTCTATTTCTTGAGGATTCACAGAAAGAACCACCGACAAGAGCAGCCGCTAGTGTCTTTCTATCGTTGTTCCATCGAGAGTGTGATAACCTACTGCATCTCTATGTGGTGCGCCAGCAGCTCAGCGGCAGATAAGAAAGTTCTCCAGAGAGTAATCAACTGCCCTCTGCCTTCCCTAAAAGAGCTTTAGGCCGGTGACACACTGGCTGCGTGGCGTGAGCGTGGCGTTTCTGTTGCGTGTCAGCTGCGTGGCATTTTCCATGTCTTTGCACACCAGAAGCGTGTCTGACGCGGCGCTGCTGCTGCTGCTAGGTGACATGATAAGCCTCATTGGTGAAATATTTGACATATGGGGATAGAGTTGTGGAAGGCCTATACTTCATGTTAAACATAAATATATAGCAGCAAAGACAACGTCGGCAGTGTTGACGGCAATATAGGCTACAGAATATTTCGTTCTGTATTGACAGGTGCAGTATTTGAAAATCAATAATATTTTTTTAAATTGCATTTATATTTGCATTTATGTCAAACCCTAGACACTTTCAAACATCAAAATGACATTTATTAATATGTATTCGTGTCAAAATGTCATATAAACATCTTTTCCTATTCAATTTTGCTTGGAAACGCTTCCAAGACGCTTGCGTGTCGCGTGAAAAATAGGCGTCGGTTCTATTTCTAGCATGCACGCGTTTTCCGCGTGGCTCAAGCCGCACCTGAGACGCGCGTGTCACGCAGGCAGTGTGCAAGCTCTAACCTGTTAAAACATGGGAGCCGAAATAAAAACGGACACGTCACGCAGCTGAGACGCTTACGCCACGCATCCAGTGTGTCACCGGCCTTACACTGCAGCCGTCGCAGAAGAGCAGGAAACATTTTAAAGGATCCTTTCCATCCGGGTCATCATTTGTTTGAATTGCTGCCCTCTGGTAAACGTTTTAGATCCATCAAATTGCGGATCAATAGACAAAAAAACAGATTTTACCCCAGCGCCATACCGGAGTTGAACACTACCAGCACACACACACACACACACACAAACTTAGAAATGCACCAATCTGACAGGTCATTTTATATCTCAACCTATACAAGGTTAACAACACACTCTGTATATTTCAGTGTATATACATATTGCAACCTGCCTGCCTGTTTTCCCCCCGATGGCTCTTCTACACAGTGCAGACGTTAGTTGGGCAAGAGGTGCATTCAATCCCTAATTAATTTATAATAGGTGTCAGTATAAAGACCTGGGGTGCGTTTCCCGAAAGCATCGTTAGCCAACTATGGTCGCAAGTTCCCTCGTTACCAATAGAGTTCAATGGACATTGCGATGAACTTGCGACCATAGTTGGCCAACGATGCTTTCGGGAAACGCACCCCTGGGTGACTTCAAGTGAGGGCTCTCTCACTTCTCTCTCATTCTTCTTTGTAGCCTACATATTTTGCTCCTAAATCTTTTCTTTCCCATATTTATTTTTAGTGCCAGAGATTGTTTATTTAGTAACCACACACGCGTTTTTCCCTAGACGTCGATTTTCTTTTGATTGTTTAATAATTGTTCGCTTGGTTTGTAAATAAATTTGTTTATTGTTAAAGCATTTGTTGTTTGCCTGTTTTATGTTGCGGTAAATGAGCCAGCCGTAACAATATACACTATATTATTTAAATTGGGTTACATTCTGTTGCACGTACTTACCTCTCTTTTCATTGTGTGCAATATCATGCAGTACTGACTGCTTACTGTGCAATATTTGACTGTCGCCTGGCTTGCACTGGTTTTGTGTGTATTGTTTTATATTGTCTTTGCGTTGTCTTGATTATGGCATATATTTTATTGATGTATTGTCCTGTATATTGGTTATTATCGTATTGTTTCTATTCTACTTAAATTGTATTTATTTAAATTAAATGTTAGTTTGCACAAAGCTATATGTGATGGTACCGTAAGGATTGCTTCAATTTCGCTATACCTTTTTATAGTGACAATAAAGAATCTTGAATCTTAATTTTTTTTAAATATATATATTTTTAACTATTTCTTGCTTTTAATTTTTGTTTCTCTTGTATCATGTATTATCAATAATTGGTAACACTTTATTCTGATGCTCCTCTTTAGACATTCAATTGACTATAAGTAACTTTGCAAGTAGCCTATACATACAACTTATTCTACTAACCCTAAACTAACAGTCTACTAATACTCAACTAATACTCTAATGAAAGTTAGTTGACATGTAGGAGAGAATGTCTAAAGTCTGTAAGTACTTATAGTTGAAAAAATTTAAATAAAAATAATAAAAAGAACAAAAATCTGACTAATACAAAAAATACTACTTTTTAGGGTGTTATTTGGTAATGGAAAAATTTGGAAAAATCCAAAAATAAGCCAACTTTGAGACTAGGTTTGAAGATCATGTGAGATCATTTTGGTTTAAAAATATATCTTAAGGTGAAGAAGCAAATCGCTCATGATAAAATGTTAAACTTGTGTGTGTTTATGAAGAGATGATCAAACTCACCTGATACTGTCAGTGTAACTTCATCACTGAGATGTGATCTGCGTGATCCTCCAGTCTCTGTCCCACTACAGGAGTATTTACCTGCGTCAGACTCAGTAACAGAACTGAATGTGTGTTCCTGTCGTTCACTGAAAACACTGGTTGAACCGTCTTTATACCAGTTGTATCGCCAGCTAGTGACTCCTTCACCATATATGTCACATCTGAGAGTGACTGAGTCTCCAATGAACACTGGACTCTGTGGCCGTACAGTCAGAGTTGGTTTGGGAAAATCTGTTAATATAAAGTCAGTGTGAGCATGAGGTGTGAACGTTTTTCAGCAGATCTCATTCTACCACTGGTAAATCATTGGTGCATTTTTATTTCACAAACAATGTAATACTGGAACAAACAAGCAATTACTGGAACAAACAAGGTGAACATTCACTCAGCGCAATGCAAAGAGTTAAAGGACAACAGAGGTGTAAAGACCCCCCTATGTGGAGTTCAAACCCACGTCCTTTAGGTTAGCGCTGAGCTCAACGCAGTTTCACACCTCCTACATCCACACCATCAGTCAGAGACACACACATCCGTTACTAAAGGGTTACAAATTGTCATTGTTGTTCAAATGACTTGTTGCAGGTCCAGCAACTCTAATCATTTTTATTAAATCTGTAGACAAATGTCAAAATATATTTTATATTTCTAAATTCTGCATAAAAATGTTTTCATATGAGTGAATGATTTTTGGTGTTTTTGTCACACCTCAGAACCGTCGGTTTGGTGTTACTCACAACACATGAATCATTTATATAACTTGTTTAAAAAGCTGTATATAATTATGACACTCATTTCATTGCTGGTGTCACAAGATGAAGAAGAGGGAAGACGGACTGAAGACGAGGTTATCAAATATAAACAGGTTTTTAATTACAAGGAGGCAAGCAGGAGTAACAGTGCGCAGAGGAGTATAAACGTAACAAACACTACCATACACAAACATCATGGGGCCGGATCCACAAAAATCTTCTTAAAAAAGAAGTTAAGAAAGTTCTTAAGATAAATTCCAAGAAGTTCATAATCTTCCTTTGGGGATTTAAGACAGGTTGGAAGTTATCCTGACTTTAATAAGTTATTTAAGATGATTTAAAAATATATATATATATTTTCAGGAATGAATAGGATAATTATTAAATTATTAAACACTTTATTTTAAGGTGACGTAGTTACATGTTACTGCATGTGCTTACTGTAGTAATAACAGTAAATTATGTATAATTACATGCAACTAACCCTCAACCAAACCCTAATCCTACCCTTACCCTATAGTAAGTACATGTAGTTGCTTAATATTACACAGTACTTATAGAATTACACTGTAACAATGACACCTTAAAATAAAGCGTGACCCTTTTTAGTATAAACAAATTTTGTCTTAAGAACAATCGTAAAAAGAAAGATAAGAACATTCATAAGAAAATTTTTTGGCAATACAAAATATTCTTAGCTTTTTTTTTTTTCTTAAGTTAGAAAATAAGAAGAAAATAGCAGTTAAGAAGAATTTTATTCTTAATATTGTTTCGTGAATCCGGCGCCTGGTTTGTAACAGAATCACACATTTGTGATGAAATTTATGAATCAAATTCACTCACCTTGAGTGTATCCAGAGTGGATGTTTGAAATCAGCACTAAAAACACAAAGTAAAATAAATAAATAAATAAACTCATGAAATATTGTGTTTTTTAAATATTCCTTTAAAGATTATCAAACTCATCCTTTGATTATCCTGTTTTTTTTTGTTTGTTTTTTTGTTTTGTTTTTTGTGGAAAGTTCTTCTCGTGAAGTAACTGGCTGTGTTTCTCTTAGGGGTCTTTGGATGTCTTCTGTGTGTAAATTAGCTTTAGGTATAAAGGTCTGTCCCACAGACAGATATTTGGGTTCAGACTCTCTGAAGACAGACTAACATCTTTGCTGAAGAATGTGCTGCTCTGATACCTTCAGGAAATTCTTCTCTCCACAAGAACTTATTTTATGTATAAGAGAAATCGACTGGCAAGCCACCAAAGTGACAGTTCAGCCAAATACAGGAAAATCTGACAATTATTACACTGTGAACATGGAGCTGATCAACTTTCTACTTTACACATAAAAATGTCACTCTTGCATGTTTCTCAGCTTCACAACACAGAAATGTTTAATTTCTCTTTAAGTCTTTCTTCTAATTTGTAGATCTAGTGGCTCCTGGATGAGTGTTTCTGTAAAAACCTTTCTAGAGTCTGAAAACAGTGACAATAATAACAATTAACTCATAAACTCTTACTAACTGCATACTGCGAACATCTACTGAAGACTAACAAGTGAATATCTACCTAGTGCATCTCGACAGCAAACTGTACAAAACTAACCAACAGAAATGATTCAGCAAACACCATTACAAAGCATTAAACCGAGTGAGTGAAGAAACAGACTGACCCAAACACAACAGAGTGCATTTCTCTTTCACAAACACCACTAACTGCACACTTCTCTCAAACTCGTCTTTCACTCATATATTATGAACTAGAGCTGGATTTGAAGCTCTGAGAGCATGAAAATAAAAAATAAAAAACCCACCAGGAACACAATCCTATTCATAAAATAAGTGCAATTATTTTCAGAGGAAATAATACTCACAGAGCAGAAGAGGGAGTTGACTGAGCTCCATACTGACTGAATAATGACTGACGGTTAAAGACAGACTGAGTTAAAGCCTCAAGACTTCCTGTCAGATCTTTAGATACATGATGACAGATTAAAGAATACATACAAATGTACCTCATGTGTTACAGAAAACCTTTTTAAGAAGTTGATAATCTTGTAACACATTTTCAAAAATGTCACGCAAGTTTCCTACTGAAATGTTGTGAACAGCATCAATTTGCCATTAGAAGTTTATTCTTGTGTGTTTAATGGAAACAGAATCATAACTTTGATGGATCTTTATTGAAATAATAGATGTATTCATAACTTTATAAGTTTACAGCTGCTGTTCCTCCCACACTGGTTAATGCCACTGATCTGAAAGAGAAGAAACCAAACCACAATAAAGGAGTCAACTTTGGCACTGATATATACCTGTGACAAGTTTAATATTCATACACCAAGACAACGGATGTAACAACTTTAATGCTTGTTCCTCTTAATTTAGTGAATTCAGCTTCTGTACGATTCAAATAACAATTTTGTTAGTACTTTTGAGAAAGTAACTTTTGAATATAAAGTATATAATTCTTGTCTTACTGTCCTCAGCAGTCATTTCAGTTCTTGCCAAAGGTCATAAGTCTTATTGTCATTTGCACATTTTCACGTGGTGGAAAACTGAACTGAAATTTGTAAGACAGGCTATGAACGCAAACAAACACACAACAACAACAATAAGCACATCAATGGCAAAAACAAAAGTGCAATACAAGATTACAATAGTACATGTGCATCATAGTGTCTTTCTTGGTTCAGTTCCTGATTGGGAATCGTATTTAATGGTTGCGCTCAATAATTTTGATTCAGTAAAAAGAATCGGATCATAAGAGTCATTCATTTGGGAATCAATCTGCACTAATCACACTGTATGATTTACTTAACCCTCTGCTATTGTTCATTTGGGGATCACACTTCTGTTGTTCACGGTCAAAAGCGTCTGAACACCTGAAATGTTTTTTTTTTTTTTTTTTTGTAAAATCAATGAAATATATTTTTGTTTAATAATATTTTGTATTTTGAGAGAATTTCATGGTACTAATTCATATTTATGCAATAAGTAGTATTCATAATAATGATCATTTTTCACATTGAATATAAATATAAGTCAATATAAATATAATACAATATTGTCACGGAGTCAACATCACCAGCACCATGTAGTCTCCACACCCACAGCACTTCATTGTCTGGTCTCGTCATTCCACACCGAAAGACTTACCTGACTCTTCCTTCGACAATACTTACCTCTTTGATGCCGTTCTTCTACCGAAGCTCTGATCCAGTCCGCCTTCATCTGTCTTCTGTCCTGATCTTCATCATCTACAACCAAAACCACATAGAGATTCAGTCAACCCAGCCAACAGAGCTCTACTTTAATCTTCAACCACTCACCTGCTCTTCTGCTGAATAATATCTTGTGTCCAATAAATCCTGTTTACAAACTTTACTTGTTTGCATTCTTCTGTCCTGACAAATATAAGATGTAACAATTAAACAAAAAGAAGCAAAAACATCATGCAAGATGATTCAAAAATAGGTTTATTGTAACAATCCAAAAGAAAATTCCCTAAAAATCTCTCTCTGTGACTGACCATAACTCAAATCCACTTTCTGTTTGACTCAGGAGTGTGTGCATGTGTGTAAATTATTATATTAGAAAAAAATCATGCTTAATATAAACTCAACTCCAGTGTACGTGTGTAAAGAACATGTAGGTCTAACAAAAAAACAGTCATTGTGTGTGTGAGTTTGTCTCCATTGTGACTCTGATTGAGAATATTCACACATAGACACACAGATGAATGATTTAACCCTGGAGTTCAGACTTGAGGAGCCAGAAACTGCACAAGAAACATTTCACATTCACTTTCTTTGGCTTTGAGTTGCCAAATGGCTTCATACGACAACACAAAAGTTTTCACTGACTGAGGCTCAGAAACTTCACCACTGGATTTCAACATTTTCTTCGCAACTGATCTGACTGACCGGCCCTTCTTTGAAACTTCATCAGTTCTTTTTTAAAACACTCTCCGGCACAGCTCTATCTGTCTTTCTTTTCCACTGATCATTCTGTACAATTATTAAACAGAAACATATAAGGGGATTGTTGTAACACTTTTTAAAGAGAACTTCAGCTGAACAATGGCACTATTTTCTTTTAAAGCTGCTGTACAGCTGTGATGCACAAAACATTTGTGTCAGATTATAATCTGCATTTTCTTAATGAATAAAATATAAACTGAAGAAAACTATTAGAAAAGACACAATTATCATCAATAATTGTAGAATATAGAATCATCTAAATTGTAGAATGACTCATTTAACGGAGGGACTGAGAGTGAAAGAGGAAGTGCTAGAAAGATAAACTGGTGTGAAGAGAAGTTCACATTAGTAGTTTTCAGATCTTGTTTTATTCGTGCTTCATGCAGAATGACCCTCAACACATACAAATCTGAATTAGTGGTGTTTGCTAAGTGTCGATCATTGCTCATACTCTGGGTCAAAGGTTTTTCATAAATATCTAACATTATTACAAGTTTTCTCAATTACTAAAATCAAATATATTAGCCACATTTCATCAACGTAACACCATTTTCTAAAATATTTATCACCACTATTAACACTATTCTTGTGTTTCTCAACTTTAAACACATAATCCGCACTTGACACCATGTGTTCATTTTCAGTAGCGTTAAAAACCACATGACCAGCAGTTCTCATGTGAACATTAGTATGCAACAGTTTTACACAACAGTAACAATAACCACAGGATGAGTTCAAATAATCACGTGTGAAATCATTGGCTGTACAAAAAAAAGCATGTTCAAGTATTGTTTAAAACTATAGTTCTTTTCTCTCCATATAAATGTAATAATTTCTGTACAGTAGTTTTAGGCTGAAAAGTCCAAACTATTGAGAGATTAAAACATGATTCATTAGTCAGAGGTCAAGATTCTTCTGCTTTTATTGTGACACTGGAAGACAAAGCATACGATCCAGAATCTCTCTTTATTATTATTTTTTATTTACTCATTAAAAAAGTAAACAAACATAAAATATGAAATATTGCAGCAATACAAATCAGGAGACTTGCACTAAAATAAGGAATAGCTTACAAATGACAGTGTGTTTGTGTGGTTATAATGTGAAACATGCAAATATATCACAAACCTTACATTGTAAAGAATAGCAATGTATTACATAAAGCAGGGCAAGATAAAAAAGATTAAACTTTCAATTAAAAAATAAAGATTGAAAAGCTACTGAAATGTAAGCTAATATATTAAAAACTTTATAAACAGAGAGTCACAGAGAGATAAACAAAAGTGTTTTTAAAGCAACTTTACAAAGATCAAACCCTCATTGAGCAAAGCCAAATGTGACATCACATAATATTAATAATTATTTTGACTGATTTGTTGGTCAGTTAAAAATAATGATAATAATTTCTTCTAATAAATCACTCAGGTGTTTTTCCTCTCATTCTGCAGCATTTGTAAATCAGTACAACTGTCACTATCAGATATGGACAAGCTGCCAGTGCAGAACTGAGTATGTGGAGGACAGAGATCTGAGAGTCTGATTGAGAGCCTGAAAAAGAGACACACAAACACTTTATCATGCACTATATCTGAACGAGGGCATATGAAGAAATAAATCAGCTCACAGTTTCATTGACTCTCACCTCTGACTGAGATCCAGCTCTTGGGAGACTCTCCTCTCTCTGGGTGTTTGCAGTAGTAGAAACCCTCATGTGACTTTGAGACAGTAGGGATGATCATCTCTGTAGTTTGATTCTGGATGAGTGATCCATCTTTATAGAAATCAGCACTGATGTTTGATAGGGTTGTATATTGATATAAACAGCGTAGAGTCAGATGATCTCCTTCAGTCACAGGATGAACAGGACTCTCCAGAATCACACCAACTACAGAAACACAGGAGACATGCAATATATGAACAAAATGGTAACATAATAAAAACAAGACAAAATAAAAAAGAACTTTATATTTTCCACTGCCCACATGGTTTCTGTTTTTAGTGTATTGCTATGATGGTCTGGCTGGTTGTTCAACGTCACACTACAGTATATCCTGCTCTT
Organism: Abramis brama; assembly: GCF_963993115.1. Classification (NCBI taxonomy): domain Eukaryota; kingdom Metazoa; phylum Chordata; class Actinopteri; order Cypriniformes; family Leuciscidae; genus Abramis; species Abramis brama. Next base: position 41,130,588 of record NC_139963.1, on the reverse strand, counting down.
GTTTAATAAACCTGTGTATTGATTGTAAACTGTCAGTGAAATGAATAAAACCATAAATACAGACTCACAGTGTACAGTGATATTAACAGGATGATATTTCTCTCCAGATTCAGACTGACACCAGTAAACTCCAGTGTATGATGGGACAGTGGATCTGATTGTACATGTAGATCCTGTTTGTGATCCCTGGAGAAATGATGAACAATCTTCCAGCCGGCCGATGTCTGTGTATCTTCTCACTGTCCATCCATCAGAGTTACTCTGGTCCTCACAGCTCAGAGAGAGAGAGACAGATGTGAAGTGTTGAGTTCTGCTGGGACTGATGATCAGAGACACTGGAGGAGAAACACCTGACAAGACAATTACAGCTATAATTTGGAAATTGTTTTTATTAAAGATGAACCAATCATTTAAACTCTCTGTGAACTCACCAGTGACCCACAGTAGTTGTGTGTTGCTGTAAACGGCTGTTTTATCTCTCTCTGCTGTGCACACATAAACTCCTGTGTGATTTAGATCAGCAGAACTGACAGTGTATTTTCCTCCAGCTCCTCTGCTGCTGTCTGAGAGGAGCTCATAATCATTCCTGATCCCTGAATAAAGTGAGAATGTGTAGAATTCATATAAATTACATTTTTAACTAAACTTGAACCTGAATACACTCGTTTACATTGGTGTAACTCAGATTACTCAATGTGTTTAGGTTGTTTTATTCAGGGTTTGATCAATGGCTCTTATGTTGTTACAGAGGAGTGACTGGTAATGAGGGATTGGGATCTCAAAGTTTCACTGCTTGGTGTCCATGGAAGTGTTGTCCTTAATACCCAGTCTGTGTCTGGTTTCAGACATATTAAATTATATATTTCACTTCAATAAAACCAGTTAAATCAGATGAAGCACATTATGACTGACCTGATGAGACAGTTTCAGTGAACCAGCTGAATGTCCAGCCTGTAGAGGAGCCGTTAACCTCACAGATCAGAGTCACTGGATCTCCTTCAGTCAACCACTCCTGAGGAGAAACACTTAAAACTGCTCTGGGAACTGAAATAGAGACATCACTCATTAATAACATGTTAAACTTGTGTGTGTAAAATAAATACAAATAATAAAATGTGCTGTTTTTTATTGTGTGAAGGACTGATTGTTTTAGTTTCAGCTTCAGGAGAGTCAGTGTTTGAGTCTTTACTCCAGAGAAACTCCCATCCATCCCATGACTGACCCAGCTCACATCTCAGAGTAACTGAGTCTCCAGTGAACACTGGACTATGTGGCCGTACAGTCAGAGTTGGTTTGAGAACATCTGTTAATATAAAATTATTGGGAATTTGGGAGCATTAGCTCTGAAAGGTTTTCAATTAAAATCGATGATCTCATTCTCTCACTGGTAAATTATTCATATATTTTGATTTCATAGACAATGTAAATGCAAAAACTTAAAAGACAACAGAGGTTCAAAGCCACAATCTTTGTGTTAATAATCCAGAGCTCGACTCACAGTGTCACACCACCAACATCTACACCAGCAGTCAAAGAGACACACCATTCAACAAAGTTTTGTGCAGGTGCAGCAGTTCACATGAACATTTAAAATGATACAGTAGATGATAGTGTTGGATAAACTGGTATAGTTTCTGACCAGTAGGTGGTGCTGTAACCAAACCTGCATCTGCTCAGATAAATGGACAGGCAAAGCTTTATTCATAGTGTTAATTCAAAGAAAATCTTTGGGTTCTGAGGATATTTGGTCAATGATAAAAAGAGGTATTTGTTCAATGTTGCACATGATGGATAAAAATGCTGTTTTTGGAGTTATAGTGATTTCTTCACCCAATTCAATTTTAATTGTAAGAAAAAAGATTAAATGAAAGATGAAATGTTTTCCCTAGACGTCGGTTTTCTTTTGATTGTTTAATAATTGTTTGCTTGGTTTGTAAATAAATTTGTTTATTGTTAAAGCATTTGTTGTTTGCCTCTTTTATGTTGCGGTAAATGAGCCAGTCGTAACAATATACACTATATTATTTAAATTGGGTTACATTCTGTTGCACTTACCTCTCTTTTCATTGTGTGCAATATCATGCAGTACTGACTGCTTACTGTGCAATATTTGACTGTCGCCTTGCTTGCACTGGTTTTGTGTGTATTGTTTTATACTGTCTTTGCGTTGCCTTAATTTTGGCATATTGTTTATTGATGTATTTTACTGTATATTGGTTATTATTGGTTATTACAGTTTTTCTCGATTGTTTACACACATTTTCTGAAAGCATGCCTCATATTCTCAGAACTCTACACACAAATAAAAAAACACACACAATGGGCAAAACCCCTCAATTCTCCTGCAAAATGAAACTTTACATTCGAAACAATGTTATTTCTTCTCAAAATGGTATTTTGTTTTCAAATGACACACACAAACCATCATATGAATAGACATTTATAAGAACCAGTTGAACACTGATGTGCTCAATGTAAAACACTATGATGAATGCAAAACACTTCTTCTCCATTCATCATAATGACTTAGGCCTTTTATTTTTGTTCAGTGTTACACTTACTACAGACAGTACATATATAAGTGTGTTGTAAAATATTTGAGAATATTGTTTTTATACTCAGAACACACAAATACACGGTAACAAATACATTTTATTTTTCCCACAAAAACAATGTACTCAGTGTACATCCCAACCAACACAAAGTTGGACATACAGTGGTCTACATACAAAACAACAGAAGAATTGACTGTATACAGTTAAGGTGATGATACACAGGGCAACTTTTTGAGCAATGTTGCAGGGCAATCTTGCCGAGTGATTGTTGCTTGGGCACTTTCCCATTGAAAATGGGCAATACATTTCTATCTGGATAATTTAGATCGGTCGTGGGCCCTGTGTCTCATCTGGTTGCCCGTTGACGGCAACATTGCCCAGCAACATTGCTCAAAACGTTGCCCTGTGTATCATCACCTTTACAGTAAAAAAAACACAAAAAAAAACAAAACAATGTTGGCATCCATTTCTCCATTGAAGAGCTGACCTGTTGCTCTTTTATGCTAAAGCTCTGATTGCTAATTGTAAAACTGTGTGATGGGTGTTTGCCCATGTGATGAGTCCGTGTGCATATTTGAATGGCAGTGTGTTCCTTGTGAAAACAAGAGATTTTCTGCATGAAAATAGTGCCAAAAGCAGAGAATTGTGTGTAGTGTTTTGAAAAAAGTGTGTTTTAGAACTGCAATTTGAGTGTAAAGCAGGAATTGTGCTTGTAGTTTAGCAGAATTGGTTCAGGCGGTTGGTGAATGAGTTACATGTTGTGGTCATTGTGTCTCAAGTACCAGTATTTGTGTGTAAACAATTGAGAAAAACTGTAAGACAACAATAAACAATAAAAATAATTAAAATGACAAATTGGACACCCGGCCTACGGTCTCTCATGGACTTAACAGACACACGTACGCGGCAGCCATTGTAAGTCCATGAGACCAAAAGTGCATATGAAGTGTATGTTGTATATGAAGTTGTATGGGGGCGGAGCCTGATTATTCCCGACACCTGAGGCCTGTGCCTATTTAACAGCTGCTGGTGCCACTTCACAAATACCCTTTGAATAAATAAGTTGAACCGGATTCCCTCTAGTGTTTCTCTTACCGGAAACACACACACCACCATCTTGACTGCATTAATCCTGAACCCTTGAGCGTCCCAAGCGCTCGTATATGGTCCTTCGAGCCGGATTTGCCTCAAGATGGATTCTGAAAATGCCACTGCAGCTGAGCCCGTTGTCTGACCTCGTCCTCCAAGAGAGAGACATCTTCCTGTTCATCTGGCCGATTACGACATCCAGCTCCCGCCTACCTTACACCCTGACACACTTCCTGCTGATTTGTCTTCGCAGAGACCATCTAGATCGTCAAGACATGCGTCTAGATCCAATTCTGCTGATACGGTTTCCAGTACTTCATCCAGATCCAAACTTAAGGCACAACGCAGATCTCCCAAACATGGACTCTCTGATCTTCACGCTGCCATGCTGGAGGAAAGGCTAAAGACGCTGGACTTGGAAGAACTTCAACAGCAGATCGAAGAGGACGCCATTGTAGATAAAGAGTGTGAGAGACTTGATGCTCAGGCTAGAGAAGCGCAGTATAGGAACAAGCCACTAAGGCAAGAGAGTTGCTAGCTAAACAGGTAGAGACCCGACGGCGTCTTAAAAAGGTTCGAAACGAGCTTGAGGTTGCTAAATATGTTTGTGGACTTATTAAACAGGAATCTCAAGAGGTTAGTGATTCTGATTCACAGTTCGAACATGTTGTTGACACTGTATCAGAGGTAAGCAAACCACACATAGTCGTTGTTACAGATCCTCTTAAGTCGTCTGTAGAATCAATGCCTCGTCATTCTACCCCTTGCCCGGTTAAATTGATACCTGTGTCATCAATTATGCCTCACCCTGTTTCACCTGCTTCAGTAGCCGAACCCCCATTCAGTTCAGTCACTGCAGCTGCTGAGGTTACCCAGCCCAACATAGTTACGAGGTCATCTGCTTCGCTAGAAACTGCACAGCCCAGTTTAATGTTTAGGCCAAGTAATGATGTTCCCCTAACCTTTAACCCGGCTGCGGTGGCCAGGCCACACCACTACTCAGATACCTCTTTCACCTATAGTCAGACACCCTCTGTCAATGTCCTGCCTAGAGCCCCACCTACAGTTCCTGTAACACTAGGGGCCCCTTTACATACTCAGACTTATCCAGTCGTGAATCCTAGCCCTTATTGGACAACACTATCGCACCCTGCTCCTCCACCTGACGCCTATCATAGTCGAGCATTATTGTACCCTTCCCCAGCCCAACCACCTGGTCTGGAAATGTTAGCTGCCTCAGCTTATGGTGTCCCAAAGCCGTCTATCCCATACTTTGACACTGGTCGGGAAAGTGACTTCGCACTACTGAAAATGGCCTTAGATAATGTAATGAATAACCAACCTCATTTAGGTGAACATTACAAATACCAGGTCCTTTTAAGTCACTTAAAACTCCCCAGCGCTCTTCAGTTGGCCAAAGCATACATGCACGACCCCAGGCCATACACTACCTCATTACAAGCGCTGCAGGACAAATACGGGCAACCCCGTCAACTGGTCCAGTCCGAATTAGGTGCTATATTGAATGCACCATCAGTTAAGTTCGGTGATGCAGAGGATTTTGATTCTTTTTCCCTATCTATCCAAACATTAGTAGGGATGCTCAGAACGTTGGAGGGCCCAAACGGATACGAGCTGCGCTGTGGTTCTCATGTTGACCGATTGTTAAGCAAGATGCCACCATCATATCGTGATGGGTTCGTGGAGTACTGTTTCAGCCGAGGTATTTTACAAACTGGCACAGACCGCACTTATACATTACCTGATCTGTCTGCATGGCTGCAGATGAAGTCACAGGCAAAACGCATCTCCAATAAAGCAGCTAAACTGTATCAGACTGATACCACTAGATCCACCAAGAAAGATCAGCAAAGGTCAGTACCTTTTCGCCCAAAGGAGAAATCCACATCTTTCTTGTATTCCGCTGAGGCCAGTTCAGTCTGGCAGGGACAGTTGAAATCTAAGAACCCTTCCAAGATTCAACCATTTTGCCCATATTGTAACTCTAAGGACCACTTCCTTAACGCATGTACAAAGTTCAAGACACTGACTACAGATCAAATAGTACAGTGGATCTCCAAAGAGAAGCACTGTTGGAAATGTGGGCGAAATCATACTCCAGACAGTTGTAATCTAAAAAGAACCTGTACAAACTGTAAAGAGTTACATCTGACCATCTTGCATGATGCAGCCTTACAGATCCAAAAGAGTGTGCTTATGGTCAATGTTCCTACACCTCAGGTATATTTAGACCGGCCCAACCGATCACAAAAGGTAATGCTGAAGATAGTCAAGGTTTTACTGCACAATCGAGAGAAAGTCATGGAAACATACGCCGTGCTTGATGATGGTTCAGAGCGTAGTATTGTTCCGTCACAGGCTGTAGACCAGTTGAATCTCCAGACGGAACCTGAAACACTCACGTTACGCACTGTTCATCAGGATGTAGTTAATCTGCATGGATACACCGTTTCCTTACATGTGTCGACCCTTCACAGACCATGCAAAAAATTCCTGATTCCTCATGCTTTCACCGCAGATAACCTGAGACTTTCTGAACATTCTTACCCTGTGTCAGCTCTTCAACGCAAGTATGAGCATATCAGGTCCTTGCCGTTACCCTTGATGGACCGAGCCCAACCTCTACACTCTTAGAAGAAAAGGTTCTATATAGAACCTTAAAAGGTTCTGTCAGGCGCTACGTATTTGGAACCCCTAAAAGGTTCTATATAGAACCCTTTTTAAGGGTTCAATCAAAAGAACCCTTTAGGGTTCTTTGTAACCAGGAAAAAGGTTCTATATGGAACCTTTTAGGGGTTCATTCATTATCATTTGTTCCCTTTCGTCAGCAGGGAACTCCGACGCCTCGTCGGGGGAGTTCCCCTGACGAATTGGAATTGGGATCACGCCAGGGATCCAACCGCCTTCGAGAGAGTTAACAACGAGCCAATGAAAGAGAAACTGAATTGGCATGCAATATTTGCATTCCGCGGCCCGCCTACCAGCGCGGGTATAAAAGGCGGAAGTAAACATTGCGCAATGCTTATCGCCTCGGAGCCGAACAGGATTCAACACTGTCTGCTGCTGTTTCCTTCGCCTGAGAGAAAAGAAGAAAAAGAGTTTTTTCATCGAGTCCTCTTCAGGAAAGAGTCCTCTCTATCTGCCGGTGTTACAGCCTGTCAGCGATCGCCGCTTCCTGCCGCCAGCCGTGCCTTTTTGATTAAATCAAAAGCCGTTTTCACGGCTGGTATTGAGTGCCCACACGGGCTTGCAGTTTCCCCGTGTGTGGCCGCGGTGGGTCCCTGTGTGCTTCGGCACGTGAAAGAGAGGTTCTCTCTCTTTCCTGAAAGAGCTTTTTCGGGCGACCTGCGCCTTTGTCTACGTGACAAAGATGTCATCTCGCCCGTGCGTTTCTGGATGCGGTAGACTTCTGTCTCAGGGTGATGGTCACAGATACTGCGTCTCGTGCTTGGGCTTAGGGCACGCAGAGGCAGCATTTGTGAACGAGTCATGTTCTCATTGTGGGAACATGACTCTGGCGGCGCTCCGCTCGAGACTTAAAATCCTTCAGCAGAAAATTGCTGAGGGGGTCCCTTCAGTCTACACCCGTTCTAGTTCGTCTGCTGGTTCAGTCCAGCAGGCGACTACTTCGGCTGTGGCTGTTGGTGAGCGTATGAGGGTTACAGTGCGGAATATCTCGCCAGGTGAAATACCCTCACGAGGTTCCCACTCCTCTGTAGCGCCGTTGCCATCGGTGCCCTTGTTGGAGCCACTGGAGCCGCCCCGTGCGGTTCCGGTTGTTTCCTTCGGGGCGCCACCTGAAGATGCGATGTCTATCGCAGCATCGGAGGGAGAGCGGTCATCCTCGGGTGACGACTCACCGGGTCTACCCCCTTCGGGTGCGGTGGCTGCGGCCGAGCCGGATCCTGAGTTGGCCGCTATGCTTGCCCGGGCGGCCGCGAATGTCGGGCTCGTGTGGAACCCTCCACCGTGTCCCGAACCTTCGCGGCTTGATGATTGGTGTATTGGGGCGGGTCGCGCTGGTTCTCAGCGTCCCGCTCCGGTCCCGTTCTTCCCGGAGGTGCATGAGGAGTTGACGAAGTCGTGGATGGCACCCCTGTCTGCCAGACATAGACCGACTCACTCCTCCTCCCTCACCACCCTGGATGGTGGGGCGGTTAAGGGATACGAGGGAATCCCCCCAGTGGAGCGGTCAGTAGCGATGCAGTTGTGTCCGAAGGCCGCTTCCACTTGGCGGGGTGCCCCTTCACTCCCCTCCCGCGCCTGTAGGTTCTCCTCCGGTCTGACCGAGAAGGCTTACACGGCGTGTGGAGAAGCCGCTTCCGCCCTGCATGCCATGGCGTTGCTTCAGGTCCACCAGGCCAAAGCGCTTCATGACATGCAGCAGGGTGGTCCTGACCCAGGGGTGCTGCAGGAGCTGCGTGTGGCGACGGACTTCGCCCTCCGGGCGACGAAAGTCACCGCACGTTCTCTGGGACGGGCGATGTCCACTTTGGTGGTCCAGGAGCGCCACCTTTGGCTTACCCTCGCGGATATGCGGGATTCAGAGAAAGCCAGGTTTCTGAATGCCCCTGTATCCCGAGGGGGCCTTTTCGGCGACGCGGTGGGGGACTTCGCCCAAGAGTTCTCCGCCGCCCAGAAGCAGTCTGAGGTGCTTCGGCATGTCCTGCCCAGAAAGCGGACTGCTGCTGGTCCGTCTTCTGCGGCCGAGGTACCCCAGACTGCTCGTCGCCGAGGGCGCCCTCCTGCGGCTGCCTCCGCTCCTCCTCCTGGGCAGCAGTCCAACCCCAGGAGGCGGGGCGGCGGTCGTAAGAGGGCTCCCCCGCCTGCTCAGCCGCCTCCGACCCCCAAGAAGGCCAAAGGGAAGAGGCGTTCCTGAGACGGGCGACCCAGAGGACCGAAGAGCTGCTCTACAGGAGGGGGCCTCTGCTCCCCTCCTTCCCCCGGAGGAGGGCCGGGTGGAGAATCCTTTGTTTGTTTTTGTTTCTGTTCCGCCACCGACCAGACGGTCGGTGGTACCCAAAACTTCAATAAAAGAGCAATTTCTTCCTCCTCTGGGTCATTCACGGTTGAGACTGCTGAACAAGCAGTCTCTCCCGTTAGAGAGTGGGACGGCAGTGTGCGCCACCCTCAGGTCTCGCCACTCTCAGTCCCCTCTCCCCAGCTCTCAGATAGCAGTGGCGCCACCTCGGTCACGCCACTCCTGTCTGCCGCTGGGCGGGAAGGCAGCGAGACCAGCAGCCGCCCTCGGGCCTTGCTCCTTGTCTCCTCCCCTTCCCTCGCCAGGCGACAGACCGCAGCAGAACACTCTCGGGTCTTCTCTGCCGTCTGTCCCCCGGTGGAGGCAGGTAGGTGTCGTCCAAATACACACCCAGACCCCGCTCTCGGCCGCTACAATGCCACCAGAGCCATGTCCCTGCCCTCCACCTCGCTGCCCCTCCGCGGGTACGCCGGTCGTGCGGGTGGGCTCGTTGCGGCGGTTTCTCGGAGCCTGGTTAGAGCTCCCGAGTCCGTAGCGCTGGCTCATCCGCACCATCCGGCTCGGCTATGCAATTCAGTTTGCACGCCGGCCTCCCAAGTTCAGGGGCATCCACTTCACCCGTGTACGTCTAGTGGATGCTCCGGTCTTGCGGAAAGAGATCGACGTCCTGCTGGCGAAGGACGCGATCGAGCCGGTCCCTCCAGCCGATTTGAGGTCAGGGTTTTACAGCCCTTACTTCATTGTACCCAAGAAAGGCGGTGGGTTACGACCAATCCTGGATCTGCGAGTATTGAATCGGGCCCTGCACAAGCTCCCGTTCAAGATGCTCACACAGAAACGCATTTTCGAGTGCATCCGTCCCCAGGATTGGTTTGCAGCGATCAACCTGAAGGACGCGTACTTTCATGTCTCGATTCTTCCCCGACACAGACCATTTCTTCGGTTTGCTTTCGAGGGTCGAGCATATCAGTACAAGGTCCTACCCTTCGGGCTGGCCCTGTCGCCCCGTGTCTTCACGAAAGTCGCGGAGGCGGCCATTGTTCCCATGAGAGAACAAGGCGTTCGCATTCTCAACTATCTCGACGACTGGCTCATTCTGGCTCACTCGCGAGATGTGTTGTGCGATCACAGGGACATGGTGCTCCGTCACCTCAGTCAGTTGGGGCTTCAGGTCAACTGGGAGAAGAGCAAACTCTGCCCCGTGCAGAGGATCTCTTATCTCGGTATGGAACTGGACTCAGTCGCTCAGACTGCGCGCCTCACAGAGGAGCGCGTCCAGTCAGTGCTCACCTGTCTCAAGTCCTTTCGAGGCAGGACAGCGGTCCCACTGAAACAGTTTCAGAGGCTCCTGGGGCATATGGCAGCCGCAGCCGCAGTAACGCCGCTCGGCTTGTTGCATATGAGACCGCTCCAGCACTGGCTTCACGACCGAGTCCCAAGGTGGGCGTGGCAGAGCGGCACGTTCCGGGTCAAAGTCACCCCGCACTGTCGCCAAACCTTCTCCCCTTGGTCGGATCCTGCGTTTCTACGGGCCGGAGTGCCCCTAGTCCAGGTTTCCAGGCATGCTGTGGTGTTCACAGATGCTTCTGCCAAGGGTTGGGGGGCCACGTACAAAGGGCATGCAGTCTCGGGTCTGTGGACGGGGCCCCAGCTGCATTGGCACATCAATTGCCTAGAGTTGCAAGCAGTACGCTTGGCCTTGTGTCGCCTCAAGGGGTTTCTCAGACACAAGCATGTACTGGTCCGTACGGACAGCACTGCGACCGTTGCGTACATCAACCGACAAGGTGGTCTGCGCTCCCGTCGTATGTCGCGACTCGCCTCCCACCTCCTCCTATGGAGTCAGAAGCATCTGAGGTCGCTTCGTGCCATTCATGTCCCAGGGGAGTTCAATTATGTGGCCGACGAGCTTTCACGTCAGCCTCCCCTTCCGGGAGAGTGGCGACTCCATCCCCAGGCGGTCCAGCTGATTTGGCGAATCTTCGGAGCCGCACAGGTAGACCTGTTTGCCTCTCCGGACACGACCCATTGCCAGTGGTATTACTCCCTGACCGAGGGAACTCTCGGCACGGATGCCCTGGCACACAGCTGGCCCCGGGACTTACGCAAATATGCGTTCCCCCCAGTGAGCCTTCTTGCACAGACACTGTGCAAGGTCAGGGAGGACGAGGAGCAGGTCCTTTTGGTGGCCCCGTATTGGCCAAACCGGACTTGGCTCCCAGAACTCATGCTCCTTGCGACAGCCCCTCCCTGGCCGGTTCCTCTGAGGAAAGACCTTCTCTCTCAGAGACGGGGCACTCTATGGCACCCGCGTCCAGACCTCTGGAAACTCCATGTCTGGTCCCTGGACGGGACGCGGAGGTTTTAGATGGCCTGCCACAGGCAGTGGTAGATACCATCTCTTCAGCTAGAGCCCCCTCTACGAGGCGCCTCTATGCTCTGAAGTGGAACCTGTTCGTCGGCTGGTGTTCTTCCCACGGGGAGAACCCACGAGCTTGCCCGATCAGAGTCGTGCTCTCCTTCCTACAACAAGGGTTGGAGCGAAGGCTGTCTCCCTCCACCCTTAAAGTGTATGTTGCCGCAATAGCCGCACATCACGATGTAGTTGAAGGTAAGTCCGTGGGGAAGCACGACCTGGTCATCAGATTCCTCAAGGGTGCTAGGAGGCTAAATCCACCTCGCAACTTGCACCCTGTACCCTCTTGGGACTTAACTCTGGTGCTTAAGGCACTTCAAAGTCCTCCTTTTGAGCCTTTGCTGTCAGTCGAGCTTAATATCCTGTCCATTAAGACAGCGCTCCTGTTAGCATTGGCTTCCTTCAAGAGGGTAGGGGATCTGCAGGCATTTTCGGTCGACGAATCGTGCCTAGAGTTCGGGCCTGGCCTTTCTCAGGTCATATTGAGACCCAGGCTCGGATATGTGCCCAAGGTTCCTACCACTCCCTTCGCGGACCAGGTAGTGAACCTGCAAGCGCTGCCCCAGGAGGAGGCAGACCCAGCCCTAGCTTTTCTCTGTCCCGTCCGGGCCCTCCGGGTTTATATAGACAGAACGCAAAGCTTTAGGACCTCAGATCAGCTCTTTGTTTGTTACGGAGGCCAGCAGAAGGGGAAGGCTGTCTCCAAGCAGAGGTTAGCCCACTGGCTAGTGGATGCTATCACCAGGGCTTATGAGTCCCAGGGTGAGCCTTGCCCACCCAGGCTGCGGGCTCACTCCACTAGGAGTGTTGCCGCTTCCTGGGCTCTGGCACAAGGCGCCTCGCTAACAGACATTTGTAGAGCTGCGGGCTGGGCGACACCGAACACGTTCGCTAGGTTTTATAGCCTACGTGTGGAACCTGTTTCCTCCCGAGTACTTGCTACGGCCAGCAATTAGAGGGAATAGGTGTGTCGGCTTGCGACGCCATTCCGTGAGCGGATACGTGCGTCTTTTTGCTCCGTTGGTTACCCAACAAACGGCTAACCTCGTGAGTTCCTCCATCATCCCCTCCGGTGCCAGGCGTTGCGGACCGCCGGCACCAGGTCTGCTACCTTCAGTAAGGAGTTGCTAGTAGACTGGGTGCCTTTTCCAGTGGTCCCTGCGGCGACCCATGATTGCCACGTGCAGTTCAGCCGTGTCTTCCCCTTGACAGACGCATTCTGTCGTCCCTGTTGAGTACGCTCCTCACTCCTCCGGACTGGGACTACCTTCAAGGACTGCCATATGTTTCACTACCCCACGTGGTTAGTACATGTGTGTATTTGAGGGCCTTCCTCTAGGCTGCCTCAGCTTCCTCAGCGTTCCCCCCCTTATTATTTTCCTTGGGGACGGGCACGCTTTCCCAGTGTTATCCAATATCCACTGTTTGGGTCTTGCGGAACAGCAGTGGGGTTCCCTAGCTAGCTCCCGCAAAATTTCTGGAAACTGCTGCAGGGTAGCTTAGCTGGGCGCTGGAAGGGGCCAGCACCATGGCGTTTTGGTAGGGATCCCAATTCGTCAGGGGAACTCCCCCGACGAGGCGTCGGAGTTCCCTGCTGACGAAAGGGAACGTCTCGGTTACGTATGGTAACCCTCGTTCCCTGAGTCCAGGGAACGGAGACGCCTCGTCCCGTCGCCATGTTGCTGTACCTTCGCGGAGGACTGAACACTGTTCGGCTCCTCAGCGAAAAGCATTGCGCAATGTTTACTTCCGCCTTTTATACCCGCGCTGGTAGGCGGGCCGCGGAATGCAAATATTGCATGCCAATTCAGTTTCTCTTTCATTGGCTCGTTGTTAACTCTCTCGAAGGCGGTTGGATCCCTGGCGTGATCCCAATTCCAATTCGTCAGGGGAACTCCCCCGACGAGGCGTCTCCGTTCCCTGGACTCAGGGAACGAGGGTTACCATACGTAACCGAGACGTTTTGTCCTTTCCGGATTAAATATTTCATATTATTGACAAACATCAAGACCCTAAAATGTAAAAATGTAATTCACATAGAAGTCACCCATGAATACTGAAAAAAAGCACACCCAAAGTGCATAGAACTAGTAATTTATTTATATTAACAAAAATAATTACTATTACTGAAAGAATGCTACTGTAATTTCAAATATTCAAGGCTTTAAATGTACAAATCAACATTAAAACATCAACCATTTAAAAATTATCTCATAAATAATGAAAATAGAGTTTCACCTACATCTACATATTACAAAATAAGTCCATAAAATGTACAAAATTACATTAATCTATCACTAATAAATAATGCAAATATACAGATTCATCTAAATTCCCATCAGTGTTAGAACAACATCAAGTCACTCAAAACTACAAATCCATATTAATATCACTCACAATGGAAATATACAGATATAGAAGTACTTCAAATCTACAAATTCATATTAATATCACTCATAAAGAATGAGAATACATAGATTAAAATTCAGATCAGCATTTCAGAACATCAAGTACTTCAAATCTACAAATTTACATTAATATCACTCATAAAGAATTGTAATTACAGATTCAAATTCAGATCAGCATTTCAGAATAACATCAATCGCCTCATATTTACAAATTTACATTAGCACTATTCATGACATATCAAAGTATTATGATAATTGATTATACATTTTGAGCACTGGGACAGACAGGTTTTTTTTTTAGCTGCTGGAGAGTTTAAACAGGTAGTGCTCAACAAAATTCACTGTGTGAGTGATGTGCTTGGGGTATTCCACACTGAATACGAAACAAGTAGCAAAGAGGCACTCCATTGCCTCCATCACTGGTTGATGGTTTGGAGCCATTTGCAGACATCATCTGTAATCTTGAAAAGGAAAACAGAAAGTTACTATAATTTCACATCATGTACATGTCACTAATTTATTAACCTCTTAGTCTACCGTGAAAAAAAGTAAAGTTGTATTCTGTAAATGTAAATATTAAAGTAAATATTAGTGGAATTTCTAAATAATTTATTGATTTTTTTATATAAAATTGCCTAAAACTTTAAAATGAACAATCAAGATGCGTATGTAAATTTCTCAAAAACAAATCTTCTACAAAAAGCATTAAACAAATTTGTATTTGAACAGGCAATTTAAAAATGTTGCTGAGGGAAAAAGGCTCCAGCCTCCCCACAACCCTAAAGAGGAAAAGTGATTTAGGGAATTAATGGATGAAGGGGGATAAGAACATGTGAATAGACCCTAATTGTACAGTCTACAAGCAAGTGCATTCCAAGTAAAGATACAGTGTCAATTTAATACACTTGTTATCAAGGCTGATTAATTGTAGTTAAAGGGATAGTTCACTTTAAAATGAAAATTCTGTCATCATTTACTCACCCTCAAGTTGTTTCAAACCTGTATGAATTTCTTTCTTCTGCTGAACACAAGGGAAGATATTTTGAAGAATGTCAGTAACCAAACAGTTAACTGGAACCATTGACTTCCATAGTATTTTTTTTTCCCTAACCCTAACTTTTGATCATTAATTTTTAAAATGAATTGTAATTCATTTAAAATGTAATTTGGTTAAAACTTTTTGGACTGAGGTATTTACTTGGTTAATATAAAACAAAAATTATATTACTTGGGATATGGTGAAAGTTGGAATACATTTAGGCCGCTGTACGTGAACTGTATCGTTCAGTTTCGTTCCGACAAACGGGGCACTACTTTTTCTTTTGCTCAATATGTTCAACGTTAATAAAAGGTATCCAAGCAAAAAGTTCTCTACGCATTATCCTGCAGTTAATGAGAAAAGTATAATTTATTGGCGCACTATATTGACTGCGTATTGACACATAAAACTGTTGAGCTAGATTTTCAACCAATCAGCATCGAAAATGTAACTAGGTCAGAGCCGAAATCAAGCCAATATCACTACGCACATGTAAACATGGAAGAGGACGTAAGCAGCGCATCTTCATCTGATAGCGGCGATCAAGCTCGATTAACACCCGTAAAGTGTATTCTTCATGTCGGAAAAGATGGTGGGAAAGGTCCGCAGCCCTTTAACGTTACTGAAGTCCGATGGGAAAAAATCAAGCAATGTGCGTAGGAATGGCTCAAAACGTCGGACACTACGGAGCTAACGTTAGCTATTGCTAATATACATGTTGCCCTCCTGGACAAACCGGTCTCTGATGTCCCAACAACTACGGGTTTCACCCGGCCTGCTATCTGCGTTTTATAGACAAAAAAAACGCTTGACTTTTGTGTATGTGTGTGATGGGTAGGTTTAGGGGTCGGGTTAGTGTGTGTGTGTGTGAGAGAGAGAGAAAGAGAGAGATGGGTAGGTTTAAGGGTCTGGTTAGTGTGTGTGTGTGAGAGAGATGGGTAGGTTTAGGGGTCGGGTTAGTGTGTGTGTGTGTATGAGAGAGAGAGAGATGGGTAGGTTTAGGGGTCGGGTTAGTGTGTGTGTGTGTGTGAGAGAGATGGGTAGGTTTAGGGGTCGGGTTAGTGTGTGTGTGTGTGTGAGTGAGAGAGTGGGTAGGTTTAGGGGTCGGCTTAGTGTGTGAGTGAGAGAGTGGGTAGGTTTAGGGGTCGGGTTAGTGTGTGTGTGTATGAGAGAGAGAGAGAGATGGGTAGGTTTAGGGGTCGGGTTAGTGTGTGTGTGTGTGTGTGTGTGTGAGAGAGAGATGGGTAGGTAAATAAATAAATCAAAATTAAATCTTGTTTACAATAATCATTCCTGTGAATATGTACATGTAGTGCAGTTACTGCTCGTGTATGCAAATTAACAATTCACCATTAAATGTGTTATTTTTAAAAGTGTTTTTTTTTTAATACTTTTGAGTTTAACTTGGAGATTTGGGGAGATTATAGGGGGGGGGGTTTGCAAAAAAAAACTTGCATCACAATAAGTGTATTGTGATTGTCAAAACATTTTAGTAACTAAACTGAATTTTATTAGGTTTAGGTTCAGGTTCAGGTTCAGGTTTTCTTTATTTGTACCCGTAGGTATATTTGGTTTGCAGTGTCAGAGTGTCATCCATACATTTAGACAAAACACAAACAATAAAAACATTTGACGATACAAAAGATTAAAAAACTGGTGTCACAAAAAAAAAAAAAAGCATAGCTTAAAACTAGCATAGCTTCTGTGTCATCTATATATTTTGTTCCTCTGATTAATGGCTGCTGGAACAAAGCTATTTTTATACCGCTTAGTTCTGCTCTTTGGAACTCTATACCTTCGTCTGGATGGAAGAAGTTGAAATTCACTATGCAAAGGATGGGCATCATCGTTTAAAATTGAGCCAGTTATCTGCTGTAACTGTCTGGTATACAGGGACACTGGGCTTAACTGAGACACTCCAATCAACTTACTAGACCATTTAACAATTTGGTTTAGGGAATTTCTGTTTTTTAAGGACAGATTCCCAAACCATGACACCATACAAAAAGATAAAACTGATTCCATGAAAGCTCGATAAAATAGGACCATGATGGTTTTGTCAACGTTAAAGTAAGATCATTTCCTCAAACAAAACAGACGCTGGTGCCCCTTTTTGCACACAGCTTCACAATTTGCCTCAAAATTTAATTTTGAGTCGATTTAGTGACAACATGTTACAATGTTTATATGGTACAATTTCTGGTAAGCTACGCCTTTTAAAAAAAAAAAAATTCTTGAAACAAATTTCACGATTTCAATTCAATTCTTGTGATTTGATTTAATATTGCCTCATTTGGATAAATATTAGGTACACAAGATAGGCATTCATTTTTCTCAAGAAAAAAAAAACATAGGCTACATACAGACAGCCCTATCAGCTGGTAGTATTATTTAAGGTTAAAAATAACTCAAATTAAATATAATGCGTT
Organism: Abramis brama; assembly: GCF_963993115.1. Lineage (NCBI taxonomy): Eukaryota > Metazoa > Chordata > Actinopteri > Cypriniformes > Leuciscidae > Abramis > Abramis brama. The sequence goes on along the minus strand of NC_139963.1, from coordinate 41,113,650 downwards.
TTTTATTATAATAACAACTTTATTTAATGATATAAGTACAAATATAATAAATATGTAATATAGTAGCCTACACATATTTAGCAAAATACTCTCTATAGCTCTTTTTCTAGCCAACTAACGTGCCTAACGTTATATTATGGTCATTAAATGGCTTTCCTGAGGTAAATGTTATGTGACATAATTGTTCTCCAGCTGTTTTATTGACCCCTTTTTTTTGATTGATTGATCGATATTATGTATGAAGAATATACATTTCGGTAAGCTGTACTGTTTCTTTCAACATTGTTCATTCGTGTTTATTTACAACCGCTATGGATCAATTACAAACGCCAAAACGGTATTTATTGTTTGAATTTCGTAATTAAATTGACAGAATCTGAGAGCTGAGATTTTTTTCATATCATAACTAACCTGCTCTGTCTAGTCTGTTGGTCTCCATGTCCTCTTTGCTTCGTGTGAAAAGTGTCAATTGCGTGAGTCTCACGGTGAATGCGTGAGAGTTGGCAGCTCTGTTATTATATTTTGGCTTAATTCTATTTGTTATTCAGATTTTACCTCAAATATTACCTTTGAATTGGAACAAAATAATGAGAAGTAATTGGGATGTTAATGCTACAGTAGAAGTTTTCTTGATAATCTTATCATGTTTACTGTCCCTAGATAGCAACTTCAGGTATATCACACATTTCAAACTGGTTTATTTTGTACTTCAAGTGGTAATTCGGCATTTTTGGGTTTATATGATAAACAGGTTTGAAAGTGCAAAATTCCCTATGTTTTCCCTTTTTTTCAAAATGGCCACCTTTAGCATCATTTTTTCTCAAAAACTGCAAGGTTGTGTGTGGAGAACTTTTTCCTAAGGAATCTCTATACATTTCTGATGTTAAATATAAAAAAGTAGGTAGTGCCCCACTTGGTGGAACGAAATTTTCCATGAGTAGTTATTGTTGATAACTACTCATGTTAAAATATTTTATTCACAAATGCAAATGCACCACAGCCTAATGTCTTTAAAAAGCCCAACCACAAATATACTGAGGCCTTAACATTAGAAGTTATAAAGCCAAGAAATTCAATTTTGTCTTAAAATTTTAAATTTTTTCAACCCTACAGTGTATATGTATGCATGTATGTATGTAGCCATCAAGGGTGCGAAATCAGTATAAAAGAGAGATTGAGGACCACTTCACGCACAACGACTCCGGCAGACGTTCACACCATCCTCACCCGCCCCCAACAGACATGGACCCCCATTCATTATACAGGAACACAGGGTGAGGAGTGTGCTCAGAGCTGTTAATATAAGGAAGGCTGCAGGCCCAGATGGAGTGATGGGAAGGGTGATCAGAGAATGTGCAGACCAGTTCTCTTCAGTCTTCACAAAGATCTTCAACCTGTCCCTGTCAACAGCCACCATTCCATCTTGCCTGAAGTCAGCAACAGTTATCCCACTACTGAAGAAAACAGTCATCAGTGGTCTTAACGACTACCGCCCGGTTGCTCTTACCCCAGCTATTATGAAGTGCTTTGAGAGGCTGTTTCAACAGCACATCAAAGCCAGCCTTCCAGACACCTTCAATCCACATCAGTTCACATTCAGAACCAATAGATCCACAGAAGATGTCAACGCTACTGGCCTGCACACAGCATTGCTCCAGAACGCCAAGGCAGCTGTGTGAGGATGCCTTTTATTGACTAGTTCAGCGTTCAACACAGTAACTCCTGACAGGCTGGCAGCCAAACTGCTGGACTTAGGTCTCTCCTCATCTATCTGTCACTGGATTAAGGACTTCCTGACCAACCACCCCCAGACGGTTAGGTTAGGTCCTCATTCCTCCTCCACCGTGATTCTCAGCACAGGTGTCCCACAAGGCTTAGTCCACTTCTCTACGTCCTTTACACTCATGACTGCACCCCAACCCATTCTGCCAACACTATCATCAAATTCGCAGACCATAGTTGGACTCATCTCAGGAGGAGACGAAGCAGCTTACGGAGATGAATTTCAGAGACTGACAGAATGGTGTGGGGTAAATAACTTGGCCCTGAATGCTTCTAAAACCAAAGAGATCATCATTGACTTCCAAAAGCACAACACGAATCACACACCACTGCACATTAGCGGGATCTGCGTGGAGAGGGTTCCAGCCTTCAGATTCTTGGGCACGACCATCGCCGAGGATCTCTCCTGGAGCACAAACACCTCAGCAGTAAAAAAAAAGCACAGCAGCGACTCTATTTCTTGAGGATTCACAGAAAGAACCACCGACAAGAGCAGCCGCTAGTGTCTTTCTATCGTTGTTCCATCGAGAGTGTGATAACCTACTGCATCTCTATGTGGTGCGCCAGCAGCTCAGCGGCAGATAAGAAAGTTCTCCAGAGAGTAATCAACTGCCCTCTGCCTTCCCTAAAAGAGCTTTACACTGCACGCCGTCTCAGAAGAGCAGGAAACATTTTAAAGGATCCTTTCCATCCGGGTCATCATTTGTTTGTATTGCTGCCCTCTGGTAAACGTTTTAGGTCCATCAAATCGCGGATCAATAGACTCAAGAACAGTTTTTACCCCAGCGCCATACAGGAGTTGAACACTGCCAGCACACACACACACACACACACACATACTCATAAACTGAGAAATACACCAATCTGACAGGTCATGTTATATCTCAACCTATACAAGGTTAACAACACACTCTGTATATTTCAGTGTATATACATATAGTTACGTCTGCCTGTTTCCCCCCCGATGGCTCTTCTACACAGTGCAGACGTTAGTTGGGCAACAGGTGCATTCAATCCCTAATTAACTTATAATAGGTTTCAGTATAAAGACCTGGGTGACTTCAAGTGAGGGCTCTCTCACTTCTCTCCCATTCTTCTTATTTATACATATTTTGCTACTAAATCTTTTCTTTCCCATATTTATTTTTAGTGCCAGAGATTGTTTATTTAGTAACCACACACGCGTTTTTTCCCTAGACGTCGATTTTCTTTTGATTGTTTAATAATTGTTCGCTTGGTTTGTAAATAAATTTGTTTATTGTTAAAGCATTTGTTGTTTGCCTCTTTTATGTTGCGGTAAATGAGCCAGTCGTAACAATATACACTATATTATTTAAATTGGGTTACATTCTGTTGCACTTACCTCTCTTTTCATTGTGTGCAATATCATGCAGTACTGACTGCTTACTGTGCAATATTTGACTGTCGCCTGGCTTGCACTGGTTTTGTGTGTATTGTTTTATATGGTCTTTGCGTTGTCTTGATTATGGCATATGTTTTATTTTAGTACTGTATTATTGGTTATTATCGTATTGTTTCTATTCTACTTAAATTGTATTTATTTAAATTAAATGTTAGTTTGCACAAAGCTATATGTGATGGTACCGTAAGGATTGCTTCAATTTCGCTATACCTTTTTATAGTGACAATAAAGAATCTTGAATCTTAATTTTTTTTTTAAATATATATTTTTTATCTATTTCTTGCTTTTGATTTTTGTTTCTCTATCATGTATTATCAATAATTGGTAACACTTTATTCTGATGCTCCTCTTTAGACATTCAATTGACTATAAAGTAACTTTGCAAGTAGCCTATACATACAACTTATTCTACTAACCCTAAACTAACAGTCTACTAATACTCAACTAATACTCTAATGAAAGTTAGTTGACATGTAGGAGCTGTTTTACTCATTGTCAACAGAATGTCTAAAGGGGAGCATCAAAATAAAGTGTTACCAAATATTATATCTCAGTCTGTAAGCACTTATATTTAAAAAAAAACAAAAACAATAATAACAAAAATCATCATTGATAGACATCATGAATACTTTTTCACATGTATACATGAATACATGTTTTCACATGCTCAGAATCACATGCACCTTCATTAATCGAGTCCCTTCAAAAAGAAGTGAGGGACTTAAGAGAACTCGTTGAAAAGTGCGTGGAGTCAGTTGAGAGACTCGAGCATGTAAACGCTGAACTTCGGGAAGGACACGATCGCATGGAAAATCAGAACAGACGAGATAATCTTGTCTTCTATGGCATTCCGGAATCGGAACGGGAAACATGGGAAGAGAGTGAGAAGAAGGTTCGAGACCATGTTACCGAATTTTTTGATCTGGCCAGAGCCAAAAGTGATGTGGAACTCACGATCGAACGCGCTCACAGGGTGGGGAAGAGATCACCTGGGAGAGCGCGACCGGTGGTTGTCCGTTTTACCAGGTGGAAGGATAAGGATAAGGATGAGATTTTACAGAAGGCACGACAGAAAACACGAGAATGGCGTGAACGAAGTGACAAGGAAGATGATGGACCTAATGGCCGAATTCGGGTGTCGGATGACTTCAGTACTCGAGTGCGTGAGATACGGAGAAAGCTGATTCAGTATATGCAAACTCTTCGTCTAAATCAACCTAACACAAGGATGTCGCTTCGTTTTGATAAACTTTTTGTGGACGGTAGAGTTTTCACTTATGACAATGAGTCAGAGACTGTGGTTGAAATTGGAGTGAATAATGAAGACACACTTGACACTCGTGTAAGGTAGGATGCCGGCCTCGGCCCAGATGAACTTACTATGATCGCATGGAATGTTCAAGGGTTAAAGACGAAAGTAAATAATAATGAATTAATGGATACCTTGCGAGGGAAATCTATCATCTGCTTGACTGAAGTGTGGTTAAAAGACGAGTCTGAGTGTGGTCATTTATTGGCTGGTTACACATGTTTTTGTCTCATGCATAAGCGTGTGGCAGCTTTTGGACGTAATATTGGAGGTAGGCTATATGTGTATAGCCTACGTACATGACTCTATCGTGAAACATTTTTCTCGAATCCATAAACAAGCAACCGACTGCATATTTTTATACTCTGACAAAGAGAGTGGATTATTTGGCGATAATATTGTTTTTGCCTTTTCGTATATTTTTCCTGAGGGATCCAGTTCATATAGAAATAGAGAAGAGAAAAATGGCATCAACTCTCTGGAAAATGACATTTTAAGTGTGCTGGATCAAGTAGGGGAAGATGTACAATTAATTATCTCAGGAGACTTTAATGCTAGAACAGGTATTGAATGTGATTATATTGAATGTGATGATTCTGAATATATAGCATGTGGTAGATATTATACGAATGATTATTTTAAATGGAATAGAAAATCAAAAGATAAGGTTACTAATACTTTTGGTCGTTGTCTTTTGGATATGTGTCGTAGTTTAAATATACATTTTGTAAATGGGCGAGGTGGAAAAGATATTGATGGTGATGTTACATTTGTCTCGGCAGCTGGATGCAGTGTGATTGATTGATTATTTCATCATATCTAGTGAATTGTTTGCACATGTCAGGGATTTTGAGATTCTACAGGTGGACATTTCTGATCACTTTCCATTATTGTATAATATGAGAGTAAATAGGGTTGATTCAAGGATTAAAATGAAGAATAACAGTCTCGCTAGACCCTGGATAAGATTTAAATGGGGAACTGATGGTGAGAGGCAATTTCTGCAACTATCTTATTTATTGAATGAAAACTTTTTTAATAACTTTTTTACCGCAGTGGAAGAAAATACTAATGTAACCGTTATGATTTTGACAGATTGTTTACATGAAGCAGGTAGATTTTTGATTAATAAATTTACGTCGAAAATTAAACAACCAAAGTGGTGGGATAAAGACTGTTCATCTCAGAAACTTGTAAAAAATAATGCTTTAAATCAATTCAGAAGAACTGGTAATGTGAGCAATTTGAACAGTTATGTTCTTGAGAGGCAACATTTTAAAAACTTATGTAATAGTAAGAAAAAGCAGTACAACTCTAATGTTTTAGATAATGTGTTACAGAATGACATGAATACACAACAGTTGTGGAAGAAAATCAAAAGTCATGAAAAACTTAACACAAAGGCAAATGATATCAAGGACGACAGGTGGCTAGAATATTTCACAAGGTTATTGTCCGATTCAAAATTTAATATGGACAAAGACTATGAAAATGTTGTAGTAAATTGTTTAAACACTCATGAAAGTTCAACTTTTTATCAAGTTGAAACTTTTAAACAAGTTGAAGTTCTGGAAGGCAACATTACCTATGATGAAATACTTAAAACTATTATGTCTATGAGCAATGGAAAAGCCCCTGGTCCTGATGGAATTATTATTGAGATGATGAAAGCAGCATCACACACGTTATGTCCTATCATGCTTTCTCTATATAATAAAATATTAGACACAGGAGACTTCCCTGAGACCTGGTGTGAGGCCGTGATTTGCCCATTATATAAAGGTGGTGATAGAAACAATGTTGAAAATTACAGAGGAATCTCATTGCTTAATGTACTTGGTAAAATTTTTACAAAGATTTTGAACAGAAGATTAACAGTTTTTGTAGAAATAAATAACATGTTTTATGAAGAACAATCAGGTTATAGGTCAGGTTATTCCACAATGGATAATATTTTTATCCTACAGTCAGTCGTTCAGAAATATATTACGAAGAGAAAAGGAAGGATGTACTGTATTTTTATCGATTTCTCCAAAGCTTTTGATAGTGTCCAGCATAATCTCTTGTATTTTACACTAGTGTTGCACGGTGTATCGATACTTCAAAAGTATCGCGATACTCGGAAATGAAAAACGTCACGATACCTAAATTTATCAGTATCGATACTTAAAAAAAAAAAAAAAACGCCTCCCTATGGACGTCTGTGTTTTTTTCCTGACGCACGCAGCAAAGAACCTGCCGCTGTCAGTGTCATGTGACAAAACACTACAGCGAGATGGCTGCATGTGCGAGCACAAGTGGCCCACGACTCGTAGAAAAAGATGACGCGAGGAGTGACATATGGAAGTACGTTGCCTACCTTGCTCTGTTGCACGGTGCACTGATACTTCAAAAGTAAATCGGAAATTAAAAACGTCACGATTCCTTAATTTATTAGTATCGATACTTCTAAGAATGACCGCGTTCAAGATTTGTAAGGCCGGTGACACACTGGCTGCGTGTCGTGTCCGTTTTTATTTCGGCTCCCATGTTAACTGCCTGCGTGACACACGAGTCTGGGCGCAGCTCGAGACGCGCGGAAAACGTGTGCATGCTAGAAATAGAACCGACGCCTATTTTTCACGCGACACGCAAGCGTGTTGGAAGCGTTTCTAGGCAAAATATGTCATTTGTCATGTCATGTCATTTTGACACGAATACATATTAATAAATGACATTTTGATGTTTGAAAGTTTTGACATAAATATAAATGTAATTTAAAAAAAATATGATCGATTTTCAAATATTGCACCTCTCAATAGGGTAGACTGGGTACAGTTGAGACATAGGTACAGTTGAGACACCTTTAATAACTTGCGTTCGCAGCAAGCACAAGTTGTGATTTTTGCTGTGCACATGCGTATTAGTGTCCTCTTTGTTTGTGGGAAATTTGAACAGTGGACACATCTCCGATCCGAAAATATCAGGTAAAGTTTTTTTTCTAAAGTAGGACGTTCACTTCACCATGCACTCTCCACAATGAATAGCTTATTATCCCTATATGACTGTTAAACGTAACTGGTATCACCACAAACTTTATTCTGTGCCCTAAAAACTGGCATATTTCATGGTATTGTGTCATGCAAGGTAATTGCAAAATCTAGAGAAATGTGCGAGGTGGCCAGCGGGGTATAGTTGAGACACACGTGTACCAACTGTACCCCCGATAGAGCTCTATTAGGAAACACACAGTTTAATTGTTCAGTGTTATGATAACAGATTAAAGGTCGTAATTAGCCAGCATAGGACGCAAATGAAAATAAAATTTGATATTTGTGATATTTAAACTGTGTATTATTAATAAATATTGTTTAATATCTTGTTCCTGCTTTATAAATTTTAACCAGTGCTAATTTAAATAAAATGAATGAATATAAATGGTTGAATAAACAAAAATGTTGCCCAATTGTTATTTTCTTTATTTGTCTTTATTTTTTATATTTACAATGAATGGTAAGTTGTCTTTACATCATTAAAAATGGGTGTCTCAACTGTACCATGCACTGTCTCAACTGTACCACATATGGGTACAGTTGAGACAAGGTTGAGACAAAAAGCACCTTATTTTTATTAGGTAATTGTGGAAAATATAAACTACTTGTGGGTATTATTGATTGATAATATCTTTGTCTACAAGCTAATGAAATGTCATGTGGCATGCCATGTGGAAATTCACTTCTTTTCAGTATCTATTTTTGTGTGAAAAATCAAAACGCAAAAAGTGTCTCAACTGTACCCAGTCTACCCTACAGAACGAATTATTCTGTAGCCTATTTTGCCGTCAACACTGCCGACGTTGTCTTTGCTGCTATTTATGTTTAACATGAAGTATAGGCCTTCCACAACTCTCTCTCCCACGTCAAATATATCACCAATGAGGCTTATCATATGTTACCAATATTAAACATTGTTTAATATAATCGCTGTTCATATTTTTATTCAAAGTTCAGAATCAAGATAAAGCTCTTATGTTTCTTATGATAAATGAGATAATGCTGCTAAATTTATCATTTTTTTTACCTTGAATGTCATTGCTCTAATGTATTTTTTATATTTTGATATTTCATATTTTGTTCAAATGTTTAATATATCTGCTGTTCATATGTTCATTTATTAGTGTGTTATATGATTAGAATGTTGTCCCGGTTTTAAAATAAAGCACAGCAATGATATTTGAGAGTGTTTCTCCCTTTTCAGGAAAAGTATCGAAAAAGTATCGAAATCGCAATACTTGACTTGGTATCGGTATCGAAACAATAATTTTGGTATCGTGACAACACTATTTTACACTCATTAGGAATGGTATTGGTGGAAAAGTTTTTAGTGTACTGAAATCTATGTATTCTAAACTTAAATCATGTGTGAAAGGAATTGATGGTTTAACTGAGTATTTTGGATGTACCATTGGTGTACGACAGGGCTGTATGGTGAGTCCTCTTTTGTTTATTCTTTTCCTAAACGAATATATAACTATGATAAAGAAAAGCTGTAAGGGTAAAGGTATACAGATTGAAAATATCACAGAAGTGCAGACCTTGTTGTATGCTGATGATATGGCCAATGTGTCAGATACAATTGGTGGATTGCAGAAGGAAATTGAACAGCTCGAAATATTCTGTAACAGATATGGTATGAGAGTGAATTTGGGTAAAACTAAAGTTATGGTTTTCAGAAGAGGGGGCGTTTTAAATAAGAACGAAAAATGGTATTTTGCAGGGGAACAGATTGAAGTGGTCAATGCTTATAAATACCTGGGTATGTGGTTTACACCAAAATTGTCTTGGTGGAAAACCAGACAACATTTAGCAAACCAAGGAAAAAAGGCAATGCTTTCTTTATTAAGGTTTGTTCGTAAGCAGAAATGTAGCTGTAACCAAGCGCTGTACTTGTTCGACCATATGGTTGCGCCTATCTTGTATTATGGATCTGAAATATGGGGCTTTGAGCCTGTGGAATGTATTGAGAATGTTCAGTTGTCCTTCTGTAAGAGACTCTTATGTATCAGTTCGGGTGTGAGCAATGTAGCTGTTTTGGGCGATCTGGGTAGATTTGCATTATCCACTACCTATATAAAAAGGTGCATAATGTATTGGATAAAATTAGTGTCCATGCCTAATTACCGGTATCCAAGAAAATGTTATAATATGCTCTTTCAGTTGGATGAAGTAGGTAGAAAAACATGGGTTACCTGCATTCGAGTTCTATTGTATCTCAATGGTTTCTCTAGTGCTTGGGAGGCTCAAAGTGTAGGTGATACAAGAATATTTACATCTATTCTGAATCAACGATTAAGAGAAAGAGCACAGAATGCATGGTACACATCAGTCTTAGATAATAAGAAGTTGAATATATATTCACAATGCAAATCAATGGTGGTACAGGAGAGCTACATTGCATCTGTATAACATACAGTTGTTACGATCTTTGTTGTTATTCAGATGCTCTGGACACTGTTTGGCTATTGAAACAGGTAGATGGAGTAATACACCAATGACAGAAAGAATTTGTAGTTATTGTAAACTAACTAATATCTCTGCGATTGAAGATGAGAAGCATTTTTTGTATGACTGTTCTTTGTATATGGATCTGCGTAAGAAATATCTGAGTGATCTCACACTTGTTGGTGATGTTTGTGTTGATGTGTCACAGGTTTGTGAGTCAAAGCATGCATGGAGATTAGCATTGTACATATATCATGGAATGAAAAAAAGAGCATCTGTCATGCTATTGTAACGTTGGAACTATGGGCCGAGAGGCCATGTATTCCTGAAATAAACTAACTGAATACTTTTTAGGGTGTTATTTGGTAATGGATGTGAAAAATCCAAAAATCAACTTTGAGACTAGGTTTGAAGATCATGTGAGATAATTTTGGTTTAAAAATGTATCTTAATGTGAAGAAGCAAATCACTCATTAATAAAATGTTAAACTAGTTTGTTTTTATGAAGAGATGATCAAACTCACCTGATACTGTCAGTGTAACTTCATCACTCCATTGTGACCAGCGCTTACAGGCATTCGTCATCTTGGAAAACAGTCTCAACTAATCGAGTCACGAACGCCGTGCTACGTTAGATTTCACAAACGTAATTCCTATCAACAAGCTCACTTAGCACGGCGTTCGTGACTCGATTAGTCGAGACTGTTTCCCAAGATGGCTCCTGCATGTAAACGCATAATGTACTGTCTTTATAAAGTCTCTTCTTATTAAACTGTCTGTACACTTACAAAGTTCTCAATGCTTCGGTTTGCATGTAGGGACCCTCATTATGCTACCGTGTTAGTGTGAGGCTATTTTGAGCCTTGTTAGTGGTATTAACTAGCGATTTACTTTTACTTACTCTGTGCCCCATATACTAGCGTTAGAAGCTAATCTGTTTTTAGAGATAAAACTCTATACATTCGATTTTCATGAAAGCGCATCCCAGGGAAAGATCGACTCGGTAACCATGTGTTAATTAACCCCAGGTTCATTTTTCACCGGAGTTGTCCTTTAATAGTTCTGACGAATCTTTTAGAAAATGGTGTTACGTTGATGAAATGTGGCTAATATATTTGATTTTAGTGTCTAAGTAATTGAGAAAACCTGTAATAATGTTAGATATTTATGAAAAACCTTTGACCCAGAGTATGAGCAATGATCGACACTTAGCAAACACCACTAATTCAGATTTGTATGTGTTGAGGGTCATTCTGCATGAAGCACGAATAAAACAAGATCTGAAAACTACTAATGTGAGCTTCTCTTCACACCAGTTTATCTTTCTAGCACTTCCTCTTTCACTCTCAGTCTCTCCGTTAAATGCGTCATTCTACAATTTAGATGATTCTATATTCTACAATTATCGATGATAATTGTGTCTTTTCTAATAGTTTTCTTCAGTTTATATTTTATTCATTAAGGGAAAGCAGATTATAATCTGACACAAATGTTTTGTGCATCACAGCTGTACAGCAGCTTTAAAAGAAAATAGTGCCATTGTTCAGCTGAAGTTCCCTTTAAAAAGTGTTACAACAATCCCCTTACATGTTTCTGTTTAATAATTGTACAGAATGATCAGTGGAAAAGAAAGACAGATAGAGCTGTGCCAAACAGTGTTTTAAAAAAGGAACTGATGAAGTTTCAAAGAAGGGCCGGTCAGTCAGATCAGTTGCGAAGAAAATGTTGAAATCCAGTTTCTGAGCCTCAGTCAGTGAAAACTTTTGTGTTGTCGTATGAAGCCATTTGGCAACTCAAAGCCAAAGGAAGTGAATGTGAAATGTTTCTTGTGCATTTTCGGGCTTCTTATACACAAGCAGGAACTCCATGTGTATATGGCAGATATCTGCATTATGATTGGTCAGATCGCCGGCGAAAGGTCTCAACACTGAGCTCTTAAATTTATATTTTAACCTTTGCAAAAGGATTGCAATGTACAGTTGCAGTCATACGTTTACCTACCGTACATCTTTCAGAATCTGCACGGTAATGCTAAAGAATGCAACACGATAAGAGCCAGGGGTGAAAATTTGAGCAAGATGATGATTATGTGTTAATTTTTCTTATTTTCTTTTACATGTTAATATCTTATTTAGCCTCTGAAGGGCAGTACTAAATTAATAAATGAATTTTTAAACGAAATAAGAACAATTTACACCAATCATCCTGTTCAAAAGTTTACAACCCCTGCCTCTTAATGGATGTTTCATTCTTGAGCATCACTGAATGTTAGCAGGGTTTGTAATAGTTGTTAGAGTCCCTCAGTTGTCACCAGTGTGAAAAGATGGATCTCAAAATCATACAGTCAGTGCTAGTAAGGAGTCAAATATGCAGAAGATGCTGGAAAAGCAAAGAATGTGCAGGAGCTGGAGGATTTTTCTGAAGACCATTGGGCAGTTTAACTGTTCGGGACAAACAGGGGACTCATGAACAACCATTACAAAAAAAAAGAAAAGAAAAACACATTTGTGGTTCATTCAGGTAATGGCACACAATATTAAAAATCATGCGTATGTAATTTGTCTTGTATTTTGTGTTTGTATTTTGTCTTGGACTAGGCTATACTTAAACATCTGTTATGTGAAAAAGCTTTTTCAGGGCAGTACTAAAAAAAAAAAAAAAGTTTTTATGATCCTTATTAAAAATAAATAAAAATAACATTTTGGAGGTTCTGCAAGGTGTATGTAAACTTATGACTAAAGTGTAAATGTAACAAAAATCATAACATTATTAGACACAAAAATGTTGCTATGGTTATCACATTCTCCTCTTGCTAGGGTTACTATGTCAATCATCGCAATTTCACGACTCTCAGGACTATAATTTAGTGGATTCACTCCCACATTTAAATGCAATTATCAATTTACCAAGTCTAAAATGTCCGAGTCCGTGTCAAGTCCGAGTACAAATTCACCCGAGTGCGTGACAAATTCCGAGTTCATTCAAAATTGGACTCGAGTCCGGACTCCAAGTACAAGTACCCCAAGTACTCTACAATAGACTACAATAGTACTTCGTTCAGTACCTGATTGGGAATCGTTATTTAAAGGGGTCATGAACTGAGAATTCACATTTTCCTTGATCTTTTGACAGTTAAATGAATTTAAAAGCAACAAAAAAAAAGGACTAAATGCTGAGATTGTTCATGAGTGTTTAAGAGTTAGCCTACATGAAGAGGAAGAAACTTTAATTTGATAATAATTTGTTGTTATGGTCAGAAAACTTCAGCATATTCTATAGAATCTCTCAATATCTCATTTTTAGTGTATGTCTGTGGCAGAATTACAGCGCCACATACTGGTCTAGCATGTATACTACATCATTTTGAGTCGGCTTCAGTGGTTTCGTGTGTATGCAGATATTTCTTGAGACGACGCCGTGTTTACGGAATTTTTTTTTTTGAACGGGAAAAAAAAAACATTGGATAGGGAAAGCTCTGGCTTCGTGTGCATGTGGCCTGAGTCATAAAGAACTTGAACACTCAAGAGTGGCTCAAGAAGAAGATTTGCAAAGCTTGCTAAAAGATTTTCAATGTGAATGAAAGCAGTGTTACTGTAGTGTGTATAGTAAATGTTTTGACTTATTTTCTCAGGTAATTTAATTGAAGCTTGCTATTTAAATACATATTTAAAGGTTCACTGAACTTTCTATATTTTAAATTTAAAGTGTTTTTGTAAATTAGAAGAGAAGGTTATTCGCCATTTGATATCAAAGTCTTCTAAGTGTTTTGAAGGGTATATTCAAGCTGATATAAGCTGTTTTGCACATTTTAATTTCCTGTGCAATATTGTTACTGAAAAGCATCACATTTGCTTTAAGTTTTTAAGTTTAAGAGTATTTACATTCAATTGACATTTACGTTTGAGCAAGTTTTGAAGGTTGATTTAGATGTTTTGTTACCTATGCATATTTTTTACTTACAAAATTGGGTCAATTTAAAGTGATTCAAAATGTCAGAGCCAAGTGAGCCCACAATTCAGGTAAGGGACAGTGATAGGGATAGTGCAAATTCCCAAGACCAATCTGAAGAAGGTCAAGTAGGAGGTGCTGAAGCACACCAAGAAGATGCACAGCAGTCAAGGCGAAGTAAAAGAACCAGAACTCTAACAGAGAAGGGTAGAGAAATGCAAGTTGCAAAAATTAAATCACTTCAACACAGGTTTAACTACATTTATGACAAATGGAGAACACATGTTAAATCTTCTTAGTGGACATTATCACAATCAACAGAGACTTTGCCTGATGACCTGCTTAATGATCTCATTGGCGATGTTCTAGGTCTTTCTGCAGATGTCCAGCACGTTTATGATGAACTACGCAAAATCACAACTCCAGATCAAGACATGCGTCGAAGAGTGGATCTGTGTGTAGAGATTTCTACTTTTGTTGTATCCAAAGCCTCAAGTCGACTGGATGGAAGGATTCCAGAAGAAGAAGAACAAGACTGGCCGGAAGCAGGCTCTCTTCAATTCAAGTACCTGTAAATCAGGTTCTGTCACTTCCATCTTGAAAGGTGCCTCAGAGCATTCAAGTAGATCTTCTGTAAAGCGACAAGAAGCTGCTGCTGATGCTGCTGCAAGCCAAGCTGTTCTGAAAGTGTTACAAGAACAAAATAAAGAACAATTGGAAATTCAGCTCCTAGAAGCACAAGTTAAAAAGAAGATAGCTGATCAAGAGGCAGCGTTCGTAAAGTGTCGTTTAGAGCAAGAAGCAGAAGAGGTGAAACGAAGAATACAAAAAGAGTAAGAGGAAGCCAAAATTAAAGCTCAACTGGAAGAAGAACATGCAGCTCTACAAAAGACTCTTGAGGAGAAACGGAGAAAGATACAACGTTTGGAAGCAGTGAAAAGTCTAAATGCAGCACGAGCAAGAATGCAGGTGTATGATCAAGAGACGGCCATAGAAGAAGATCAGAAAGACTTCCTGATAATGTCTCCTGATTCACAAGCGGTGACCACCTCCTCAAAAGAAAGTACAGCAGAGCTTGTGAAGGTGCTGGTAGGTGCTTTAAGTGCAAACAGAATTCCAGCTCCTGAACCATCAGTATTCAGTGGGGATCCATTGAAATACAATGACTGGAAACTCTCCTTTGAAACACTGATCGACCAGAAGAACATCCAAGACAAGGAGAAAATATACTAGTATGTAAAGTGAGGTATGTAAGTGGAAGAAAGCACTCGATGGATATTTCCTACTCGGAACTGAATCTGCCTATGTTGCTGCATGGGAGATTTTAGAAGAGCGATATGGAAACCCATTTACAATTGCAAAATCGTACAGAGACAAGCTCCAGGCATGGCCAAAGATGGGATCTAGGGACAGCTTTGAACTTCGAGAGTTTGTTGATTTTCTCCGTAGTTGTGAGGCTGCCATGGTCCATATCAAGGCATTGGAATCTTGAATGACTGTAATGAAAACAGGAAGATTCTTTCAAAGCTACCGTATTGGCTAGCAGTGAGATGGAACCGGAAGGTTATCGAAATAGAAGAGGAGAGTAATCAATTTCCCACTTTCAGTCAATTTGTTAAGTTTCTGACAAGAGATGTAAAAATTGCCTGTAACCCTGTCACGTCATTACAAGCACTTAAACTAGGTGAGGTTGAAAAGCCAAAACGTCAAAGCTTTGGAACAAAAACACTGACCACATATTCCAATGAAAAGTCTGTCATAACATGCATTTTCTGCCAGAAGACTGGGCATACTTTGCACAAATGCAGGAAGCTCATGGAGAAAGCAGTTTTGGACAGAATTAAGTTTGTCCAAGCTGAAAAGCTATGCTTTGGTTGTCTCAAGTCCGTGTTTCCTCATGCTATTTTGCAGGTTTAGAAAACAATTCCGCCACTGGCCGAAAAAACCTAGTTTAAAGTCAGTGGCGCGTTGGGCATGTTATTCATATGCTATTTTAAGGGCGCATGCTTAGCCATAATCAATGTAGCGTGTGCACAACGCGCATGTGTCACACCAGAATGTGAAGTTCTTAATTTATACCAGCATTTAGTTTCTTCACTGATATGAAAAGGACAGCAGCCACTTCTTGGATTTATACAGTTTATTTATATAACAATTTACTCACAATAATAAAATAGGCAACAGAAAAAAAAAAGTAAAGAAAAGCAACTCACTGGTCAGGTAATGCTACAGCACAATTCACCACAATTCATCAGCTTAGATTCATACTCCAAATCCTATCCTATATCAGTATATAAAATAAGCAAAGCATAAAAATAAAATGTATTAAAAGAGAAGTTCGACAGTCTTTAGTCAAATCCCAAACCACATTCAAGGTCCATTGGCCTTATATGGAAATCTGACAGACGAGCGGACCGCGGAAGGGAGTGCTGATTCAGATGAGGCGGTCTAGTTAGTTCGTCCCTTTACGCAGCTCCGTGATCCAATATAAACAGCGGCAGCACTGAGGAGGAGTAAACGTAGTCCTTAGTCTCACGCAAAATACTAGTACAGCTCTCTCGCACACACATAAGTTGATAGGCAGGACAACTTTCCTTTACTTAGCTCAAATCAGGCGTTGAATCCACCGCATGAACCTCTGCGTCCCTCTTCTGATCCGCTGTAGAGGAATACACAAAACCCTCAGATCGTAACACACACAGACATGGCACCCAAAACACCAGTAAGCTGAGCACTTTCCTTCACTTATCTCCAGTTATGCGTTGTAATCAGATCCGTGCCCACTGTTCGTCTGGCTGTGACTTTCTGTAATCAATCGCAGCGATCGGTGTTCCTGCCCGTAAGTTCAGCTCGCGGTGTGCGTGCGTTCCTCTGCACCCCTTCACTTTGCCCCCGCTCTGCCTTTGTTTCTCGCTTGCTTCTTCTTATACAAACTGCCACACCTGTCCTTAATTAATCCATTAGTCCGAGCAGCGCTGCCAAATGCCGCCAATGTCAAAGCAAGAGGGTTGGGTCTGTCAATCATAACTGTTCGGGAGTATTTAGACCCACACATAAGCAACCAGTGACACAGCAATAAGTAGGCCTAATCAAAATACACACACAAACCAAATAAATTACGTGGGTGAAATAAATTACACACAAAGGGTTCAATACTAGGCCTATAGACAGACAGATTTTCCACATTTGACACATACACTTTGATTCTCTCATCTACACAGAAGCAGCAGTTTTCATTTTTGCAAATCATACATTATTACGACAGTGTAACACTAATGAGCGGATGGTATTCAGCCATCTGTTCCATATTAATGAATCCGGACTTTCTAACACGTTCTTTCATTCTGGACTAGATCTTGAGTAAACAAGGACTTTTGTTTTATGACCATCCAACGTAATTCACAGCGATGGGCGCCGCGATGTCGGATGCCTCCCATGTCGTTCTGACATTTATGGCACCTTAGGAGCGTCTCCAGAGACACGCGCATGAGCCTCAAAGGAGAACGAAACACCCGTCTCCCCTGGCCTTGGCCGAGGCTGCTGCTGGAACAACAACTACCCCAGAAGAGCACTGCAGCGAGACGCTCTTGCGTTCCTTCCCCCATTCCCCACAGACACCTGCTGATTGTTGACTCTGTCTGGGACCTGATCAAGGTTGTCTCCATAGCAATTGCTGTGTATCGCTATGACATCCTGCGGACTGAGGCACCTAGATTAGGATGCCAGGCGTAGCAACTCTCCAGGCCTACACATACACAAACTCTTACATAGATACAGATATGCAATCACCCCCCCACCCCCATCCCTCGCCTTTGACGCTTTGTACCACCAGTCTGACAGGCGGGTCTGTGACCAGCGCCGAGAATGGCTGCAGGACCGGATGGCTGCTTGCCTGTGCTGGGTTACCTCCATCCCCCACTCCCCTCCCCTGTTACAAGTCTTGTGTGTTCATGTTGTGTACTGATTATGTGCTAATGTTGCTGAGGTGTTTTTTTTTCCTGTTCCCAAACTGTACTCCTTACAGGAGCATAGTCTGGGGGTTGCCTTTTTTTTTTCTCCTCACCTTTCCTCATGTTATGCTGTAATTTTTTCCTCAATGCTCTGTCTTCCTGTCCTGTCTACCCCCTTGTCATATTGTATGTATGTTTGTATGGACAGGTTGATGGCTAATTTCGCTGGTACTTGTGACTAAGTGACAATAAAGGCTCTACTACTACTACTACTACTACTACTTTACTCTGTGTGAATTGTAGTTATGTACTCTTTAGTTTGTTGTTTTTATTAAACCCAATATTCTGTTTACGAATTGAACCCGTTTTATTGCTCACCAAATCGAAGTCCCTGAATCGTATGATCTAAGCTACAAAGCTTTGTTTTTTTTGTTACTATTTCAGTAATCTAAATTGTACAAACACAGGAAATATTGTTTTTCCTGATCAGAAGATTAATATTTCTTGGAGTTTGTAAGAAGGGTACTTTCCAGTCTCCTCGGCTGTGAACCGCTCCTGGCAAATCCGCCGTTATAATAGGAATCCGCCATGGAACAAGCGCGCCTGCTCTTAAAGGGAATGTGAGATGTTGGTTTATTTCACGTTACGCCCAAACCACACCTATGAATAATGAAGCTACTTCAGACCAACCCATTTTAGATTCGCGTCGAGCGCAACAGTCATTTATCCTGCCGGTATAATAGCAACAGCGCCCAAGACCCGCCCACAAAGTTACTTGCGTTACGCGCTTGATATTTGCGTTTCAGACCGTTAAAATAGGGCCCTAGGAGTTTTTGCAACATGTGCCATAAGATGCATCCAACCTGTATGCACGACGAGCGAACCAAAGAAAACTACCACAAGAAAAGCCAAGACCAAGTCAAGAAAGACCTCAATCATAACAAAATAAAGAAACAACAAAAGCTGTTACTTCAAATAGAGTAATACTTGATGAAGCTAACGCACAAACAGCAGCGATAATTCCTGTCTGGATTTCATCCATAACTCAACCAACACAAGAAGTTCTTGTATATGCTCTGTTGGATTCTCAAAGTGACACAACATTCATTTTAAGTGAAGTAGCTGAAGCATTGGAAGCAAGCAAAGAACAAGTTAAGCTGAAGCTTTCTACTATGACTTCAAGAACCACAGTGGTAAGCTCTCAAAGAATAAAGAACCTACAAGTCCGAGGCTTTTATTCAGGTAAAAGGATCTCTTTACCACCAGTCTACACTCGAGAGTTTATTCCAGCCAACAGAACTCACATACCAACAAATGAAACTGCAAAAGCTTGGTCCCATCTAGAGCACCTCCAAGAAGAGATAGCACGTCTGCAGGATTGTGAAGTAGGTCTGCTCATTGGGTACAACTGCTCACAAGCCCTACTTCCAAGAGAAGTAGTTTCTGGCCAAGAACATCAGCCTTATGCACAGCGTACGGACCTTGGATGGAGCATTGTTGGTAACTGGAATCCCTATGTAGCAGAGGTGGGAGACTCGAGTCATATGACTTGACTCGAGTCAGACTCGAATCGCAATTTTCTGGACTTGAGACTTACTTGACTAGTCTAGATCTCTGAAAAGACTCGACTTGACTTTAGACTTGCTCCTTGTGACTTTTGACTTGACTCGGACTTGTGCCTATTTGCTTGAAATGACTTGTGGAATTATTTTTTTTTCAATTATTGTGATTTTTAAAAAAAAATTTTTTACGGAAACTCGTTTTCGGGTGATTCTTAGACTATGGGCACTTTTATGTACTTTGGTCATATTTTTAAAAATACATACAATTTTGGACAAAATCCTCTTTCTTTTTCAAACTAACAATAAAACCTCCTTAAAAACTTTTTACTACCTTTCTATTATGATTTTTTCATACTTTTCAGCCTCCTTATAGGTGTCAAAATCACTGTTTTATCCTTGTCGCACACCCAGACTTTTTAACTTCAACAATGAAAATACAGTTTAAAAGTATGACTTATTCTGGTAACTATTAATATACCTAAATTAAGCACTAGTAAAATAATTAAAATACATTATTTAATGTGAGACCACCATCAATATTACTTTTTATACAAAATATAGCTGTCGCACAGTATTGGTGTCATTTCCACCACAACACTGTAATGTCCCTTTAAAAAGTTTGTGTGAAAGATTGTTTAGGTGGTTTCTATGGAAATGTTCAGAGACATCAGAGCACATGTTGGACATGGAGGCAATTTTAAATTTTCATCAAGAACAAAATAAGAAAAATCAAGGTAAATATTGCTTGATCAGTTAATATATTTATTCTACGTCATTTCCAAACATGCTGTACCTTCAAGGGTGTTTTTAAAAAGTTAAAAATTTTAAGTTAAATAAGAGTATTTTACATGCATGAAATGCTAAGTATTAATTCAAAGCTAATCAGTGAAGCTATCTTCCATTTTTTCACAAAAAACTACAGGAACGTCATTTCCACCACACTGCCCTCTGTGGTGGAAATGACAGCATGTGGTGGAAACATGCTGTACCTTCAAGGGTGTTTTTAAAAAGTAAAAAAATGTAAGTTAAATAAGAGTATTTTGCATGCATGAAATGCTGAGTATTAATTCAAAGCTGATCAGTGAAGCTATCTTCCATTTTTTAACAAAAAACTACAGAAATGACATTTATGATTACAAAGTACAATTGATATAGATTGTAAGAGTAGATTGACTTTGTGAATTGAGTTTACTGAGTGTGATGAGTTTAAGAGTTTTTCAAATAAATATTTCTCTAAATATTACTGTTTCTCTAACGTTAATTCATTGTCATTTCCACCACCACCCTGTCATTTCCATCACCACACACATTTTTTAAAAACATTTAAAAAGTTCTCATCACACATTAAAAATGTATCCACAATTTACAAGATCATGCTCTACTTAATATAAAAATTCAAGTTATTTTTTTTTCTAATAAGCTCTTGCCCAAACCAATATTAAATTTCAGAGTGTGACAGGTGTACAGTTCACCATTTGGTCCTTAGGGCAGTTAATGTATCTAATTGACAAATGTATAATTATTGTACATTGTGGAAAAACTGATAAAACTAGTTACAAAAATGATCTTAGACAATTCTTGAGTGGCATAAGTTATTCTGTTTTTAAATAACAGCTGTATATAGAGATGTGGTGGAAATGACATTTGTTCATTGCAGGTCGGAAAATTTTTTAAATATTAACAATTTCTCTTGTAATCTAAGTTTGTCCTCTTACAGACCTTAAAACTAGACAAATTATTTAAACTTATGAGACTGTGTTACGTGACTTTTGAACAAGTTTTTTTTAATTCAACTTCACAAGCCTAAAAGTGCCCCTAGTTGAAGAAACGCCCTTTCCCTCCTCTGCGGCTGTCAGTCACTCTTCATTCAGTATTCAAACAGCGCACGCGCCTCTTCCGGTTGGATGCACGGTAAAACTCTCTCCAATATGATATATTCACATTATAATGCATGATCTGTATATAAAAGGCTGTGGATTTGCATAAAATGACTTTATTTTGTTGGAGTTTGTTGCTGTTTTTAACGACTCACTACCGTGTGCTTGTTAGATCACACACATCACAAGGACTATGAATCGGCATCAAACGCACAATAACTGGAATTTAAAACTGTGAAACAAATGATCAATAAACTGTTGGACAGATATACACTAGGATTTGTGCGCTCGACATTTCTTCGCTTTGTGCCGTGAACTTTTAAATGCGCACTTGTGCAGTGCAGCGCTGCACACCCCTTTTCCACCAAGGCAGAGCTGGTGCTGGTTCGGAGCCAGAGCCTAGTTTCAAATCGGTTCTTTGTTTTTCCACCGCCAAAGCACCAGCTCCGAACCAGTAAAACTGGTTCTTAAGTAGCACCAAATCATTGCAGGGTCTAGAACGGAGCCAAGAAAGAACCGCTTGCGTCAGGGGCTGGGGGCGGGGTTACCGTGACCAACAAGACGAATAGAAACTTGTGACCGCCATTTTTAAATAGCAGCTAGTCGAGCTAATAGCAGCTCGATTATAATATCCGTCTATGTAAGTTACGGCGAGCTGCACGAACGCGTTGGATTCCGATGTATTTTTGCAAACCCATGAGCATCCATAGTATTGCAACGTCCGTTATTGTTGATGGCTTGTTCGAGATGCATCGGAGCGGCGAGGACCGATCGGAGCTGCGGGAGTGTTTGGAGAGCATACGACTCCTTGTGCTTTTAGATCGCTATCGCAGTGCTTTGATGTCATGCGGCGATCGATCTGCGAGAAGCCGATGCATCTCGAACAAGCCTGACGTGTTTGTGTTTGGCGCTACCGCACTAGCGGTTGCTGGGCAACATGAGACGTATACAGTGACGTAAGATCTGGCTCTGTTGTGGCTCTCTAGCCGGTGGAAAGGCAAACCGGTTCTTAGTAAGCTCGTCAGTCGAACCAACTCTGAACCAGCTTTGGCTCTGGCTCTGAACCAGCACCCGGTTCTTGTTGGTGGAAAAGGGGTACTGTGACTCCATGTTGCTTTGAGCCATAGACTGTAAAAAATAGCTTTGAGCACATCATTCTGCGCCCGCGATGCGCATACGCGCATTGGGTCTCATTCATGAAACATTCGTAAATATACGAGTAAATATGTGAGTGATTTGCGCGTAAAGAGACATTCCCGAAAATTCTTCTC
The DNA here is from genome assembly GCF_963993115.1 of Abramis brama. Taxonomy (NCBI): domain Eukaryota; kingdom Metazoa; phylum Chordata; class Actinopteri; order Cypriniformes; family Leuciscidae; genus Abramis; species Abramis brama. Next base: position 41,091,048 of record NC_139963.1, on the reverse strand, counting down.
CTGATTCACAAATACTTCGTAAACGTCAGATTTGATAGTGAAATGTGTGTGTGGGTTAATGAATTCCAATCACTCGTAAATGGGACGCGCGTGCACGCTCATTCTCAATTACCATAAATCCCGCCAATTAAAACCGACTGACAGCTATATATGGGCATCATATTATGACACGAAACGAAGGATTTCAACATGTCTTCTCAAAAGCGAATGCTATTGTATTATTACATGTATAATTTTGGAAGAAAAAAAAAAAAAAAGCGAATGAAGAAGAGAAATTTCTCAGATGCAGAAATTGAAGTTTTATTATCAGAAGTTCATTCAAAACGCCACATTTTATTTTCAAGCGTACATAGTGGCGTATCAGGTCCTAAAAAAAAAGGATTTTTTTAGGTAATAGGCTACATGCTTTAGGTAAAAATGCTTGGCAGCATATTACAGATGCAGTTAATGGAGTTTCATCTTTTAATCGAACAGTCCCAGAAGTGAAAAGAAAATGGTTCGACATGAAGCTTGACTGCAACACTTGTAACTTGCGGACTTGTAAAAAAAAAAAAAAAAAAAAAAACAGCTTGAATATAAAAAAATAAAAAAAACTTGTGGACTTGTGTTCCGTTTGCAGATGCTATTACTGGCTCTCGTAATACAAGTAAAAAGAAAAACCGTATGTAATTACTATATATAATACTTTTTCAAAATGCTGTGTAAATATGTACCCGATTACGTTGAATTAAAATGCAGTTTATTAATGAGCAAAACGTTCGGATGTTAAACGTACTATTTACGCGTGGCTGGGAGCAGGTGTAGATTTCTTTCGTACCAACTAACATTTGGGAAATACGAACATTTTAATGAATCCGAAAATTTACGCCAGAACCACTTTACACACGATTTACACAAAAATTCGTTCTGCTCGTGTTTCATGAATGAGACCCATTGTGCGCTCTGTTTTGAAGCGTTTCATATTATCATGGTTTTCCGCACTGAAAGATTATTAAAAGCCTATATTTTTTTATACCTAGCCTGCTCAATACATTTAAAATAAGCATAATTTAATTGTATATTATTTCTGTGTAGTGTAGGCTATATAAATATATACACTTCTGAATTCTTGACATTAATATATAAATATAAAATTGTGAAATGTATGATTGCCTGATTGAATTTTATAAGAGTACTAATAGTAATTTGTTTTTATTAACATGTTTAGTTTTTATAAAATTACTGTGCAGATTTTTTCAAGAATTACTTTTTGCTGCTGATTTACTCATTAAGTTTAATAAAAATACATAATACATTTATGTAATATTTAAAGGTGTTAACTGTAATCTTATACTGCAAAATAATAACTTAAAAAGGATTAAATTCATCACAATTATGTAAGTATCTGGAAATTTGCCGCGGGGCGAGGGCTTCGATAACCTCTCTCTTTTTTGACCACATGTGTTTGCATCCCTGGACACTTATAGGTATTATTACTATATGTTGAGATGGGGGCATGTGACAATGTTCACTCCATGTTTACACAGATACATCAGGGTATTCATAGATAGAAATGATCCAGTTTAACAGCTGTAGTTCTGACTCCTCCTGAGAAGGGAACATCAGCACATTCTACTGTTTGAAAAACTTACAATAATATGAAATTCCCAGATATATGTTCTTAGTTCTTTTTAAGCGTGTTCAGGTTGGCCTAATTGGATTAAATTGAAATTTTGAATGTTTTTGTTTAGTTTACACTTTCATAGGGGACATCACAGCAAAATAACTATATGTAGGGTTAGCACAAGATGGGAAAAGTTTTATTAATTCTTGTTTACTTGTGTTCATTTAATTTATTTTTATTTTAGAGCATTTAAAGTGCTTCTTAACGATATTTTATTTATTACACACAAGTTAATTTGTTTATTTTTGTAACCCATCAGCCCTCTGTGTCTAAATAAGTAATAAAAGTCCCAGAGTTAAAAAAATTTGTAAAACGAGCCTGTATGTGACTTGGTATGACTTGATGACTAAGTTGCGACTTGACAAAGAGTATGACTTGACCCTTACAATAGAATGACTTGACTTGGACTTGCAATGTTAAGACTTGGACTTGACTTGAGACTTGCATTTAGTGACTTACTCCCACCTCTGCTATGTAGACTATGGCGACGCTATCGGAATCAGTCATCGCATAGTAGTAAGGCAAATGATACCAGATATGGAATCTTCTGTCAATCTCAAAACTGAATTACACTATGTGTCACGGAACACGTTCTGGAATTAGGACCCAAGTGCAATTCAGGATTAACAGTTCTTTAATGAAAATAAAGCAAGCTGCGTTGAGCTGACAAACAGAATGTCTCTTGTTGCAGATAATCAGATGAACAGAAAAAGTCTCTTTATAATCAAACTGAGGAAAGGTTCCTGCAAAGGTACTCAGCATACAGCAGCAGCGAATTAATATTGGGCTCGGGGTCCGTCTCTCGTCGTCAGATGCAGAGAAGCTGGGCAGAGAAAAGCTTCAGCATTAAACAGCACAGGCAGCGTGTAGCTTCCAGACCAGACCAGACCAGACCAGACCAGAGCAGAGCAGAGCAGAGCAGAGCAGAGCAGGTAGCAGGTAAGCTCCGTAACGTACGTTAACATTGGCAATAATCTGGCAGAGGAAAAGGGGAAAAAGGGGTACTAGAAGTAGGAACGCTAATTAGAAGAAAGTAGTAGCAGGTGAGAAGATAGATAGAGTAATGAGAAGAATGATGGAAAACAGCTGGCGGAGAACGAATGAGCGTAATAGTAAGTGGGTGTGTCTGGGCGAGGTGTGTGTGAATGAAGGGAGAGCGTGTGTGTGAGTAGTGGGTGTGTCAGTGTGATGATGAATGAATCAAGGAAACAAAAGGTCACAAGGGGGAGACAGAGACAGGAGAGAATACCGGGATCATGACACTATGGCCCGGTTTCACAGACATGGCTTAGCATAAGCCAGGAGTAGGCCTTAATGTGTACTAGTTAAACTGGGGCATTTAAGTACCTTTCATGAACGTGGCTTAAAATAAGCTTAGTTAGTCTGAGACTACAGAGTCCTGGAGTAAATTAAGTAAGCTTAAATGAAAACACCTGGGATAGGCCTGATTAAGTTGAGTATAAGCACATGCCGTTGGGCTGATGGTGCTCATAAAAACCTGGAATGGACCAGAAAACATTATTATCGGTGTACATTTTGACACAAAGCAATGGCAGATGCAAAAAGAATTCGTTCCAAAAACTTCAGTGAGTATGAAAAAACACTACTGAAACAAATTTTGACCAACCATCCAGTTATTGAAAGTAAAATCCACACTACTGCTAGTGAGCAAAAGAAAAGGAGTGCTTGGAATGCAATTTGCAATGAATTTAATGCAAATGAAAATGCAACCACAAGAACAATACAACAACTTCAGGTGAGATTTCTTCATTATTATCATTGCTCATTTCTCATATTCATATTTTTGGGACAATTTATAATGAATGATTTTTGCCTGTATAGACTCTGTGGAAGAACCTTAAACTGGCTTTAAAACGACAGAATGCAGAGATCAGAAGACAGCGATTTACTACTGGTGGTGGACCACCAAATAAAGACAAAACTGATGAATTGAGTGACTTGCTGTCTGGAATAATACAGCACCAGCAACCTCTGGATGGTATACCAGATGATGATCACTTGAACAGTTCAGATGAAGATCTGAGCACAAATGGTATGTTAGAAAGAAATTGATTTCTTCCTTTGGTACATATATTCCACTCTGTCAATTTTTATTCTTCTTTCATTGTAAGGATCATGTGAATTTATTTGTGCCTCTGTTTTTCCCCACAGAAGAAAGGAATCTGAACGGGTTGGAAAAGCCAGAGCACAGTGAGTGTGTGCCTTCCACATCTGCTCCTGCATCCCTGAGAAAAGATGCTGCCACCACCTTTCAGCAGAGAACAAGCAAGATGACCATCCATGAAAAGTTAGCCAGAGAATTTCATGAGGAAAAAATGAAATATCTGAACGAAGAACATGAAATGAAAATGAGAATTCTACAGGTTGAATTGGATATGAAGTTGGAAGAAAGAGGTATGATCCAAAAACGATACAGTAAGGAGGCAATTGTGATTACCAGCCATGGTGAACAATATGATGTATAAACAATAAAAACAAAAATAAACCTTTTGTCATTTAGATATTCATGACTGAGTGTATTTAAACAACCACAAACTACATTTTCAACCAGTATTGGTTTAGTAATTTTTTTTAATTTTGCTGCACACTATTTTAATTTTGTACAGAACAAAAATTATCAAGGCAAAATAAGGCATAATGAATACATTCCATATTGAAATACATCTCATCTAGCTGAAGTGCTGCAATGTGAAAGCAACTCTGTGTGCAAGTCCTCGTTGGTCACTGGCTGCCTCAGTCATGGGCACATCTGCTTCATCGTCATCTTCCATTGGAGGATCAGGACAGCAGCGCTGCTTCAGGTAGTTGTGCAGCACCGCTGTAGCAATGATGACCTTGCAGCATCTCCTTGGCCTGAAGCGAAGTGTATTACGTAAACACTGGAATCGATTTTTCCATATTCCAAACATGCGTTCAACCATGCCTCTTGTTCGGATATGAGCTCTGTTGTATCTTTGCTGCTCAGCTGTTGTGGGATTTATGTATGGAGTGAATAAAAAGTTACTCTGACCATATCCACTGTCACCAAGTAGAAGTCCACTATACTGTCCACTCTGAAACTGAGCACATAATGAAGAGTTGACAAAAATCCTTGAATCGTGAGTTGAACCTTTCCAGCGCGCAACAATGTTTGAAAACTCTAAATTAGGTGTGCATACACCCTGAACGTTGATAGAAAACCAGTTCTTACGGTTCCTGTACTCCTCAGCATCAGGGGTTGATGGACACTTGACAGGAACATGACATCCATCTATACAGCCAATGACACCTGGGAAGTGCCCATATTCATAGAATTGCACTTTATATTTGGCTTGGTCAGCAGCATCAGGAAACTTTATGTAAAGACTCCTCAGTTCACAAATGGCTCTGCTGACTTTGTGAACTATTCTACACACAGTTGCTTCACTGGCACCACACAAATCACCAGTTTCACGGTGAAAGGTCCCGGACGCAAAAAACCTCAGTGTGAGCAGAACTTGGAGAGAAATGGGTAAAGGCCTTCCTCTCAGAGACAGACAGGAAAGTCTAGGCTCAAGCAAAGATATTATCTCCACTGCATTTTCCTTGGACATACGAAAGCGGTCTTGAAAAGCTGTGTCATCAAAGTAATGTAATGGATCACTCCTATCCACAAGTACTCTGGCTGGCCTCTGTTGTGCATGTTGGTTTTCATTTAGATATTCCAAATATTCCATGCTCCCTCACAAACAGTACTAAGCAGGAGTTAAACCTGCCTCTTTGAAGGATTAATTTAAGATTCAATTTAGTCATAGACTAGCTATAATCCTTCCTCTTGCAATCGGCTTTGTTTAATCCAGAACAGGCTAAATCTTTGACTATTTTAATATATATCTGTGCAAGTCGCTTTGAGTTAAGACAGCTCAAGTGGGCAGTTTAGTCTGGGACTAGGCTTAAGCCATGTCTGTGAAACCGGGCCTAAGTGAGTTGAATTAAAGTTAAAGAAATTACTCCTTCAGAGATAATAAAGGTTCTTGAATCAGACTTCTCAGAAAAAGCTGGAGAAGATGATCCTGTGTCCCAAGAGGATCTCAAGTTCTTGTCAATTTTGAGAGAAAACATCACACAAAAGAACAATGGTCACTTCGAAATACCATTACCATTCAAAAGGGAAAAAACAAAACTTCCTAATAACAAGACTTGTGCAGTACATCGTCTGAAATGTCTTGAAAAGAGATTAAAGAAAGATCAGAGTTACTATGAAGACTATGTGAAATTCATGGCATTCTATGTGATGACGTAATTTCACGTGGCGATGCAGAGAAGGTCCCTGAGGAAGAAATTGACAACAGTTCAGTTTGGTATATTCCACATCATGGAGTTTATCATCCACAGAAACCAGGGAAAATACGTGTAGTATTTGACTGTTCTGCCAAGTTTCGGGACACATCCCTCAATGACCATCTGCTCACTGGTCCTGACCTGACCAATACATTGGTAGGTGTCCTATGCCGCTTGCGAAAAGGTTCTATCGCAGTCATGTGTGACATTGAAAGAATCTTCCACCAGTTCCACGTTAAAAAGGAGGATCAAGATTACCTGCGATTTCTGTGGTGGGAGAAGGGCAACCTGGAAATGACACCATCAATCTACAGAATGAAGGTCCACTTGTTTGGAGCTGCCTCGACTCCTGGTTGTTCCAATTTTGGCCTGAAACATCTAGCAACACAAGGGCATGGTCAATACAGTGAAGACACCATACGCTTCATTCAAAGAAATTTCTATGTAGATGATGGTCTGACAAGTGTTCAAACTGAGATAGAAGCTATCCAGCTTATCAAAGAATCAAGAGAACTTTGTTCCACTGGCAGGGTAAGACTCCACAAGTTTGTTTCTAACAGTGAGAGTGTGATGGCAACCATCCCAGAAGAAGAACGTGGCACAGTCAAAGATCTGGATATGGCTTTGAGTTTACTTCAAATGGAGAAAAGTCTTCAATTAAACCAGTAGCAAGAGAACCACTTGTGTCTGCGTATGCTTTGGAGGGAGATACACACTGATTGTTTTTTCTTAGACCTACATGTTCTTTACACAGGTACACTGGAGTTGAGTGTGTATTAAGCATACATATCATTAAGGACATTTTTTTTAAGGACACATGCACACACTCTTGAGTCAAACAGAAAGTGGATTTGAGTTATAGTCAGTCACAGAGAGAGAGGTTTTTAGGGATTTTTCTTTTGGATTGTTTCAATAAACCTATTTTTGAATCATCTTGCATGATGTTTTTGCTTCTTTTGTTTAATTGTTACAATTTATATTGTATTATATTTATATTTACTTATATTTATATTCAATGTGATTTTTTTATTATTATGAATAATTATTGCATAGACTCACCTAAAGGATTATTAGGAGCACCATACTAATACTGTGTTTGACCCCCTTTCGCCTTCAGAACTGCCTTAATTCTACGTGGAATTCTACATTGATTCAACAAGGTGCTGAAAGCATTCTTTAGAAATGCTGACCCATATTGATAGGATAGCATCTTGCAGTTGATGGAGATTTGTGGGATGCACATCCAGGGCACGAAGCTCCCGTTCCACCACATCCCAAAGATGCTCTATTGGGTTGAGATCTGGTGACTGTGGGGGCCATTTTAGTACAGTGAACTCATTGTCATGTTCAAGAAACCAATTTGAAATGATTCGAGCTTTGTGACATGGTGCATTATCCTGCTGGAAGTAGCCATCAGAGGATGGGTACATGGTGGTCATAAAGGGATGGACATGGTCAGAAACAATGCTCAGGTAGGCCGTGTCATTTAAACGATGCCCAATTGGCACTATGGGGCCTAAAGTGTGCCAAGAAAACATCCCCCACACCATTACACCACCACCACCAGCCTGCACAGTGGTAACAAGGCACGATGGATCCATGTTCTCATTCTGTTTACGCCAAATTCTGACTCTACCATCTGAATGTCTCAACAGAAATCGAGACTCATCAGACCAGGCAACATTTTTCCAGTCTTCAACTGTCCAATTTTGGTGAAATCGTGCAAATTGTAGCCTTTTTTTTACCTATTTGTAGTGGAGATGAGTGGTACCCGGTGGGGTCTTCTGCTGTTGTAGCCCATCCGCCTCAAGGTTGTGCGTGTTGTGGCTTCACAAATGCCTTGCTGCATACCTCGGTTGTAACGAGTGGTTATTTCAGTCAAAGTTGCTCTTCTATCAGCTTGAATCAGTTGGCCCATTCTCCTCTGACCTCTAGCATCAACAAGGCATTTTCGCCCACAGGACTGCCGCATACTGGATGTTTTTCCCTTTTCACACCATTCTTTGTAAACCCTAGAAATGGTTGTGCGTGAAAATCCCAGTAACTGAGCAGATTGTGAAATACTCAGACCGGCCCGTCTGGCACCAACAACCATGCCACGCTCAAAATTGCTTAAATCACCTTTCTTTCCCATTCTGACATTCAGTTTGGAGTTCAGGAGATTGTCTTGACCAGGACCACACCCATGCATTGAAGCAACTGCCATGTGATTAGTTGATTAGATAATTGCATTAATGAGAAATTGAACAGGTGTTCCTAATAATCCTTTAGGTGAGTGTATATGTCACATCTGAGAGTGACTGTCTTTCCTCTGAATACATGATGATCAGGTTTAATGGTCACTTTGGGTTTTAGTCTTTCTATATAAAGACAACAATAAATATTGAAAATAATGTGATAAATAATATAATAAAATAGATACAAATAATAATATATGCTGTTTTTTCAATTGTACGAACAGTTACAAAACACTAAATCAAGTTAAACTGAAGTGTTGTTCTCTATGTTTATTTAGTATAAATCATTTTCATATAATGTTTTCAGAGTTCATTATGAGAGGTAAAACACTTGCCATGTATTGTCACTGCTACTGGTTTACTGTAATGTGTGTTATATCCTTCTCTTCTTGCTCTGCATCTGTACTCTCCTCCATCAGAGACTTTCACACGACTGATTATTTTAGTTGCAGCTTCAGGAGATTCAGTGTTTGAGTCTTTAATCCAGAGAAACACCCATCCATCCCATGACTGACCCAGCTCACATCTCAGAGTAACTGAGTCTCCAGTGAACACTGAACTCTGTGGCCGTACAGTCAGAGTTGGTTTGAGAAAATCTGTTAATATAAAATGATTGGGAATTTGGGAGCATGAGCTCTGAAACGTTTTCAACCGATGATCTCATTCTCTCACTGGTAAATTATTCATATATTTTGATTTCATAGACAATGTAAATGCAAAAACTTAAAAGACAATAGAGGTTCAAAGCCACAATCTTTGTGTTAATAATCTAGAACTCGACTCACAGTGTCACACCACCAACATCTACACCAGCAGTCAAAGAGACACACCATTCAACAAAGTTTTGTGCAGGTGCAGCAGTTCACATGAACATTTAAAATGATACAGTAGATCAGGGATGGGTAACTTCGGTCCTGGAGGGCCACTGTCAGAGTTTAGCTCCAACCCTGAAAAAATCACCTGCCTGTAATTTTCTAGTAATCCTGAGGACCTTGATTAGCTTGTTCAGGTGTGTTTGATTAGGGTTGAAGCTAAACTCTGTAGGACAGTGGGCAGCAGTCATTCTATTCTACATCACTTACTGATCAAATAAGGCTTTGACGGGACAAAAATTTGCTTTGGCGACCGCCAAAAAAATTTCAATGCAGGAAAACTCCTGACAATGCTCGTAAGCGTTTGCTGTGCTATTTCTTACCTTGCTCTACGTTGACTTTACTAGTTCCAGCTTCACCGTCACCGTTTCTTTTTTTTAAAATATTTGTTTAGAAAATCTCCCAGGCCTCTATTTTCTTCTTCTCTTTTCTTTCCTTTTCTGAGCACCGGACTTGTGCTGACCGGACATTTTGAGCGTACTGAACTTCAAATTAAATGACAACATCAAATTTAGATCAGTGGCCAAACCATTTTTGTGGTGGGGGTGGGGGTGGGGGTGGGGGTGGGGGTGGGGGGGGGGTTCTTGACCACTATTTCAAGGACAATTAGGAAGAAAACAAATATAAAGCTTTTATGTAACTCAAATATTACATGTTTTTTCCACAAATAGGCCTTTTTTTTTTTTTTTTAATTATTCCATAATTTAATGAGGGCCCAGTTCTGGGCTGGATCTGGATTTTCCATTTGCCTGCAGAGATGATATTGTCTGTGATGTGACCTGACATGAAGATTTGATACTGAAGGAGATTCAATCTCTCTCACTGACCTTGATTCTGCCGTTGCAACTCTTCTGAGTGACTGTAACACACTGAACAAAAACAATTTAAATTGTTCTTTTTTATATGTCCAAGTAATGAAGCAAAATCATTCTGCAGCCATCCTGATTAAAAAAAAAAAAAGAAAAAAAAAAAGAAGACTATTAGAGATTAAAATAGGACACCTCGGCTTTCAGCTGAGATTGCAATTAGTTGTGTTTGGAATAATTATTAATTATATAATTATTATTTAAATTCATTGTAAATTTTCTCTATTTCATATTTCAATAGAAATTAACAGAGTTTGCCATCATTCTGATTTGAATGTGCTTTTATCAGTTTTGAAAGCATTGTGTTAGCATTCGAAAATGTGCCGATCCACAGTGCAGGAAATCGTGTTGCATTTGTTCAGGGTATTAGGCGGCTGATGATCTGGCTGCAGTAGCCTACTTAAATGTTACGACGAAATATCCTCTATTTTATTATTATCATAATTATTATTATTATGCTGGTATAATGCTAGCTAATACATGGCTAATTTATTTTGATAAGATATTTCACGAAATAAAGCAAACTAATTAGGCTATAATCTTTGGGCGACAGTGCAAAACCCTGAATCATTCAATTTTCACATTCATTAGAATTTCAGTGGCTATATTTTGAGCCTAAGACAAATTTCTAATCAGAGTGATTCTCAATTTAAAAAATATATATATATATAATTATGTATGCTATTTATTAATGTTCATTGCCCATTTTTTTATTTTAGATTTAATCCTGCAATTTACAGGATTTGTTTATTCTTTGTGCTTGTGCAAGATAGTTTCCAATGTGCCAGCATGTAATTACGTGTTTACACGACAGTTTCACACGTTTTGGCCCTTTTGGCCTTCCATATTAACACCTAGACCAAGTCTTCGCGATCCTGATCCAGTATTAAACTTTGCAAGTTACAACCTATAATTAGAACTGTCTGGAATGAAAGTAGGCTATACATTTTTAAATGATAATCAGAAACAGAATCAGAATCAGAATCAGAAAGAGCTTTATTGCCAAGTATGCTTGCGCATACAAGGAATTTGTCTTGGTGACAGTAGCTTCCAGTACACATACAATATAAAGTGACAAGTAACATAGGTATAAATAAAAAAATATATAAAAAAAAGATTATAAATTATAAATATATATAAAGTTATAAGGTGCTATAATGAAATGTCTGAGGGAAGTATTGCACATGTTTGTTCCACAGTAGGGGAACATTTAAGTGTTCATGAGGTAGATGGCCTGGGGAAAGAAACTTTTCCTGTGTCTGGTTGTTTTTGTGCTCGGTGCTCTGTAGCGTCGACCAGACGGTAACAGTTCAAACAGAAAGTGTGCTGGGTGTGACGGGTCCAGAGTGATTTTGCGAGCCCTTTTACTCACTCTGGATGAGTACAGTTCTTTGAGTGTGGGAAGGGTAGTGCCAGTGATTCGCTCAGCAGTCCGAACTATCCGCTGTAGTCTACGGAGGTCGGTTTTGGTAGCAGAGCCGAACCAGACGGTGATGGAAGTGCAGAGGATGGACTGGATGACAGCTGAGTAGAACTGTACGAGCAGCTCCTGTGGCAGGTTGAATTTCCTCAGCTGACGCAGGAAGTACAGTCTCTGTTGGGCTTTCTTCACAACAGAGTCTATGTGAGTGTCCCACTTCAGATCCTGAGAGATGGTGGTGCCCAGGAACCTGAATGACTCTACTGCAGTCACAGTGCTGTCCATGATGGTGAGTGAAGGGAGTGCAGGGGGGTTTCTCCTGAAGTCCACGATCATTTCCACTGTTTTGAGCGTGTTCAGCTCCAGGTTGTTATAACTGCACCAAAGAGCCAGCTGCTCCACCTCCTGTCTGTACGCAGACTCGTCACCGTTCCGGTTGAGTCCGATAACAGTAGTGTCGTCCGCAAACTTCAGGAGCCTGACAGAGGGGTCTTTAGAGGTGCAGTCATTTGTGTACAGGGAGAAGAGCAGTGGTGAGAGAACACATCCCTGTGGAGCACCGGTGCTGATGATGCGGCTGTCGGACGTGATTTTGCCCATTCTGACTAGCTGTTGTCTGTCTGTCAGAAAGCTGGTGATCCATTGACAGACGGAGCTAGGGACAGAGAGCTAGGTCAGTTTGGTCTGGAGCAGTGATGGGACGATGGTGTTGAAGGCAGAACTAAAGTCCACGAACAGAATCCTTGCATAGGTCCCTGGTTTGTCCAGATGTTGCAGGGTGTAATGCAGTCCCATATTGACTGCATCATCCACAGACCGGTTTGCTCTGTAGGCAAACTGCAGGGGGTCCAGCAAGGGTCCAGTGATGTCCTTCAGATATGCTAACACCAGTCTTTCGAATGACTTCATGGCCACAGATGTTAAGGCAACAGGTCTGTAGTCATTGAGTCCTGTGATCTTTGGTTTCTTCGGGATTGGGATGATGGTGGAGCGTTTAAAGCAGAAAGGGACTTTGCACTGCTCCAGTGATCTGTTGAAGATCAGTGAGAAGATAGAGGCCAGCTGGTCAGCGCAGGTTTTCAGACAGGCTGGTGAAACACCGTCTGGGCCTGGTGCTTTCCTTCTCTTCTGTTTCCTGAAGATCTGACGCACATTATCCTCACTGATCTGAAGTGCAGGGGGGGGAGGGGAGGGGGATGGCTGGAGGTGTTGATGGCTGTGTAGAGAGATGGTCAGGGCGGGTGTGGGGTGTCTGATCAGGGGTCTCAAATCTACAGTAAAAGACATTCAGCTCGTTCGCAAGATGCTTGTTGCTGTCGGTGCTGGGGGATGGTGTCTTGTAGTTGGTAATGTCTTTCAGGCCTTTCCACACTGATGCAGGGTCGTTGGAGGAAAACTGGTTTTCCAGCTTTTTGGCATAGCTCTTCTTAGCCACTTCAATCTCCTTTGTCAATGTGTTCCTGGCCTGATTATACAAGATCCTATCCCCACTCCTGTAGGCATCTTCTTTTGACCTGACGAAGCTGTCTGAGTTTTGGTGTGAACCATGGTTTATCATTGTTGAATGTTAAGTAAGTCCTGGTAGGGATGCATAAATCCTCACAGAAACTGATGTATGATGTTACAGTCTCTGTGAGCTCGTCCAGATCGCTGGCAGCAGCTTCAAAAACACTCCAGTCAGTGCATTCAAAACAGGCTTGTAAGACCTGCTCTGTGTCGTTGGTCCATCTCTTTACAGTCCTTATTACTGGCTTAGCAGTTTTAAGTTTTTGCCTGTAAGTTGGTAGAAGATGAACCAGGCAGTGATCGGAAAGTCCTAGAGCTGCTCTGGCGACGGAGCGATATGCATCCTTTGTTGTGGTGTAGCAATGGTCCAAGATATTATTGTCTCTGGTGAGGCATGTAATGTGCTGTTTGAATTTAGGCAGCTCACGTGTGAGTTTTGCCTGATTAAAGTCTCCGAGAATGATAAGAACAGAGTCCGGGTGTTGTTGTTCTGTTTCTGTGATCAGATCAGCCAGCTGTTGCAGCGCCGTACTCACGTGTGCTTGCGGTGGAATGTAAACACTGATGAGAACGAGCGAGGAAAACTCCCGCGGCGAGTAGAACGGCTTACAGTTAATGAAAAGCACTTCCACATCAGGACAGCACATCTTCCTTAACACAGTTACATCAGTACACCACCTTCTGTTGATGTAAAAGCATGTCCCACCACGCGCGTTTTCCCCGTTGACTCCATATCGCGATCCGCTCTGAACAGCTGAAAGTCCGGTAGATGTAACGCGCTGTCCGGAATGGCTTTGTTCAGCCAGGTTTCCGTGAAACACAGAGCAGCAGAGTTGGTAAAGTCCTTGTTTTTGTGTGAGAGCAGAAGTAGTTCGTCCATTTTGTTAGGGAGAGAGCGGACATTCGCCAGATGGATGCTAGGCAGCGCCGTTCTGAATCCGCGCTGCCTGAGCTTAACAAGTGTGCCGGCTCGCTTCCCACGCCTGCGCGTCTTATACTGTTTCCACAGTGCAGCGGCGCAACCGACGACAATGTTCTGCAAAACGCCAGAAGAATCAAAAACTGGTTGGTGATCAGTTGGTGTGCGCTGCCGAATGTTCAGCAGTTCGTCCCTGGTATAACTGATAGCGTATGACAAACATAAAACAGGACAAACTAACAAAAACAGTGTAACAACTGGAGAGCTCAACACCGAGGCAGCCATCCGCGGCGCCATCTTGGATTCATCTAAGATTCATCATAATAACAATAACGTAGGCTAATTGAGAATATTTCGGAATGTTCGATAGTATTTATTAATTAATGGTCTTTATAAGAATATATTTAAGTAAACTTGGGGTTGGTAAGATGCTTTTTTAACGTTTTTGAAAGAAGTCTCTTATTCTTAAGGCAAAGACATTTATTTGATCAAAAATACATTAAAAGCAGTAATGTGAAATATTATTACAATAAAAAGTAAATTTCTACGGGGGGAAAAAACAAACTTTTGAATGGCAGTGTAGGCTATATACAAAACTGAAAACAAATTTCCAAAATCCTACTCTCAAAACCTTTTTTTGAAAACATAAATAGCCTAAGACATAAAGCAAGCCATAACCTTTTGACCACCGCTTTTTTTTTAATCTTTTTTTTATTTATTGCTAGATACTAATTTTTAAGACTGCATGTACAAAGAGCTTTTTCTATCCAATAAAATATTTTGAGCATAGCTAGAAAAAAAGTAGTTTCACTATGTACATTTATGTTTAAAGACAACTTGTCCAGACATGGAAATCCCAATTTTAACATTCTGTGATATTTCCATGACCATGGGAAGCTGTACAAATACATTTAAAATCAAGGATACAGAAATAAAAAAGGGAACTCGGTCCCTTACTCAACAGTCAGAAAAGAAATAGCCTTACACTGAATATTATGTTCCCTCAGTTGTCAAATGATAAGCTGCTGCTGCTGGTATTAACCAATATAAAACACACATGCAGTGCTAAACAATACTAGCTTATTTCTAATGAATAATCAGCTCAATGCTTTTCAAATATTAACATGCATAGTCTCTGAAGCACATGAAGGCTTACTAATGTTACAAAAAGTTCTGGTAAATCCATTTCCTTGATGATCTTGGTCTTTCACTTCTCAACCAACAGTAAACTCATCAGAATCCTGGGATTGAAATTTTCTCCTCTGGGCATCTTTTTTAACCTGAGCATACGTCACATCACTAGATCCAGCATCTGAAAATACAGTGAGGAAAATAAGTATTTGAACACCCTGCTATTTTGCAAGTTCTCCCACTTAGAAATCATGGAGGGCTCTGAAATTGTCATCGTAGGTGCATGTCCACTGTGAGAGACATAATCTAAAAAAAAAAATCCAGAAATCACAATGTATGATTTTTTAACTATTTATTTGTATGATACAGCTGCAAATAAGTATTTGAACACCTGAGAAAATCAATGTTAATATTTGGTTCCAAGCCTTTGTTTGCAATTACAGAGGTCAAACATTTCCTGTAGTTTTTCACCAGTTTTGCACACACTGCAGGAGGGATTTTGGCCCACTCCTCCACACAGATCTTCTCTAGATCAGTCAGGTTTCTGGGCTGTCGCTGAGAAACACGGAGTTTGAGCTCCCTCCAAAGATTCTCTATTGGGTTTAGGTCTGGAGACTGGCTAGGCCACGCCAGAACCTTGATATGCTTCTTACAGAGCCACTCCTTGGTTATCCTGGCTGTGTGCTTCGGGTCATTGTCATGTTGGAAGACCCAGCCTCGACCCATCTTCAATGCTCTAACTGAGGGAAGGAGGTTGTTCCCCAAAATCTCGCAATACATGGCCCCGGTCATCCTCTCCTTAATACAGTGCAGTCGCCCTGTCCCATGTGCAGAAAAACACCCCCAAAGCATGATGCTACCACCCCCATGCTTCACAGTAGGGATGGTGTTCTTGGGATGGTACTCATCATTCTTCTTCCTCCAAACACGTTTAGTGGAATTATGACCAAAAAGTTCTATTTTGGTCTCATCTGACCACATGACTTTCTCCCATGACTCCTCTGGATCATCCAAATGGTCATTGGCAAACTTAAGACGGGCCTTGACATGTGCTGGTTTAAACAGGGGAAACTTCCGTGCCATGCATGATTTCAAACCATGACGTCTTAGTGTATTACCAACAGTAACCTTGGAAACGGTGGTCCCAGCTCTTTTCAGGTCATTGACCAGCTCCTCCCGTGTAGTTCTGGGCTGATTTCTCACCTTTCTTAGGATCATTGAGACCCCACGAGGTGAGATCTTGCATGGAGCCCCAGTCCGAGGGAGATTGACAGTCATGTTTAGCTTCTTCCATTTTCTAATGATTGCTCCAACAGTGGACCTTTTTTCACCAAGCTGCTTGGCAATTTCCCCGTAGCCCTTTCCAGCCTTGTGGAGGTGTACAATTTTGTCTCTAGTGTCTTTGGACAGCTCTTTGGTCTTGGCCATGTTAGTAGTTGGATTCTTACTGATTGTATGGGGTGGACAGGTGTCTTTATGCAGCTAACGACCTCAAACAGGTGCATCTAATTTAGGATAGGTGTTCAAATACTTATTTGCAGCTGTATCATACAAATAAATAGTTAAAAAATCATATATTGTGATTTCTGGATTTTTTTTTTTAGATTATGTCTCTCACAGTGGACATGCACCTACGATGACAATTTCAGACCCCTCCATGATTTCCAAGTGGGAGAACTTGCAAAATAGCAGGGTGTTCAAATACTTATTTTCCTCACTGTATATCAGTGGATTCAAAATTCATTTTTATATACAGTTTTTAAAATTACTTTCTTAGATTCTCAATAATGATGATGTTGATGTTTTTATTTTGACACTCACTTTGATCCGTTTCCAGCTTCAGTTTAGAGTAAATGTCGTCACTCTCAGTGTTATTGCCTAGAAGATGCCAACAGTTCATATCACTAGTGCTTACTGTATGTCCATCAGTGGTATGAAATATGGCATTATAACATGCTAAATAACACATATTATTTAGTGTCCTATCATAATTTTACAGAGAGGATCATTTTATTTTAAAATGACTAGATGTTAGACCAAATTACCTCAAAATACAAAATTAGCATGCAATGACCTTTTTGGATCAGATCTGTTTCACAGCCACAGAACCACTGTCATGATCCTAAAACCATAAGAGCAGAGACTTTTGTTTCCATTTACCTCTGTTTGCTTTCTTTTTCTTCTGTTTCTTTGGAGATTTGAGTTCAATCTCAGCATATGTGATCTCAGTCGGCCCACTTACACCATCTACAATGAACAACAGAGAAAGATATAAGACACTTGGTTTAACTCGATTTGCTCTAAAAAATGACAGTGATACAAAAAAAGATGGATTTGATTTCCAATTTATTTAGAAAATAATACTGACCTCATCATAATGACATAAAATACCTTGGCATTATTAATTACCTGTGCTTATGTCTTTATTAGTATTTGTATCAACAGAGTCATAAATATGTGAAGTTCCTGTAATAAATTAATACATGAATTAATTTTCAATAATACATACATTTTTAAAATATTATTATCTTATATATGAAATCTTATAAATTCAGTTCCACAGAAAAATACTATTTCATGCTGACACAAAAAATAAATAAAGCACTAGACATAATATTTCATACAGAAAAATAAAATATATTTTGTTATGCAGTTTTTGATCAAATAAAACCAAATGACAAGTTCAATATATGTATATAAGACCCAAAATATCATCTTAAACTTTAGAAGAGTGAAATATTATCTAGTTGTGAAATATGTCCTGTTAGTTAAAAGTTATACCTAAGTGTCTTTTATCTCAGCTTGTAAAGTGTATTAATGGGTAATGAGTAAAGACTGACCAGACAGCAGTGTCGTGTCTCCGGCTTCACTCTGGTTCTGCTCTGATTTCTGACTGATGTTCTGCTGTTGACTGACAGGAGACGGAGACTCAGATCTTACACCTAGTCAGACACAAAATATTTGTGCATAATCTCTTTCATGTATACATCTTTAAGAAGGGCAAAGTGTTTAGTTTTTATTTATTTTTCACATTATTTGATTGTGTCCAAAACATTAATTTGCCTCACTGCCTGCTGTCTTCATAGGCAGAAAATGAAACCTGATAAATGACTAATTTGGAGAGTTTTACACATGTAACTCTGCATATCAAACTAGTGGACAAGATGGAGGACTCGCTGTTTCAATGAGTTTCAATGGTTTCAATATAGATTACATAAATATTTATCAATACTTTTCATTATTGAAGTAACAAATGATGGTCTTCCAGCCTGACCAGCTGAAATCTGCCCAGAAACCTTCTGAAACCAGCAAACATACCAGGTTTGGAAATCAGCGAAGACCAGAAAACCAGCTTAGACTGATGTTTGGCAGCTCACAAGCGTTATGAACAAAGCTAGTGTCTGAGAATCTGTCACTGAGTTTTAATATGTCAGATGATGAACCTTTGTTGTTTCTGTAGCGCCACAGGAGGACAATGAAGACAATAATCAAAACTGCAACAGTCAGTCCTGCAGTCACTCCAATTATCACAGGATTGAGACCATTAGATCTTGAGGCTGTAGAAACTGAGATACATATATATTTTACATCTACATGTAAATTTTACAGGAACATTTCAACTGTGATTGTAGTTCTTACTCTCACCTCTGACTGAGATCCAGCTCTTGGGAGACTCTCCTCTCTCTGGGTGTTTGCAGTAGTAGAAACCCTCATGTGACTTTGAGACAGTAGGGATGATCATCTCTGTAGTTTGATTCTGGATGAGTGATCCATCTTTATAGAAATCAGCTCTGAGGTTTAATAGGGTTGTATAATGATATAAACAGCGTAGAGTCAGATTATCTCCTTCAGTCACAGGATGAACAGGACTCTCCAGAATCACACCAGCTACAGAAACACAGGAGACATGTAACATTGTAACATGTAAATTGTAACATAATAAAAACAAGACAAAATAAAAAAGAACTTTATATTTTCCACTGCCCACATGGTTTCTGTTTTTAGTGTATTGCTATGATGGTCTGGCTGGTTGTTTACTGGTCAACGTCACACTACAGTATATCCTGCTCTTGTTTAATAAACCTGTGTATTGATTGTAAACTGTCAGTGAAATGAATAAAAACAGAAACACAGACTCACAGTGTACAGTGATATTAACAGGATGATAGTTCTCTCCAGATTCAGACTGACACCAGTAAACTCCAGTGTATGATGGGACAGTGGATCTGATTGTACATGTAGATCCTGTTTGTGATCCCCACACTGATGATGAACAATCTTCCAGCCGGCCGATGTCTCTATATCTTCTCACTGTCCATCCATCAGAGTTACTCTGGTCCTCACAGCTCAGAGAGAGAGAGACAGATGTGAATTGTTGAGTTCTGCTGGGACTGATGATCAGAGACACTGGAGGAGAAACGCCTGACAAGACAATTACAGCTATAATTTGGAAATTGTCTTTATTAAAGATGAACCAATCATTTAAACTCTCTGTGAACTCACCAGTGACCCACAGTGGTTGTGTGTTGCTGTATGTTGTGCAAACGGCTGTTTTATCTCTCTCTGCTGTGCACACATAAACTCCTGTGTGATTTAGATCAGCAGAACTGACAGTGTATTTTCCTCCAGCTCCTCTGCTGCTGTCTGAGAGGAGCTCATAATCATTCCTGATCCCTGTATGAAGTGAGAATGTGTAGATTTCATATAAATTACATTTTTAACTAAACTTGAACCTGAATACACTGGTTTACATCGGTGGAACTCAAATCACTCATTGTGTTTAGGTTGTTTTATTCAGGGTTTGATCAATGGCTCTTATGTTGTTACAGAGGAGTGACTGTAATGAGGGAATGGGATCTCAAAGTTTCACTGCTTGGTGTCCATGGAAGTGTTGCCCTTAATACCCAGTCTGTGTCTGGTTTCAGACATATTAAATTATATATTTCACTTCAATAAAACCAGTTAATTCAGATGAAGCACATTATAACTGACCTGAGACAGTTTCAGTGAACCAGCTGAATGTCCAGCCTGTAGAGGAGCCGTTAACCTCACAGATCAGAGTCACTGTATCTCCTTCAGTCAACCACTCCTGAGGAGAAACACTTAAAACTGCTCTGGGAACTGAAATAGAGACATCACTCATTAATAACATGTTCAACTTGTGTGTGTTTATGAAGAGATGATCAAACTCACCTGATACTGTCAGTGTAACTTCATCACTGCGTTGTGACCAGCGTGATCCTTCAGTCTCTGTCCCACTACAGGAGTATTTACCTGAGTCAGACCCAGTAACAAAACTGAATGTGTGTTGCTGTCGTTCACTGAAAACACTGTTTGAACCGTCTTTATACCAGTTGTACTGCCAGCTAGTGACTCCTTCATCATATATGTCACATCTGAGAGTGACTGTCTCTCCTCTGAATACATGATGATCAGGTTTAATGGTCACTTTGGGTTTTGGTCTTTCTGTAGAACAACAACAATAGACATTGAAAATAATGTGATAATTAATATAATAAAATAAATACAAATAATAAAATGTGCTGTTTTTTTATTGTACGAACAGTTACAAAACACTAAATCAAGTTAAACTGAAGTGTTGTTCTCTATGTTTATTTATTGTCTTATAAATCATTTTCATATAATGTTTCCAGAGTTCATTATGAGAGGAGAAACACTTGCCATGTATTGTCACTGTTACTGGTTTACTGTAATCTGTGTTATATCCTCCTCTTCTTGCTCTGCATCTGTACTCTCCTCCATCAGAGACTTTCACACGACTGATTGTTTTAGTTTCAGCTTCAGGAGATTCAGTGTTTGAGTCTTTACTCCAGAGAAACTCCCATCCAGTTTTTTTATCCAGCTCACATCTCAGAGTAACTGAGTCTCCAGTGAACACTGGACTCTGTGGCCGTACAGTCAGAGTTAGTTTGAGAACATCTGTTAATATAAAATGATTGGGAATTTGGGAGCATGAGCTCTGAAACGTTTTCAACCGATGATCTCATTCTCTCACTGGTAAATTATTCATATATTTTGATTTCATAGACAATGTAAGAAAAAAGGTCAACATTATGAGACAATGCAAAAACTTAAAAGACAATAGAGGTTCAAAGCCACAATCTTTGTGTTAATAATCCAGAGCTCGACTCACAGTGTCACACCACCAACATCTACACCAGCAGTCAAAGAGACACACCATTCAACAAAGTTTTGTGCGGGTGCAGCAGTTCACATGAACATTTAAAATGATACAGTAGATGATAGTGTTGGATAAACTGGTATAGTTTCTGACCAGTAGGTGGTGCTGTAACCAAACCTGCATCTGCTCAGATAAATGGACAGGCAACGCTTTAGTGTTAGTTCAAAGAAGATCTTTGGGTTTGGAGGATATTTGGTCAATGATGTAAAGAGGTATTTGTTCAATGTTGCACATTATGGATAAAAAAGGCTGTTTTTGGAGTTATAGTGATTTCTTCACCCAATTAAATTTTAATTGTAAGAAAAAAGATTAAATGAAAGATTAAGATTGTTTTCCCTAGACGCCGGTTTTCTTTTGATTGTTTAATAATTGTTTGCTTAGTTTGTAAATAAATTTGTTTATTGTTAAAGCATTTGTTGTTTGCCTCTTTTATGTTGCGGTAAATGAGCCAGTCGTAACAATATACACTATATTATTTAAATTGGGTTACATTCTGTTGCACTTACCTCTCTTTTCATTGTGTGCAATATCATGCAGTACTGACTGCTTACTGTGCAATATTTGACTGTCGCCTGGCTTGCACTGGTTTTGTGTGTATTGTTTTATATTGTCTTTGCGTTGCCTTAACTTTGGCATATTGTTTATTGATGTATTTTACTGTATATTGGTTATTATTGGTTATTAAGACAAAATTAATAAAAACAATAAATTGTGCTGTTTTAGTGTGTGAACAGTTGTATTGTAAAACACATAATCAGGTTAGATTGAAGTGTTGCTCTCCAGCTGTTACAGTAATTTATTCTGTCTCATCAAATTATTTGTGCAATATAAAAGCAAAATACTGCACAGTCAGAGCTGGTTTGGAAATATCTGTCGATATAAAACTGGCAAAAAGCTTGAGTTGTGAACGTTTTTTAGCAGACGATCTCGTCCTCTTATAGTTTAATCCACTGTCGAAATGCAGCAGTTTACTTGAAAAAGAGCTGCAGAGATTAATTACATTATGATATGATAACTTTGTTAGGGTGTAATACGATTATGGTTAAATTGAAAAATGATAATGGTGAAAATAAAAATCCAAGCAATAACTTTTGAGAGGCTTGGTATAACAATCAAAGGAACCAATTTTGTCAAAAAAAAAAAAAAAAAAAAAAGGAGAAGCGAAGAGAAAAAAGTTAATATATTTTACAATATTTAACTATTGAGATTTCAGAAATTTAAATGAGATCAGGATAAGTATCTTGTTTTTTTAGTTCAAAGGGTTCAAAGTTATAAGTGTGGCCCTGTCCCAAATGTCACCCTAAGCACTCGCGGTCTTCCTACGAGTCCTCACTTCGAGGGCGTATTTCAACCGCAAAGGGGGCGTTCGCGAGCACCCTTCTGAAACTTAAAATGACAAATTGGACACCCGGCCTACGGTCTCTCATGGACTTAACGGACACACGTACGCGGCAGCCATTGTAAGTCCATGAGACCAAAAGTGCATATGAAGTGTATGTTGTATAAGAAGTTGTATGGGGGCGGAGCCTGATTATTCCCGACACCTGAGGCCTCTGCCTATTAAACAGCTGCTGGTGCCACTTCACCTGGACCTTCAGGAACCAGTAGTGGTTTTAGAGTTTGTTTTTCTTCTGTACAGGATGGGAGTTCGTTCTTTTTTGTTTCTTATTTTTCTCGGGAGTTTAGGAAAGCTGCAGTTTAGATTAGTTAGCTCACCTTTCCTTACTTAACTTGAATGTTTATATTTTCCTTGCTTATTTTAAACAAGGACGGGTGAGCTAACTAATCTAAACTACACCTCCTGAGAAAAATAACTAACACAAAAGTATCTTCTGGGTCGGCTTACTTGCCTATGCGTTCCCTCTATTCTAATATAACTAAACAAACAAAAACTCACCATCCTGTACCGAAGAAAAACAAACTCTAAAACCACCAACAACTGTTTTCCTGAAGTCGGTCCAGGTGAAGTGGCACTGACAGCTCTTAAAGGGTTAGTTCACCCCAAAATTAAAATTCTGTCATTAATTACTCACTCTCATGTTGTTCCAAACCCGCAAGACCTTCGTTCATCTTCAGAACACAAATGAAGATATTTTTAATGAAATCCAAGAGCTTTCTGACCCCTTCAGAAACAGCAACACAATGACCACTTTTTAATGCATAGAATGGTAGTAAAGATATCGTTAAAATTGTCCATGTGACTACAGTTGTTCAACCTTAAGTTTATGAAGAGACGAGAATACTTTTTATGTGCAAAAAACAACAAAAATAAGAGATCAGGGCTTTGGCCGTGAGCAGTGAGCAGCACGACTCATGCATGTGATGCTGACTCACAGGAGCTGGCCAATGATGAGGCGGCGTTCTGACGTAGGACCTGGAAGCACTGCACTGTGTTTACTATGTGAACAGCGTCAGAATCTGACACGGATGAGAAGAAATTGTTGTATAAAGTCATTATTTTTGTTTTGTTTTTGCACACAAAAATGATTCTCGTCGCTTCATAACATTAAGGTTGAACCACTGTAGTCACATGGACTATTTTAATGATATCTTTACTACCTTTCTGGGCCTTGAAAGCGGTCATTGCGTTGCTGTTTTTGGAGGAGTCAGAAAGCTCTCGGATTTCATCAAAAAAATCTTATTTTGTGTTCCGAAGATGAACAAAGAAAATTGGAGCCACACATATTTGCTTGACCAATACAAATCTGAACACTTCTGTGTCATAATCAACCACTTATGTGGAGGAGAAACACTTAAAACTGCTCTGAAAAGAAATCACTCATTAATAACATGTTAAACTTGTGTGTGTTTATGAAGAGATGATCAAACTCACCTGATACTGTCAGTGTAACTTCACTGTATTGTGACCAGCGTGATCCTCCAGTCTCTGTCCCACTACAGGAGTATTTACCCGAGTCAGACTCAGTAACAGAACTGAATGTGTGTTCCTGTCGTTCACTGAAAACACTGGTTGAACCGTCTTTATACCAGTTGTACCGCCAGCTAGTGACTCCTCCATCATATATGTCACATCTGAGAGTGACTGTCTCTCCTCTGAATACATGATGATCAGGTTTAATGGTCACTTTGGGTTTTGGTCTTTCTGTAGAAAGACAACAATAAACAATGAAATAATGTGATAAAATTATAAATAAAAACAATAAATTGTGTTTATAAACAATAAACATTTGTACTGTAAAACACATAATCATGTTAGATTGAAGTGTTGTTCTCTAGCTGTTATAGTCACTTATTCTGTGTCTTATGAAATCATTTGTGCATTATGCAAAGTCAGAGTTGGTTTGGAAACATCTGTCAGTATAAAACTGGCAAAAAGCTTGAGTAGTGAAAGTTTCTCAGCAGAAGATCTCGTCCTCTTATAGTTCAATCCACTGTCTCACAACAGCAACATCTACAGCCGCAGTCAAAGAGACACAACATTCAACAAAGTCACGAACTGCAGCAGTTTACATGAAAAAGAGTTGCAGAGATGAAACACATCATGACTACTGTCACAAGCTGCTCTGAGACGCGAAGGTAAAGGATCCAAAGGCAGTTTATTAAACAGAGTAATCCAAATCCAGGCAAGGGTCATACACAGTCAAGCAGTCCATACAAACAAACAAATCCAGAGGGTGAGACAGGAACGGGAAAACCAGGGCACAGGCAGAAATCGAAAACCAGGAACAAGGGAAGAGCAAGGGAAGAGCAAGGGAAGAGCAAGGGAAGAGCAAGGGAAGAGCAAGGGAAGAGCAAGGGAAGAGCAAGGGAAGAGCAAGGGAAGAGCAAGGGAAGAGCAAGGGAAGACGCTCAGAATTGCAGATGAAACAACTAACAAGACCTCGCCGATAATGAATGAGTGTACATGGTTTAAATAGGCTGAGACTAACAAGGTAATGAGACACATGTGGATGCAATCAGGGATGATGAGTCCGGGCAGTGAGTTATGGGAAGTGTAGTTGTGTGAGAATCACGATAGTCTGATGTGGAGCGCCCTCTGGTGGTTCTCAAGGGCACTACAGCTGATGACCGTTACAACTACTTTGTTAGGGTGTAATATGATAATGGTTAAATTGAAAAATATAAAATGATAAATAAAAATCTAGCCAATAACTTTTGGGAGGCTTGGTGTAAAGCTCATATCAACAACTGCTGTCAAGAAGATAAAATATTTTAGTTCACAAAATATTTTACAATATCTGACGACTCACTGAGACTTCAGAAATTGAAATCATCTTCAATTTGAGATCAGAGAAAGGTTCTTGTTTTAAGTTCAAAGAGTTCAAAGTTATAAGCAAAAGAAAACTGAGGCCACATGTTTATTGCTTGACCCCTAAAAATCTGAACACTTCAGTGTCAAAACCAACCACTTCTGTGGAGAAACACTTAAAACTGCTCTGAAAAAAAAATCCCTTATTAATAACATGTTAAACTTGTGTGCGTTTATGAAGAGATGATCAAACTCACCTGATACTGTCAGTGTAACTTCATCACTGCGTTGTGAGCTGCGTGATCCTTTAGTCTCTGTCCCATAACAGAAGTATTTACCTGCATCAGACTCAGTAACAGAACTGAATGTGTGTTCCTGTCGTTCACTGATAACCATGAATGAACCGTCTTTATACCAGTTGTACTTCCAGCTAGTGACTCCTCCATCATATATGTCACATCTGAGAGTGACTGTCTCTCCAGTGAACACTGAACTCTGTGGCCGTACAGTCAGAGTTGGTTTGGGAACATCTGTCAATATAAAGTCAGTGTGAGCATGAGATGTAATTCTACCACTGGTAAATCATTAGTGCATTTTTATTTCACAAACAATGTAATACTGGAACAAACAAGCAATTACTGGAACAAACAAGGTGAACATTCACTCAGCGCAATGCAGAGAGTTAAAGGACAACAGAGGTGTAAAGACCCCCCTATGTGGAGTTCAAACCCACGTCCTTTAGGTTAGTAGCGCTGAGCTCAACACAGTTTCACACCTCCTACATCCACACCAGCAGTCAGAGACACACACATCCGTTACTAAAGGGTTACAAATTGTCATTGTTGTTCAAATGACTTTGTTGTTGCAGGTCCAGCAACTCTAATCATTTCTATTAAATCTGACAAATGTCAAAAGATATTTTATATTTCTAAATTCTGCATAAAAACGTCTTCATATGAGTGAATGATTTTTGGTGTTTTTGTCACACCTCAGAACCGTCTGTTTGGTGTTACTCACAACACATGAATCATTTATATAACTTGTTTAAAAAGCTGTATTTATAATCATGACACTCATTTCATTGCTGGTGTCACAAGATGAAGAAGAGGGAAGACGGACTGAAGACGAGGTTATCAAATATAAACAGGTTTTTAATTACAAGGAGGCAAGCAGGAGTAACAGTGTGCAGAGGAGTATAAACGTAACAAACACTACCATACACAAACATCAACCGACAACTAAAGACTGAACACAGAGGAACTAAATACACAGAGGTAACAGAATAAATGACGAACAGCTGTGATGAATGAATGTCCATGGTAACTGATGAGTGGAGGGAAAATACAAACAAAGGAAAATGTGATGAATGAAACAAACTGAAAGTAAAAAAAAAGTTGTGAGAGAATCACAAAATATTTTACAATATCTGACGACTCACTGAGACATCTTCAATTTGAGATCAGGGAAAGGTTCTTGTTTTTAAGTTCAAAGAGTTCAAAGTTATAAGCAAAAGAAAACTGAGGCCACACGTTTATTGCTTGACCCCTAAAAATCTGAACACTTCAGTGTCAAAATCAATCACTTCAGTGGAGAAACACTTAAAACTGCTCTGAAAAAAATCCCTTATTAATAACATGTTAAACTGTTTATGAAGAGATGATCAAACTCACCTGATACTGTCAGTGTAACTTCATCACTGCGTTGTGATCTGCGTGATCCTTCAGTCTCAGTCCCATTACAGGAGTATTTACCTGCGTCAGACTCAGTAACAGAACTGAATGTGTGTTCCTGTCGTTCACTGAAAACACTGGTTGAACCGTCTTTATACCAGTTGTACCTCCAGCTAGTGACTCCTCCATCATATATGTCACATCTGAGAGTGACTGAGTCTCCTCTGAATACATGATGATCAGGTTTAATGGTCACTTTGGGTTTTGGTCTTTCTGTAGAACAACAACAATAAACAATGAAATAATGTGATAAAGAACATAATAACAATACAAATTATCATTATTCAAATTTATTCAATAAAATATGCTGTTACATATTTAACAGTTACTTAATTGTACAACACACGTTAAATTAGGTTACACTGAAGTGTTGTTCTCTATAGATGTTATAGTCACTTATCAAGCGTCTTATAAATCATTTTCATATAGTGTTTTCAGAGTAGTTCATTATGAGAGGTAAATCACTTGCCATGTATTGTCACTGTTACTGGTTTACTGTAATGTGTGTTATATCCTCCTCTTCTTGCTCTGCATCTGTACTCTCCTCCATCAGAGACTTTCACACGACTGATTGTTTTAGTTGCAGCTTCAGGAGATTCAGTGTTTGAGTCTTTACTCCAGAGAAACACCCATCCATCCCATGACTGATCCAGCTTACATCTCAGAGTGACTGAGTCTCCAGTGAACACTGAACTCTGTGGCCGTACAGTCAGAGTTGGTTTGGGAAAATCTGTTAATATAAAGTCAGTGTGAGCATGAGGTGTGAACGTTTTTCAGCAGATCTCATTCTACCACTGGTAAATCATTAGTGCATTTTTATTTCACAAACAATGTAATACTGGAACAAACAAGCAATTACTGGAACAAACAATGTGAACATTCACTCAGCGCAATGCAGAGAGTTAAAGGACAAGAGAGGTGTAAAGACCCCCCTATGTGGAGTTCAAACCCACGTCCTTTAGGTTAGCGCTGAGCTCAACGCAGTTTCACACCTCCTACATCCACACCAGCAGTCAGAGACACACACATCCGTTACTAAAGGGTTACAAATTGTCATTGTTGTTCAAATGACTTGTTGCAGGTCCAGCAACTCTAATCATTTTTATTAAATCTGTAGACAAATGTCAAAAGATATTTTATATTTCTAAATTCTGCATAAAAATGTTTTCATATGAGTGAATGATTTTTGGTGTTTTTGTCACACCTCAGAACCGTCTGTTTGGTGTTACTCACAACACATGAATCATTTATATAACTTATTTAAAAAGCTGTATTTATAATCATGACACTCATTTCATTGCTGGTGTCACAAGATGAAGAAGAGGGAAGACGGACTGAAGACGAGGTTATCAAATATAAACAGGTTTTTAATTACAAGGAGGCAAGCAGGAGTAACAGTGTGCAGAGGAGTATAAACGTAACAAACACTACCATACACGAACATCATGGGGCCGGATCCACAAAAATCTTCTTAAAAAAGAAGTTAAGAAAGTTCTTAAGATAAATTCCAAGAAGTTCATAATCTTCCTTTGGGGATTTAAGACAGGTTGGAAGTTATCCTGACTTTAATAAGTTATTTAAGATGATTTAAATATATATATATTTTGTCAGGAATATGAATAGGATAATTATTAAATTATTAAACACTTTATTTTAAGGTGACGTAGTTACATGTTACTGCATGTGCTTACTGTAGTAATAACAGTAAATTATGTATAATTACATGCAAATAACCCTCAACCAAACCCTAATCCTACCCTAACCCTATAGTAAGTACATGTAGTTGCTTAATATTACACAGTACTTATAGAATTACACTGTAACAATGACACCTTAAAATAAAGTGTGGCCCTTTTTAGTATAAACAAATTTTGTCTTAAGAACAACCTTAAAAAGAAAGATAAGAACATTCATAAGAAAATGTTTTGGCAATACAAAATATTCTTATCTTTTTTTTTTTTTCTTAAGTTAGAAAATAAGAAGAAAATAGCAGTTAAGAAGAATTTTATTCTTAAGATTGTTTCGTGAATCCGGCGCCTGGTTTGTAACAGAATCACACATTTGTGATGAAATTTATGAATCAAATTCACTCACCTTGAGTGTATCCAGAGTGGATGTTTGAAATCAGCACTAAAAACACAAAGTAAAATAAATAAATAAATAAACTCATGAAATATTGTGTTTTTTAAATATTCCTATAAAGATGATCAAACTCATCCTTTGATTATCCTGTTTTTTTTGTGTGTTTTTTTTGTGGAAAGTTCTTCTCGTGAAGTAACCGGCTGTGTTTCTCTTAGAGGTCTCTGGATGTCTTTTGTGTGTAAATTAGCTTTAGGTATAAAGGTCTGTCCCACAGACAGATATTTGGGTTCAGACTCTCTGAAGACAGACTAACATCTTTGCTGAAGAATGTGCTGCTCTGATACCTTCAGGAAATTCTTCTCTCCACAAGAACTTATTTTATGTATAAGAGAAATCGACTGGCAAGCCACCAAAGTGACAGTTCAGCCAAATACAGGAAAATCTGACAATTATTACACTGTGAACATGGAGCTGATCAACTTTCTATTATACTTTACACATAAAAATGTCACTCTTGCATGTTTCTCAGCTTCACAACACAGAAATGTTTAATTTCTCTTTAAGTCTTTCTTCTAATTTGTAGATCTAGTGGCACTGATGAGTGTTTCTGTAAAAACCTTTCTAGAGTCTGAAAACAGTGACAATAATAACAATTAACTCATATAAACTCTTACTAACTGCATACCAGTGAACATCTAAAGAACTAGTGAATATCAACCTAGTGCATCTCGACAGCAAACTGTACAAAACAAACCAACAGAAATGATTCAGCAAACACCATTACAAAGCATTAAACCGAGTGAAGAAACAGACTGACCCAAACACAACAGAGTGCATTTCTCTTTCACAAACACCACTAACTGCACACTTCTCTCAAACTCGTCTTTCACTCATATATCATGAACTAGAGCTGGATTTGAAGCTCTGAGAGCATGAAAAAAAAGCAAAAAAAAACAACAACACCAGGAACACAATCCTATTCATAATATAAGTGCAATTATTTTCAGAGGAAATAATACTCACAGAGCAGAAGAGGGAGTTGACTGAGCTCCATACTGACTGAATAATGACTGACGGTTAAAGACAGACTGAGTTAAAGCCTCAAGACTTCCTGTCAGATCTTTAGATACATGATGACAGATTAAAGAATACATACAAATGTACCTCATGTGTTACAGAAAACCTTTTTAAGAAGTTTATAATCTTGTAACACATTTTCAAAAATGTCACGCAAGTTTCCTACTGAAATGTTGTGAACAGCATCAATTTGCCATTACGAGAAGTATATTCTTGTGTGTTTAATGGAAACAAAATCATATTCTTTATTGAAATAATGTTATTAGATGTATTCATAACTTGCAGCTGCTGTTCCTCCCACACTGGTTAATGCCACTGATCTGAAAGAGAAGAAACCAAACCACAACTATGAGCTCATCTCGATCTATTTCTAATCTATCAGGCCTTTAACAATAAATGTGTCGAGTTTGGCACTGATATATTTGTACCTGTGAAAAGTTTAATATTCATACACCAACACAACGGATGTAACAATTGTAATGCTTGTTCCTCTTAATTTAGTGAATTCAGCTTCTGTACGATTCAAATAACAATTTTGTTAGTACTTTTGAGAAAGTAACTTTTGAAAAAAAGAAAAGATATATAATTCTTGTCTTACTGTCCTCAGCAGTCATTTCAATTCTTGCCAAAGGTCATAAGTCTTATTGTCATTTGCACATTTTCACGTGGTGGAAAAATGAACTGAAATTTGTAAGACAGGTTATGAACGCAAACAAACAACAACAACAATAAGCACATCAATGGCAAAAACAAAAGTGCAATACAAGATTACAATAGTACATGTGCATCATAGTGTCTTTCTTGGTTCAGTTCCTGATTGGGAATCGTTATTTAATGGTTGCGCTCAATAATTTTGATTCAGTAAAAAGAATCGGATCATAAGAGTCATTCATTTGGGAATCAATCTGCACTAATCACACTGTATGATTTACTTAACCCTCTGCTATTGTTCATTTGGGGGTCACACTTCTGTTGTTCACGGTCAAAAGCGTCTGAACACCTGAAATGCATTTATTTTTATTTTTAGTAAAATCAATGAAATATATTTTTGTTGAATAATATTTTGTATTTTGAGAGAATTTCAAGGTACTAATTCATCTTTATGCAATAAATAGTATTCATAATAATTATAATTTTTCACATTGAATATAAATATAAATATAATACAATATTGTCACGGAGCAAACATCACCAGCACCATTGAGGGCCCTATTTTAACGATCTGAAACGCAAGTGTCAAAGCGCAAAGCGCAAGTAACTTTGTGGGCGGGTCTTGGCGCTGTTGCTATTTTCCCAGCGGGATAAATGACTCTTGCGCCAGGCGCAAATCTAAAATGGGTTGGTCTGAAGTAGCTTCATTATTCATAGGTGTGGTTTGGGCGTAACGTGAAATAAACCAATCAGAGCGTCATCTCACATTCCCTTTAAGAGCAGGCGCGCTTTGTTCTAAAGCGGATTCCTATTATAACGGCGGATTTGCCAGACGCGCACCAGGAGCGGTTCACAGCCAAGGAGAGCAACGCTCTCGTCAGGGACGTTGGGGATGGAGAAACCCACCCAAATTAACTTCGGTTAAAAAGGCGTATGATAATTTGGGTAAATGTGTAAGCTAGATGTATGCTTTTATAATAAATTGTCTATCTATCTATCTATCTATCTATCTATCTATCTGTCTATCTATCTATCTATCTATCTATCTATCATAATAATAATGTATGATTTGCAAAAATGAAAACTGCTGCTTCTGTGTAGATGAGAGAATCAAAGTGTATGCGCGTTGTGCACACGCTACATTGATTATGGCCAAGCATGCGCCCTTAAAATAGCATATGAATAACATACGCAACGCGCCACTGACTTTAAACTATTTTTTCCTGGTTAGTGGCGCAATTGTTTTCTAAACCTGCAAAATAGCATGAAGGAACGTTTGCGCCGGAACACGCCTCCTTTTTTGCGCTGAACCGCCCAGGGAGCGCAAGTTCATTCCCTAGTTTAGCGACGTGCTTCTGTGGAGGGAAAAGCGCGCTTTGCGCGGGTGCAAAATAGGAATGATACATGCGTCAGTGTACAAAGTCAATTGCGCTGGGTGCAAGATAGGGCCCATAGTCTCCACACCCACAGCACTTCATTGTCTGGTCTCGTCATTCCACACCGAAAGACTTACCTGACTCTTCCTTCGACAATACTTACCTCTTTGATGCCGTTCTTCTACCGAAGCTCTGATCCAGTCCGCCTTCGTCTGTCTTCTGTCTTCTGTCCTGATCTTCATCATCTACAACCAAAACCAGACAAGAGACTCAGTCAACCCAGCCAACAGAGCTCTACTTTAATCTTCAACCACTCACTGCTGAATAATATCTTGTGTCCAACAAATCCTGTTTACAAACTTTACATATTTGCATTCTTCTGTCCTGACAAATATAAGATGTAACAATTAAACAAAAAGAAGCAAAAACATCATGCAAGATGATTCAAAAATAGGTTTATTGTAACAATCCAAAAGAAAATTCCCTAAAAATCTCTCTCTCTCTGTGACTGACCATCAAATCCACTTTCTGTTTGACTCAGGAGTGTGTGCATGTGTGTAAATGATTATATTAGAAAAAATTCATGCTTAATATAAACTCAACTCCAGTGTACGTGTGTAAAGGACATGTAGGTTTAACAAAAAACAGTCAGTGTGTGTGTGTGAGTTTGTCTCCATTGTGACTCTGATTGAGAATATTCACACATAGACACACAGATGAATGTTTTAACCCTGGAGTTCAGACTTGAGGAGCCAGAAACTGCACAAGAAACATTTCACATTCACTTTCTTTGGCTTTGAGTTGCCAAATGGCTTCATACGACAACACAAAAGTTTTCACTGACTGAGGCGTCAGAAACTTCACCACTGGATTTCAACATTTTCTTCGCAACTGATCTGACTGACCGGCCCTTCTTTGAAACTTCATCAGTTCCTTTTTTAAAACACTCTCCGACACAGCTCTATCTGTCTTTCTTTTCCACTGATCATTCTGTACAATTATTAAACAGAAACATATAAGGGGATTGTTGTAACACTTTTTAAAGAGAACTTCAGCTGAACAATGGCACTATTTTCTTTTAAAGCTGCTGTACAGCTGTGATGCACAAAACATTTGTGGCACAAAACATTTGTGTCAGATTATAATCTGCATTTTCTTAATTAATAAAATATAATCTGAAGAAAACTATTAGAAAAGACACAATTATCATCAATAATTGTAGAAGATAGAATCATGTAAATTGTAGAATGACTCATTTAACGGAGAGACTGAGAGTGAAAGAGGAAGTGCTAGAAAGATAAACTGGTGTGAAGAGAAGTTCACAATAGTAGTTTTCAGATCTTGTTTTATTCGTGCTTCATGCAGAATGACCCTCAACACATACAAATCTGAATTAGTGGTGTTTGCTAAGTGTCGATCATTGCTCATACTCTGTTCTCATGTGAAAACTAGTATGCAACAGTTTTACACAATAGTCACAATAACCACAGGATGAGTTAAAATAATCATGTGTGAAATCATTGGCTGTACAAAAAAAAAAAAAAGGATGTTCGAGTATCGTTTAAAATTACAGTTCTTTTCTCTCCATATAAATGTAATCATTTCTGTAGATTACAGTTTTAGTCGGAAAAGTCCAAACTATTGAGAGATTAAAACATGATTCATTATAGTCAGACTCAGAGGTCAAGATTCTTCTGCTTTTATCGTGACACTGCAAGACAAAGCATACGATCCAGAATATAGGCTATATTTTTTAAAAAGCTGTGTTTTTTTATTAAAAAAGTAAACAAACATGAAATATGAAATATTGCAGCAATACAAATCAAGGTGCCAAATGGGATTGTGGGAAGTAAACTGTGAGTGGGACGGGGATGTACTTGTGATACTAAAGCTTAATGAAGGTCTGGTCTATATTAACAATAATATTTTATTAAAGTCAATATGAAACCACAATTTACCCTTTCAGTAAAAACTGCTTTTACCATCAATTCCTGGTGGATAAATTATACATGTTAAAAACATGTTGACTTTAACATGTAACATGACTTTAACAACTGTAACATGACAAACGTTAGACATTGTGAATCAGGAGTGACTCCTGTATGAGACACAAACACAGCAATAATAAAGGGGATTCCTGCATTTAATTTAACCAAATTTGATAGTTCAGTATTTGTAAAGCAGAATTCACAAAAGTGTTTTTAAAGCAAGTTTACAAAGATTGTGGCGTTATGGAAGAAATCCATGCCAGCTTTTCACTTTTTCTAATGGGCGGAAACCAATGAGGAAATTGAATATAAAAGAGAGCTAGAAACGGAAGAGGGGGAGCGAAAAAAAAAAAAAAAAAACGTGTAGGTTATGTTATCGGAGTGGGACACATGCTACCTGAAGGCCGTTGTTGCTATTCTTTGCTGGAATCTTTGTGCATGCGCTGACTGGGTGCGATTACCAAAGTGATGGAGAAATTGAGCTCTATTGCATGGTTCGCCTGCCTGCTGCAACACAATCCAGCCTGGTTCGTTCGCCTGCCTGCCTCAGGTACCTCAGGTTTTTGTTTTTTATTATTATTTTCTTTTTTCTTCATGAAGATGGCGCCGTGTGTGGCTTGCCGCTTGCCTCTGCTGAGACTTGTGTTGATTATTTTTCTCATATTAATTACGCAAAATGTGTCACCGCTGCTGGTGTATGATCGCCTGACTCTCCTAACTATTGGAAATTCGGATTATATTTCTTCTGTTTACGGTTCTGACGAACATTCAAAGACCTTACCGCCCTTTCTTGAATCTATACCAGCTTTTCTACAGCGTCAACCCGGCTTTCTACCTCGAAACAGTAAAAATAAAAATCGCCGTAGGGGACGAGGAAAGAGAGGCGGAGTTCGTGTCAGGTTTCGAGCATACCTGGATTCAATCTCTGCTTGCGATCAGGATCTTTCCTGGGGATGGCTTCCAGTGGAGTTTGCCGGCTACAAGGGACGGCGATCGCTGGCATATTGTTATCGGTGGCTTCGGCCTACTATGGATCTGTCTGACTCTGGATGCCTGCTCCCTCGCTGCCGGTCGGTGAGACTTTTTGAACGTGGTTGTGTGCTCGGGAATCTCCGCCCGCTTAGCCGGGCAACACAAAATACTGAACCGTGTCTGATTCGTATGGCTCTGGTCAACACCAGATCGGTCACGAATAAGACTTTTATCCTTAATGACTACTTCACAACAAATGATCTTGACTTTTTTATGCTGACCGAAACTTGGCTGAAACCAGGGGAGAGTAGTACTTTCACGGAGCTCCTCCCACCCGGTTGCTCTTTTTTTAATACCCCGCGAGTTTCAGGTCGAGGTGGTGGTTTGGTTTCTCTTTTTAAAGATGTGTATAGATGTAGATTATTACCTGCTTACTGTTATGCCAGTTTTGAGGTACAATCACTAGTGGTTGACCTAAATTCACCTGTTTTATTTGCTGTTATTTATCGTCCACCAAAACCTAACAAAGATTTTATGTGAGTTTTCTGAGTTTTTAGCTGATGTTGTTCCAAAATTTGATAAACTTCTGATCTGTGGGGACTTCAACATTCATGTTTGCTGCCCTTTAAATTCTTTTGCTAATGATTTTAAAAATCTGTTAAACTCTTTTGGCCTTAATCAGTGTGTAGATGGGCAAACACATAATCTTGGCCATACTTTGGATCTTATTATTTCTGTTGGTCTTTCAGTTTCAGTCACTGAAATATCTGAATCAGGCTTTTCGGATCATTTCCCCATCAAATTTGGGATTACTGTCCCACAACCTCCTAAATTTGTACCTATAGTTTCTAAGCGTCGCTATTTCACATCTTCCTCAGCTGGAGAGTTTGTTTCAATGTATTTGGGCTCTCAGTTTTATGCTAATAATGATATGGTTCTTCCATCTTCCTCAGATGACATGCTTTCTGCGTTTTATTCTACAACTACCAGAATCCTTGATTCTGTTGCCCCTTACCGGTTTAAGTCTTTTAAAGCTAAACCGGACCCTTGGTTAAACGACGACACAAGAGCCAAAAGGCAACATTGTAGACAAGCTGAAAGGAGATGGAAGAAGGATAAATTGCAGGTTTCTTTGGGAGTTCTGGTTCTGTCCCGGATGCGTTCAAACATGCCGTGGTCAGACCCCTGATTAAAAAACCTAATCTCGATCATAATGTTTTGTCGAATTTTAGACCAGTCTCACATCTGTCTTTTATGTCGAAGGTATTAGAAAAACTTGTTTTTAATCAATTACAAGATTTTTTACAACAGAATTTTATTTTTGAGAAATTTCAATCTGGTTTTAGAACACGTCATAGCACTGAGTCTGCACTGTTAAGGGTTCAAAATGATATAGCACTGTCTGTAGATTCAGGAAACCCTATGGTGTTAGTGCTTCTTGACTTAACGGCAGCTTTTGACACTGTGGACCATTCAATTCTTCTTGCACGTCTTGAGCACTGTGTAGGCATTCAAGGCTCTGCACTTAAATGGTTCACCTCCTATTTGACAAATAGGAGTTTCTCTGTCAGCATAGGAGATTACTCATCATCATCTGCTCCCCTTTATTGTGGCGTGCCTCAAGGTTCAATTCTGGGCCCCACACTGTTTTCTTTATATATGTTGCCACTAGGGGCTATAATAAATGAGCATAATTTTTCATTTCACTGTTATGCAGATGATCTGCAGATTTATCTCCCTATGAAATCAAATGACAGTACCGCATTAAACCGCTTGCAAAATTGCATTAACCATATCAAGCAGTGGCTTTCTCAAAATTTCCTTACGTTAAATGATGACAAGACTGAATGTATTGTCTTCAATACAAAATTCGGATCAGTAAATTCGAATTTAAGTTTGGGAGCTTTGACTTCATGCGCCAAGCAATCTGTGAGAAATCTGGGCGTGACTTTCGACTGCAGCATGAAATTTGAAAAACAGATTAGCAATGTGGTAAAAATGGGTTTTTTCCAACTCCGTCTGTTGAGTAAAGTAAAGCCTTTTCTTAGCAGCTGCGATTTGGAAAAAGCGGTGCATGCCTTTATTAGTTCGAGGCTTGATTATTGCAATGCTCTTTATGTCGGTCTGAGTCAAACATCCCTTTCACGCCTGCAACTTGTACAAAATGCTGCTGCACGCTTTTTAACAAGTACACCTAGAAGAGCACATATTACTCCAGTCTTATTTACTCTGCACTGGCTTCCAGTGCGTTTTAGAATTGATTTTAAGATTTTATTGTTTGTTTTTAAAGCTCTGAATGGGTTAGCCCCCGAGTACTTATCTGAGCTTTTAACTTTGGGTGGACAAAATCGGCGGCTGCGGTCTTCGGATCAACGAATTTTACAGGTTCCTAAGTCGAGGTATACAAAGTGGGGCGATAGGGCCTTTGCTGTAGCTGGCCCTAAACTTTGGAACAAGCTCCCACCTGACATGCGTACTATAACAGATGTTGTCCTTTTTAAAGCAAAACTTAAAACTTATTTGTTTAAAAAGGCTTTTGATATGCAGTAGCTGTGTAACATTTATGCTTCATGTTTTCTTTTAATATTTTTCTTTTTTTTTCTTTGAATGTTGTGTTGTGTTGGATGTTGCGATATTTGCACTATGTGAAGCACTTTGGACACCTGGTGGCTGCTGTAAAGTGCTATAGAAATAAAGTTTGATTTGATTTGATATCAGCCATGACAGAAAATCATATTCCTGCTAGACACACTGACTTTGACACATGCTAACCATGTCACTTAGAAGTCAACAAAACTATAATTCAAACTAAGTAAGTTTTGATTAATTCATACAAAATTTCAGGACAGTATGACAAAATTATATCTCATGAAAAAATTTACTTTCATACCTCAAAAACAAGTTTTGTTCAATAAATGCAGCAGCATTTGTTGAATATGTCTACTGTCTTCTTGGTGTGGGGAGGGTCTAACTGTGCATGTGCAGTATGAGTGTCATTACTCCAACTTGTTTCTGATTGGAGAAAAATGACATGTTGCAACCATCCCCTGTTGCAACTGTCCCCGGTCTCCCCTACATGGATCAAAGCTATGGACAGGATCAGATAAATCAGCCGCAATGTCATTGTCATATATCAGCCTCTGCTGAACCACGGATTGATTGCAAAGTTAAACCATCACAGTAGAAACAGTTTTACTGCTGCTGTTAAAGTAATAACGTTAACTTTACATCGCGATTCTGAGATACAGTGAAATGATAGAAAAGACAGATGCATTAATCTTTGTTAGTCAATTCGCCTCATTCGCGTCTACCGCTCCGCGCTAAACGCCTCATTCAACGCCTCATTCAGGACCTCTAGACGCGTGTAAACGCGTCTTTACATTGACATTGAAATCACTCGCGGCAGACGCTCAAGAGTGAGTGAGCAATCAAAAAACCTTTGCTTTAGCCCAGGCACGGCGCCAGGATTCCAGTTTTGGATGGGCCAGACCAATTGTGGGTGGGCCTTAAATTAAAAACGTTAAATTAAAAACGTTATCCAATCACTGTTTAACCTAATAAAAAAATATTGACTAATATAGCCTACTGTTATATTATCTGTGCGTAGCCTATACATAATCTAGATTTTAATAGCTTGATACTCTTTAAATATTTTGTTGCATAGTTAAAAGTTTCGGTGCATAGGACGGACCTATCCGCGATCGCTCTCCATGGTTCTGACCAAAGAAGAGCGCTTTGGAATCTCCATTACGCATCATACCTGGGCTGCATTTTCCATTGACGTCGTCTCTTAGCGTGCTACTAAGACTCTTAAGGTATAACTTAACTAAAGGTATACTACCACTAAAGGTATACCATTGCTAGGCCTCTTCAGGGCTATCATCTACTCGCGAGGCAGAGGCGCTGAAAGGCAGAGGCCCTCCTAGCAACGGCGCTGTTTTTGTTAAAACATGATTTTGACCACTTCATTAAGTTTTGTTTTGTAGAAAACTCTTTTTAAAAGATTTTCGTTTTGTATAAATTGTATCTTAATTTTGATCAATGTTTTATCAACCAATTGCCCGTATTTAATAAATAAGAAGCAAATATATAGCAGACAATGTAATAAGGCGCCAGCACGATCACTTGCATTGCACGTGAACTGGAGGGCGCCGAAACTCAGCTTGTGCCTCACATTTTTGAGAAATATGGGCTATCTATTACAGAAAGCTTGAAATGTCTACTTTTAAACGAAAATATTCAAAACCAAAAGAAATAGGCTACTCTCTGATTATGTAATCCATATGAAATGTGCATTTTTCTCTGGCGTTCATGGCGAGTCGACTTCAAAAGAGCTTCATCTTTGCAGCGACACAGAAAACACCTGTTTATTAATAAACAATTAAATGTCTCCTTGCTAATTTAGACACATTCATAATCATTACTTTAACCGGTTCTTTGTGGCAAGCTTTATGCGTGCGGTCATAACGCTCATTATCCTGTAGGCTATATAGCATATTTAAGTAGGCTAATTAAATTAATATAAAGAGGCGATTTGTCAACGAATGGCTTAAATGAACAACTACTAGTCGACTAGAAAAAAACAATTTAGTCGGAGGCAGCCCTTATTCCACATATTTTCGAACCAGCAGGCCATTCTGGGTTGAGCGAGCGACCCTGCGGAATGAGCGAGCGGAGCGGAATATTCAGAAATGCGATCTCTGCTCACGAGCTCTGATCGGAACAAACCCGAACCTCACTGTCTGCTGAACTTGTGCAGAAACATCAAAATAGACATAGCCAGCTTTTTAAAATTGTTTTTAAAACTAAACATTTAGACTATTTTAGTACACATTATGAGCTTATTGACGATTTTTTATCATTCTTGACAAAATTAGAATATATTAAAAGTTTTTTTTTTTTTTTTAGTTTTGGGTGGGCCTGTTGAAAAGTGGGTGGCGTCTCGCAAGTGTTGATAGGCTATTACTCGTGAGGTGTAACCAATTAGATAGCGCCGTGGGCGGGACATTGAGCAAGTCTGCAGAGTGGTGATTACAGAGAGGCTGCGGCAGCTATATCAGAGCCAGCCAAAGTAGTGCATTTTAAAATAAAATTGACTTTAATCAAACCACGGATCCGTGATAAGTTTTGTGATCCGTCTCGCCACTAGTGTAGTAGCACTGATCACTTTGAGGGGGGGATAAATTTATCCCCACCGGGGATAAAAATTATTAAGCAGAGGCAGGGATACATTGACCAGAAAGTTTACTCAAGTGGAAGAATGTGACTAATAAACTTAGGCCTACTAGTATTATATTTTGAAAAAGAAGTAGATTATCTTAAAATCAAAACCTTAAATTTTCTCTGGACTCAATGATAAATACATGTCTGACCGTCGGACATAAATAGGTTACATGTCCGACATCATATATCTATGACTTCGCACGACGGTGTAATTTACTTCCGGGTAAAGATCGGATCAGTCAAATGAAATACAATAAACGTACAAATAAATATTACAATTTAAAAAACGATCGGAAATGTAGTCCAATTTTCTAATACTATTATTTGATGACAACAATACATTTGGAAAACAAAATACAGCCATTTCTGCTTTTTTTCTTTTAAACAAAAAACAAAGCTGCTTTAAATTTCATCTTTCATTCCGAAATAGAATAATGAATGAACGAAAAAGTACATGGACCCGGATCTTTGGGCTTTTCGATATTTTTTTTTTTAACTTTACAGACTCAAAATACATTTTAAAGGCTGCTTTAAAATGAGCAAAGTTTTGAGTTACTCCATTTAGTTTGATGAATATTAAATTTTCCTAATAATAGAAACAAATCGATAACATACATTTTTCTTTTAGAAAAGTCAAATTCATTTGTATGAAGTAAGACAGATGACAAATTTAAGACTAGGTTGCAGTTCATTTTAGATTGAAGAACAGGGACATTAAAAAAATAAGTGCACAATAGACTCTCTTTCACAATTACAAAAACAGCAATTGTAATCAATATCCAGATGAAAACGCTCTAATGTGTCTTTCACAGGATACATTCTGTGAGCAATTTTAAAAGACACTTCTTTGGTTTTATTTGATACACAATACCGACTAAGAACTCCCCAAACGTACAAATAATTTCCCACTCAAATGAGGGAAACATATTAACCCAAACAAATTTAGATGGAGGAGAAGAGATACTGACAAAAAGAGATCTAATCAGTTGGTTACTGCATTTATCATTAATTAAATCAAGTTTATCTAAAAACAAATGTTTGGTGACTACTTGCAGTGTTACCCCTAGAGCCCTGATTTCTGAATAGAGATACAATTTTGGCAGAAATAGAATTCATGACAATACAATATTCTTTAACAGAAATATGACACTTAAATTTCAGACATAGTTCAGTAATACTCAAAAACTGACCATCAGAATTCAACAACTGACTACTAATAGTATATCAGACTCAAACTAATGTCTTAAAAATAATGTTTTTCTTCGGTGTGTAATATACTTATTATTCCAAATAAAAAAGGAGTGAGGAGAGAAGTTATGTTTAAAAGCCAAACACCATGTCAAAAAGACTTGCTTGTGAAAATTAGATAAACAAAGAGGTATTTTGTTGATATCAAAACTGCATCTAAGGAAAAAATGTATACCACCAAGTTGATTAATTAAATGGTTAGGGAAAATATTCCACATAGAGCAATTCTTTTTAATAAAACATTTTAGCCAATTTATTTTAAAAGTGCTGTTCAAAGTTGTAAAATCCACAACATTCAAACCACCCTGATCATATGGATTGCATAATATATTTTTCTTTAAATAATGAGGGTTTTTTTCCAAACAAAATCAAATAACAACTTGTCAAACTCTTTGGTAAATGTCTTGGGTACAAATAGAGCTTGGGAGATATACGCAGATCTTGACAAACCTTCAGATTTAGACAATGAGACACGACCATAAATGGATAAATCTCTCTGCAACCAAGAGTCAAACTTTCTTTTTGTACTGTTGATAATCGGATTAAAGTTAAAGGAGAAGTTCACTTTTAAAATGAAAATTCTGTCATCATATAATCACCCTGGTTTCAAACCTGTATGAATTTCTTTCTTCTGCTGAACAGGAAGGAAGATATTTAGAAGAATGTCAGTAACCAGACAGTTTTTGGGTCCCATTGACTTCCATAGTATATTTTTTTCCTACTATGGAAGTCAATGGGACCCAAAAACTGCCTGGTTACTGATATTCTTCTAAATATCTGTTCAGCAGAAGAAAGAAATTCATACAGGTTTGAAACAACATGAGGGTGATTATATGATGACAGAATTTTCATTTTAAAAGTGAACTTCTCCTTTAAAGAGGCTACATGCGATTTTCTGAAATTTAAACTCGCGACTGACACCTGTGGCCAAAAAACGGAACTGCTCTTCCTTTCTGCTCGCTCTCGTACGTGCACACTTCACAAGTCATCCGCTGCAAAGAAGTCAACATTATGTTTACAGAGGTAAGAACAGTCAAATACATATATTGTTTGAGAAACTAAGTTTGTTTGCTGACTAGCGGTGGTGGCAGAGTGATCTGAAACGTTTAACATGAACGCGCTTGACGTCACATCCGCAGACAGCACGCGAAAAATCCGACCCGACAGAAAATAGGAAAAATAGGATACAGGCTTATAGGTGCACCCACTGTGAGCTGACAAGGTGTCAGTATGCTCATCAGGAGATGTTTGAGTCATAAATGGTCAAATAAAAAGGCTATTGTTACGTTTATTTTGGGGAAAAAGTTGCATATAGCCTCTTTAAGAGAAGCACGATATGATTCATCTTTGCAAAGTTTTACACCAAGATATGTGGCAACCTCCTTGACAGGGATTCCATCAATTTCTTCGAGATTAACACCCCTAAGTGGAAAAATCTCACATTTGCTTATATTAAGGTTGAGACCAGATACTTTAGAGAAATTATTTATGGTACAAATTGCTTTGCTAACCTCTGCAGCATTTTTTTAAAATAGTGTTGTCATCAGCTAGCTGACACAATTTTCCCAAAAACGTTAATACCTTGAAAGAAATTCATATTTACACAGCAAGAAAGAGTCTGTGTGACGAGCAGAAAAAGAAACGGTGAGATTGGGCAGCCTTGTCTGATGCCCCTAGAAAGAAAAAAAATCTACCAGAAGTCCCATTAATCATTTTAACAGAGCTGTTACATTCGGTGTACAGGGTTGTAATTGCCTTTCTAAAGAAATTCCCAAATTTAAAGTATTCTAATGTTGCAAACATGAATTTGTGTTCTACTGTATCGAACGCTTTATTAAAATCAACAAATATTATTAGATTGTCATCATTGAGAAGGTGACTATAATCAATAAAATCAAGAATAAGATGGATATTATTACAGATATGCCTCCCTTTCATGAAGCCAGACTGAGACTGATCAATTAAGGAGTCCAATCCTAATTTGGCATCCAGTGCCAGTTTGGCATCAGTGTTTAATAAAGTTATGGGTCTCCACCCATCTAGAGATAAAGTAACCTTATTTGCCTTTGGTATTAAGGTAATTACCCCCTGTCTGAGAGATTGAGGTAAGATTCCATTATTTATAGATTCATTAAA
Organism: Abramis brama; assembly: GCF_963993115.1. Taxonomy (NCBI): domain Eukaryota; kingdom Metazoa; phylum Chordata; class Actinopteri; order Cypriniformes; family Leuciscidae; genus Abramis; species Abramis brama. Next base: position 41,047,219 of record NC_139963.1, on the reverse strand, counting down.
CATAGCTAAAATAAACGGGGAAAGGGCATCTCTGAAAGTTTTGAAAAATTCATTTGTAAGCCCGTCATTACCAGGAGATTTGTTGTCCTTGAGTTACTTAATATTGTAGATAATTTCTGTAATACTAAGCTCTTTCTCACAAATGCTGCCAAATTCTAGCCTGGCAAGCCAGACCTACATCAAGATGTTAGGTCTGGCTACTCACCATAGACACGGCTCAATCCGAGGGGCGGGATAAATGGCTGTCTTTCAAATTCACTCTGCATGCAATAGGACAGCGCTTCAACCACCCAGAGCATTTTCCCAACAGCGAATGGACCAACAATATACATAAATACAGAAAAAGAAAGAGAGAGAAAAAAAACAAAACACGAATCACCACTGAGACCCGCTCAGTAAACAACAACACTATCTTCCATTTAACAGTTGTTTGTTTGTGAAATCTTGAACTGATATAATAACTTAATAATTATTTTGACTGATTTGTTGGTCAGTTAAAAATAATGATAATAATGACTTCTAATAAATCACTCATGTGTTTTTCCTCTCATTCTGCAGCATTTGTAAATCAGCACAACTGTCACTATCAGATATGGACAAGCTGCCAGTGCAGAACTGAGTATGTGGAGGACAGAGATCTGAGAGTCTGAATGAGACTCTGAAAAAGAGACACACAAACACTTTATCATGCACTATATCTGAACGAGGGCATATGAAGAAATAAATCAGCTCACAGTTTCAGTGACTCTCACCTCTGACTGAGATCCAGCTCTTGGGAGACTCTCCTCTCTCTGGGTGTTTGCAGTAGTAGAAACCCTCATGTGACTTTGAGACAGTAGGGATGATCATCTCTGTAGTTTGATTCTGGATGAGTGATCCATCTTTATAGAAATCAGCTCTGAGGTTTGATAGGGTTGTATATTGATATAAACAGCGTAGAGTCAGATTAAGGATGTTTGGAGTTGTTTTTTAGTAAGCTTTGATTATAAACTGCAAGTGAAATGAATAAATACAGAAACAAAGACTCACAGTGTACAGTGATATTAACAGGATGATAGTTCTCTCCAGATTCAGACTGACACCAGTAAACTCCAGTGTCTGATGTGATGGTGGATCTGATTGTACATGTAGATCCTGTTTGTGATCCCTGGAGAAATGATGAACAATCTTCCAGCCACCCACTGTCTGTGTATCTTCTCACTGTCCATCCATCAGATTGGGATCTCAAACTAGGTTTCACTGCTTGGTGCCCATGGAAGTGTTGCTCTTAATACCCAGTCTATGTCTGGTTTCAGACATATTAAATTATATATTTCACTTCAATAAAACCAGTTAATTCAGAAGAAGCACATTATAACTGACCTGAGACAGTTACATTGAACCAGCTGAATGTCCAGCCTGTAGAGGAGCCGTTAACCTCACAGATCAGAGTCACTGGATCTCCTTCAGTCAACCACTCCTGAGGAGAAACACTTAAAACTGCTCTGGGAACTGAAATAGAGACATCACTCATTAATAACATGTTAAACTTGTGTGTGTTTATGAAGAGATGATCAAACTCACCTGATACTGTCAGTGTAACTTCATCACTGAGGTGTGATCTGCGTGATCCTTTAGTCTATGTCCCATTACAGGAGTATTTACCTGCGTCAGACTCAGTAACAGAACTGAATGTGTGTTGCTGTCGTTCACTGAAAACACTGGTTGAACCGTCTTTATACCAGTTGTACCGCCAGCTAGTGACTCCTTCACCATATATGTCACATCTGAGAGTGACTGTCTCTCCTCTGAATACATGATGATCAGGTTTAATGGTCACTTTGGGTTTTGGTCTCAAAGTAAAGGAAGGGCTCCAACAGGCTGAACTCTGGTTTTCATTGACTGAAGCGAATAAGCTCGTGGCGCAAGCACGGCAGGTTACGCAATACTCGTTCCCTCTTCTAGAGAGAACCGAGGTTACGTTAGGTAACCGAGTACGTTCTCTTACGAGAGGTTCTCTCATATTGCGTAAGTTGCTTACGCTACGGGAACCCCTTGTCAACACGGGCGCGCCGAGCATCCACTGCGTGAGTCCCAGGGAAGCCCGGGGAGCACAAACATGCGGGAACAGGCAGCCAACAACGTGAGCCAGCACATGTAATAAGCACTTGATAGGAATACAGAGCAGCTCTGCCGTTAGAATCCGTGGACCTAAAATACCTCTCGCTCAAGTGGGGGATCTACATCTGTTATCTGCTATCTGCCCCGCATGTCTCGAGTTCGGACCAAATGACTCTAAAGTTATCCTCAAACCGAGACATGGTTACGTCCCCAAGGCGATTGGCACTCCCTTTAGAGCGCAGATCATCTCCCTATCGGCTCTGCCAGCATCCAATAGCGAGGACAGTGATAACCTCGTAACCCCGTACATTCACGCGGCGTGTGCCGGACAACCAGACATTATGCTCTTTTTGAGATTTCTCTGGGTCGCCGTGACAGCAGCGGTTGTATGCAGGCGAGCGGGTTGTATCACCGGCTCGTTGGCTGCGTAATACATATCTGCAGTAGCCATGACTACGGGGACTGGCAGAGCGGAAAGCTTTGACGGTGGTCCGGCCGCGGCGGGACTTAACCGTCTTTTCCTCCTTTGAGCTGCTAGGAGGACTTCGCGGGCTCAGAGTGACAGCTTCATCGTTGAAAGCACCGCAATGACGTCATTTTTGCAGCGCGTATGGCAAGCCAAGTGGTACACAATTACGCTACAGATTAATCGCGTTTACAGCCAAACGGCGCTTAAAACGCCGTATTTGACGGCGCAAAATACGCCGTTGTAATTACAAACTCCATAAAAATGCGCGAAATACGTCAATGACGCTGTATTCGACGGCGTTTTAGTGTGCATGGAAAGCGCCGCTTTTTAAGCCGTTCATCTCGCCATATGACGCCGTAAAAAACGCTGTTTTGGTTGCACAGAGCGCACGTTATTTTACAGCGTTTTGCTTATAGTATAATGAGAGACGCCCACTGATTTCCACAGCCAGTAAGTTTGAACTGTTCTCTCCAAATCAATGATGAACTGAGTCAGACCAGACTGATTCAGCACGGATCATTTAATTCAATTCTTATGCTCGGAGTTATTAAACAAGGAATAATCCAGATCGTTTTAAGATGGCCAGAAGAAAGAAAAAGAACCCCCGAAATGAATCCAGTTTGTTGATAAAATAAAACATTTCTAATTTCCGTTTAGTTTAAGTTTTTCAACTAGCCTAGTTATATTTTCCTTTATTTCAGGTTTATTTCGATTAGCATAAATGTTTTTAATAGTTTTAGTTTTACTTAACTAACCCTGCCTGGGTAAAACATTGACAGAACTGTCAATTTTCCAACTCTTTCAAGCCACAAATATTTACAAATATTCACAAATTATTTAATGCCGGTCTGGGACACAATATTAGGCCAATCACACTCATCCAGGCCAATTAACCTACAGCTATTGTTGCAAGCATAATTTACATTTTTGCTACGTGACTTTGATGGCTTTATCTTCATGCGAGCCCAGCTGATGTTCTCTTCCAGTTTTCCAAGCCGTTTCCTGGTACATGAAGCAGTGGTGGTCAGAGTAGTGATGTCATCCATAAAGGCTCTGAGGGGAGGAAGGCGTGTGCCCGAATTAAGCCGCTGCCCACCCACTACCCATTTTGACGCCCGAATGATGACCTCCATTGCCATTGTAAAGGCCAGGGGTGAGATGGTGCATCCTGCCATGATGCCAACTTCCAAGGATTGCCAAGATGTGGTAAAATCAGCTCTGGTAAAGCAGAACTGCAGGTCTTGGAAGTAGAACCAGGGTTGTAACGGTGTCCAGAATGTGAAAGAAGGTGAAGTCGGCCCACAGAAGTTCATGGGGAACTGACCCAAAGGCATTAGCAAGGTCCAAAAAGACGACATGGAGGTCCTTTTTCCTGGCCTTTGTGGTCTGGATCTGGTGCCAGATCATGCTAGAGTGTTCCAGGTATCCAGAAAAGCCTGAGATTCCTGCTTTCTTTACTGATGTATCAACGTACAGAAATGTACAGCAATGATGCTGAAGAAGATTTTACCCTCTACATTTAGTAAGGATATTGGCCGAAACTGGCTGATGTTCTCCGCCGCCTTCTCCTTTGGGATCAGAATATTACATACAAATATTTAACGTACAGAAAATTGTTCATATATTATGCTAGCATATCACCTAGCTTTAACTGCTGCTCTACTCTTTTGATTTTGCATCATGAAAATGTAATTATGCATTATGCAATAGCAGTGTTGTTGTTTTTTAAGCAAGATGCAGCTTACAGTGATTTAAGCCTAAATGCAGTTAATTTATGTCTTGATTAAATCTATAAACAAAAATTAATAATTAAAACATTTCTTACTTTCTTTTTCTTCCACAGGAAGATCTTTATGAAAACATTTGAAGAATTTGCAAGAAGAATATTATAAGTTAAGCCACAGACTGTTTCATCCCATGAAGGCGTTGAATGGGAAGTGTTGAAGTTGTATAATGTAAGTGGTAAAACTTTACAATAAGGTTTCATTTGTTAATATTAATTAATGCATTAACTAACATGGACAATTAATGAGCAATACAGTATTTATTAATCTTTACTAATCTAGTTCATTGTTCTTATTAGTTCACAGTGCATAATGTTAACAAATACAACTTTTTATTATAATAATTTAGTGGTAAATGCAGAAATTAACATGAACTAAGATTAATAAATGCTGTAGAAGTGTTGTTCATTCTTCATTCATGTTAACTAAAGTAGTTAGTGATAGATCACACAAAAATGAAAGTTCTGTCATTAATTACTCACCTTCATTTCATTTCAAACCTGTAAGACCTTTTTTTTATCTTCAGAACACAAATAAAGATATTTTTTAATGAAATCTGAGAGATTTCTCTTCCTCCATTGACAGTCTACAACTACCCCATTGACTCTTCAAAAAGTTCATGAAGCGATTGTAAAACAAATCCATATGAATTAAGCGGTTTAGAGAGAGACGATCACTTTATATGATAAACATATTAAATTTAGGCTTTTATTCACATAAACATTGATAAGCGAACAAACAGAAGCTCATTGGTTCTTGCTGAAGCTTAAACGTGCTGTGTAACATGAGAATGAACCTCATTGGTTCTCGCACATCAAGGGAACATGTTTGAGCTTCCATTTACAATAACTGATGAATGTTTATATGTGAATAAAATGTAGTCTGTTCGTCATATAAACTGATTGTCTTTCTTCAGAACATTTGCGCTAAACCGCCTAATTCATAAGGATTAGTTTTACGATCTCTTTATGAACTTTTTGAAGCTTCAAAGTGGTACAATAGTTGTGTAGACTGCAAATGGAGGGACAGAAATATCCAACCCGATCTCACGGGAAAACATACAAATTCTACGAGGTGGCTAATTCGTACGAATTCATACGACCTCACTCGTACGAATTAGTATGATTTTTGCAAAATCGTACATATTTTACGAATTGCCCAATTCGTATGAATTCATACGAATGACCTACCCCTGACCCCGCCCCTAAACCTACCCATCACGTGGGTTTAGACAAATCATACAAATTCGTACGAGTGAGGTCGTATGAATTCGTACGAATTAGCCATCTTTTTATCATTCGTACGAATTCGTACGAATTGGTCGTGAGATAGTCAGATTTCATCAAAAAGATCTTTATTTGTGAACGAAATTCTTACGGTTTTGGAACGACATGAGGGTGAGTAGCCTAAATGATGATTTAACTAATGAAATCTTATTGTAAAGTGTTATCACGTGAGTGATATGAAGTTGTATGTCACTTAAAATTGAATGTTGAATAATGATTATTTTTTACCTACATTAATTTGTGTTAAGTTTATAAAAAATGAAATGTTTGTTTGTATCCATATAGCATGTCAGTCCGTTGAGGTAAATGAGATCAGCCTCTGCTCTTATTTCAGATCCAGTGTTAAAACCATCTTCGCCACACATTACATCAAATTGCAGTATCTTATTGTTTGAAATAACAAAATGTGTGAGAGATTTAAGATTGTTGCTTTTAATGTATATTCTGACTTCCCATTATTTTTAAATGGAAAGTGTTGAAGAAGTTGTATGTAACATAAGTCATATGAATGTAACAGGGCTCTTTTGTAGTTCCTTTGTTAGTTTGAAATGTTTGTTTTTTGGTCAATAAAAAAGTAATAGATGAGATAGCCTATCATGTGTCTGGCTATTTTTAGGTAAATTTTACCATATCTGAATAAGTAATGTTTAATTATTTCTATTGACTTATTATTATTAATAAAAAAATAAGTAGATGGAATTTTGCCTGCTAACAATAGAGTAATTATTACTCAGTAATTAGCTGTGTAATGTGTTGAGAAATATAAGGTAGACTTTACCTAATTTTGTTTAGTATATCATAGGCATTTAATGTAGGTACTCTTTATTCAAAAATATGGGATGAAATCTACCCAAACAAAGTGAGTGCAAATTGTTACCTCAATTTTATTGGGTAGATTCTATAGGTTTGTTTTTACAGTGTGCATTTCTCTTTCAGAAACACCACTAACTGCACACTTCTTCTCCCAAGCTCATCTTTAACTCATATATTGTAACAGACTTTGCTTTGATAAATATTCTAATTCGTTTTTGAACACATTTTTATAATTCTGTGAGTTTAAATGGGTTTAAGAAATGCATTATCTGTCTTACTAAGTTCATCAGAGTTGTTTCGCAGCTATAACGTTTGCAACTTTGTTAAGCACCCCCCGAAAAGGCATAAGGTTTGTATATGTGATAACTGTTTGTTGTAATGACTGTTTTGTGTAATTCGCTGTATGTTAATGTTAATGATAGAGTTTTGAAAAATGCTCAAGGACATTATGAAATGCCTCTTCCGTTCAAACTAACTTGCTTTTGTTCAAGAGCCATTCATATAGAAATGTTAGAAGATATGTCCACAGATGCTTTCATCAACAGTTTACGATGCTTTATTGCAATTCGAGGCACAGTACGACAGATCAGATGTGACCAAGGTACCAATTTCGTTGGCGCAAAAAACGAACTGAACTTGGCATTACAGCAACTTGACCCAGAAAGGCTCACTGCTTTCCTTGCAGATAAACAGTGTGATTTTGTAATGAATCCCCCTCATTCCAGTCATGCAGGTGGTGTATGGGAGCGTCAAATCAAAACTGTACGGAGTGTTCTTAATGCTACAGTTTCCCTCTCATCAGGCAGGCTCAACGATGCTTCACTGCGCACTTTATTTTATGAAGCCATGGCAATAGAAACAGTGAATGATGATGGAACTGATGGCGAAAAGTGGTACATACCTCATCATGGCATCTACCATCCAAAAAAGCCAGACAAGCTACGTGTCGTTTTTGATTGTTCCGCAAAATTCAAAGGCACAAATCTCAATGAACATTTGTTACCAGGACCAGACATGATAAACAATCTCACCGGAGTCCTTGTTAGGTTCAGAAGGCATCCTATAGCTGTAATATGTGACATCGAAAAAATGTTTCACCAGTTTCTTGTCCAGGAAAATGACCGAGATTACCTGCGCTTCTTATGGTGGAAAAACGGAGACACAAATTCATTGCTTCAAGATTATCGGATGAAAGTGCATCTTTTCGGTGCGGTTTCTTCGCCTGGCTGCGCAAACTATGGACTAAGATATCTAGCCAGTGAGCATAGTCAATCACACTCATTAGCCGCTCAGTTCATCTTAAGAGACTTCTATGTTGATGATGGAGTCACAAGTGTAGAGACGGTGGAAAAGGCCATTCAGCTGGCAAAGGAAGCACGGGAGTTGTGCACAAAGGGAGGTCTTCGACTTCACAAGTTTGTGTCAAATGACAACAGTGTTCTGCAGAGCATACCAGCATCAGAACGTGCTGTAAACTTTGAAACAAAGGATCTTACCTTCAATGACATGCCACTTGAAAGAGCGCTGGGAATTCATTGGAACATACAGAGTGATAGCTTCCAATTCCATATCCCACTAAAAGGTCAACCTACAACACGTCATGGCATATTGTCAACGGTTGCCTCTATATATGATCCTTTGGGCTTTGTAGCTCCCTATGTTCTCAATGGTAAGAGGATCCTACAAGAAATGTGTCGCCAGGCTGGGATTATCCACTTTCCCTTGCTCTTAGCCCATGGTGGGAGAAATGGCAGAATGACTTTGTCAATCTGGAAAAGGTGGACATACCACGATGCTATGTGCCTGCTGATTTTGGTAAAATTTTAAAAACGGAAATACATCATTTCTCTGATGCAAGTACCTGTGGTTATGGTCAGTGTTCTTATCTGAGAGTAATCAATGAGAAGGATGATATTCATTGCACTTTCCTCATTGGCAAAGCCCGGGTTACTCCTGTAAAGATTACTACAATTCCAAGGTTAGAGTTGACGGCAGCAGTGGTATCAGTCAAAATGAGCAATATGCTCAGAGAAGAGCTTGACCTCACCAATGTCAATGAATTCTTTTGGACTGACTCAAAGGTGGTCTTGGGTTACATCAGTAACGACGCCCGTCGTTTTCATACGTTTGTATCCAACAGAGTCCAAAAAATACGCCAAAGCACAGCACCCAAACAATGGCTGTACGTCCCAACAGATGATAACCCAGCAGACAATGCTTCAAGAGGAAGAACAATAAATGAATTGCTCTCGTCCAACTGGTTCTCGGGTCCTTCATTCCTGTGGAAGAAAGAAATAGAGACCTCAAATGTTGTACCGGAGCTTCCAATAGGAGATCCAGAAGTTAAAAAGATTCAGACGTTTCAAACAGAAACCACAGAAAGTAAAGATCTTGTAGACCATTTGTCAAAGTTCTCATCTTGGTCTAATGCTGTCAAAGCCATTGCACGCCTTGTGAGACGGATTAAGAAGGATAAAACTAATTCGCCAGCTTCTGTAGGTGAACAGGAACGGGCTTGATTCTAAAGGGAGTTCAAAAACAAGTATATCAGAAAGAAATGGATGTCCTGAGTCAAGGAAAACAACTTCCAGGTTATAATAAACTTCATCACCTGGACGCCTTCATAGATACGGATGGTATGATCAAGGTGGGAGGAAGACTTAGCCACTCATCATGCACTCACTCGTTCAAGCACCCACTGATCCTTCCTAAAGATCATCATGTAACAAAGTTGATTATTGCACACTATCATGAAAGTGTAAAGCATCAAGGAAAGGGTTTCACAATTAATGCAATCAGATCTTCCGGCTATTGGATACCTGGAATAAACAGAGCTGTCACATCTTACATTCGCAACTGTGTACCTTGTAGAAGGTTGAGAAAACCTGTGGAAGGCCAGCGGATGAGTGATCTTCCCACAGAACGTGTAGAGCCTTCCCCACCGTTTGTGTATTGTGGTATGGATTGCTTAGGTCCATTCATGACTAAAGAAGGAAGAAAACAGCACAAAAGGTATGGTCTGCTTCTAACTTGCTTTTGTTCAAGAGCCATTCATATAGAAATGTTAGAAGATATGTCCACAGATGCTTTCATCAACAGTTTACGATGCTTTATTGCAATTCGAGGCACAGTACGACAGATCAGATGTGACCAAGGTACCAATTTCGTTGGCGCAAAAAACGAACTGAACTTGGCATTACAGCAACTTGACCCAGAAAGGCTCACTGCTTTCCTTGCAGATAAACAGTGTGATTTTGTAATGAATCCCCCTCATTCCAGTCATGCAGGTGGTGTATGGGAGCGTCAAATCAAAACTGTACGGAGTGTTCTTAATGCTACAGTTTCCCTCTCATCAGGCAGGCTCAACGATGCTTCACTGCGCACTTTATTTTATGAAGCCATGGCAATAGTCAACAGTCGCCCACTTACAGTGGATAACCTGAATGACCCCAAGAGCTTAGAACCGCTCACACCTAACCATCTGATTACCATGAAAGCCACCACAGTCCTACCACCACCAGGAAAGTTCATAAGAGAAGACATCTACGGGAGAAAGAGATGGAGACGGGTGCGGTACCTTACTGAACAGTTTTGGAGTAGATGGAAAAAAGAGTATCTCCACAACATTACGGCTAGACAATGCTGGCATGCTCCAAAAAGGAATTTTCAGATTGGTGATGTGGTCATGGATACAGATGAGAACCTTCCAAGAAATGAGTGGAGACTAGGACGGATCGTAGACACTGTAACTAGCCAAGATGGACTAGTAAGGAAGGTCACAATAGCACTTGGTGACAAAAAACTAAACAAGAAAGGAGAACGGTTAAACAAGGTCTCAGTCGTAGAGAGACCAGCTCAGAAGTTGGTCTTATTATTGGAAGCGGAGTGAACAAATCTTCAAAAGGACTTTGCTTTACACGCATATACACACAATGGTTATTATAAGTTAAAATTACTTACGTTTGAAAATTATGCATGTTGAAATAACATTTATAATTTGGTGGGAGTGTAACAGACTATATTTTTTTATATTTCTGTGAGTTTAAATGGGTTTAAGAAATGCATTATCTGTCTTACTAAGGAGGGACTTTTATTTTGACGGGTATTGTAGTCTACGGGGAAGGAAAGGGAGAGCACGCAGTTCAAGTTCATCAGAGTTGTTTCGCAGCTATAACGTTTGCAACTTTGTTAAGCACCCCCCGAAAAGGCATAAGGTTTGTATGTGATAACTGTTTGTTGTAATGACTGTTTTGTGTAATTCGCTGTATGTTAATGTTAATGATAGAGTTTTGAACTAGTCGGTAATTAGCGCTTCTTGTACTTTGTTTGTTTAGCTCTTACGGTTATTTTTGGAGTCTTACGGTTATTTATGGAGTGAAAACGGACTCAATAAACTTCATTAACATCAGTAAAGTTTTGGCCATCATTCGGGCGGGGTCCGCTACATATATCATTAACTAAAGCTAGATTTGAAGCTCTGAGAAAATGAAAAGAAAAGAAAAAACACCAGGAACACAATCCTATTCATAATATAAGTGCAATTATTTTCAGAGGAAATAATACTCACAGAGCAGAAGAGGAAGTTGACTGAGCTCCATACTGACTGAACAATGACTGACGGTTAAAGACAGACTGAGTTAAAGCCTCAAGACTTCCTGATACATAGTCAGATCTTTAGGAACATAATGACAGATTAAAGAAGACATACAAATGTACCTTATGTGCCCTCGGTCAGGGAATAGAACAACTGGCAGTGAGACGTGTCCGGGGTGGCAAATTGATCTACCTGTGCGGTCCCGAAGTGCCTCCAAATCAGCTGGACCACCTGGGGATGGAGTCTAAACAGGTGCTGCCGTGAGAGCTCGTCGGCTGCACGGTTGAGCAGGCCTGGAATATGAATGGTACGAAGCGACCTCAGATGCTTCTGACTCCAAAGGAGGAGATGGCAGGCGAGTTGTGACATGCGGCATGAGCGTAGATGGTTGATGTATGCAACGGCCGCAATGCTGTCTGTACGGACCAGTACATGATGCTTGCCTAGTAGCGGCGTTTTGAAGCGGCCCAGCACAAGGTGTACTGCTAACAACTCGAGGCAGTTGATGTGACAATGCAGTTGAGGCCCCGTCCACCTGAAGCTGCATGCCCATTGTACGTGGCCCTTCAGCCGGTGGTAGAGGCATCAGTGGTGACCACAACCTGCCTGGACACTGGTTTGACCATGGGCTGAGAATTTGGTGACGGTGCGGGGTGATAGAAATCAGGCACGAGCCGCACTGCCAACCGTGGAGCCAGTGTTGAAGCGGCCTCATATGAGGCAATTCGAGCGGCGTCACCGCGGCTGCAGATGCTGTATCAGTGGCCATATCATATGCCACTGTCCTGTGTCTGAGCAGGCTCACGCAGTCCAACACTGACTGGACACGGGCCTCCGTGAGGTGCGTTGTCATGTTGATCGAGTCCAGCTCCTTACCGAGAAAAGAGATCCTCTGCCTGGGGGTGAGTTTGCTCTTTTCCAGAAATAATGCTGAGATTCACACCTGAAGAGACAAAGGAATATCAATGAGGAAGGTGAAAGAGGGAACTATAGAGAATGAATTTGAGTAGACTTAATGATTGAATGTATTGTTTTGGCTTATTCACAAAATGAAGTTTCATGTAACAAAGTTCGGGAGGAGCACGTTCAGGTAATCAACCAATCAGCACAAGAGGAAGCTGGTATAAATAAAGCCCTTCCTCACCTTCTGTCTCATGACAAGTTTCTCAGCATCCCTCCACCACCCCATCACCTCACACTCAGCTGGGTCTACCCCAGTATAAGGGGGGAGTACTCTGGGTTTGGGCCAAATTCCGAGCTCGGAGCCCTCCCCTGGACAGCAAGCCAAATACGCATAAATACTACATCAGATTCCATGTACGTGTGAACTCGTGAAATCAAGTTTAAGTTAAAAGAAGTAATCTTACTATACATTTTATTTACACAAAGACTTTACTTAAAAACTTTAGACCTACACTACCGGTTTTGATCTGTAAGTTGATCCAAAATAAAGCAAAAACTGTTTATTTTTACAAATTAAAATAAATGTTTTCTATTTAAATATATTTTAAAATGCAATTTATTCCTGATTTGTTGCTCAAGAAACATTTTTGATTATTATGTTGAAAACTGTGTAAAATTTTTTTTCAGGATTCTTTGATGAACTGAAAGTTCAAAAGAACATTTATCTGAAATAGAAAGATTTTTTAAGTCTTCTCTACTGTTACTTTTGATCAATATCCTCGTTGAATCAGAGTATTAATTTCCTTAAAAAACAAAACAAAAAACTAAACTCTTACGAAGCCCAAACTTTTGAACGGTAGTGAATAATGTTACAACAGATTTATATTTCAGATAAATGCTGTTCTTTTTAACTATCTATTCATCAAAGAATCCTGAAAAAAACTGTACACAACTGTTTTCAACATTCATAATAATAATAAATGTTTCTTGAGAAATGTGAAATGTGAATGTGAAACTGAAGACTGGAGTAATAATTAACATCACAGTAATAAATTGCATTTTAAAAATATATACAAATAGAAGAAGTCTGGAAATAATCCAACGAACATAAATAAAAACTTTCTCATCCAAAATTGTATACACGGCTGGATCAAGTAGCCATTTAAAATGCAAACGTTCATTGTCGGAGTCCCGCTCTTCTTCTGAGGAAAATGCGATCTCTTCATCACTATCCAGGGCGAGCTGAAGAGCTTCCTCACCTGTGTAGCGTGCCATCTTCCAAACGGGCAGGAAAGTGAATGAAACTTATGATGAAACTAATGATTTTTAAGGCATTGTTGGGGGCGTTTACCATTTCGCATAGATCTCCTCAACACATTAGGATGAATAGCGTGCTCTGCTCGTGGGTGTGACCCCATTAACGATAATTAGCTGAGCCAGGAGAAACTGTACATCTCTTTAGTTTCACACAGATTACATTGCAGGAGAATATTTGTTTTAAATGTGAATTGTTTTATTTCAATGTAGACATTTCAAGCTTTCTTTAGACATACGTTTTATGTTTGTGTGGTAAGTATTCGCTGAGTTTCAGTTCATTATCCAGACGTCTTTCAGAAAGTTTCTTGCGGAGACCGCAACAGCTGTTTATTTTCTTAACAGAAGAAGACCCTTTATAGTTTATAAAGATGAATAAAAAGACTCAGAGGGTAAATATCTCAGGCGAGCGGGTTGATCCTTCACCCCCGCCCAGAATTGTGGAAACTTTGGGCTTTGCCTCTGAGGGGCCATTAGTTCAGGTCTCTCAACCGAGGTTGTTGAGACCATCCTCCACTCCAGAGCTCCCTCCACGAGGAAACTCTATGCCTTGAAGTGGATATTTTTTTCACTTCCTGGTAATGCCTTCTTAGTGTGCGCAGAGATTTCACACGGACAGTCACTTGTTACTATGGTGTTGTGGGTATAGTGTTCCCACAGCGTCTCGACGCAGTTCGAGTTCCCTTGTAAGGGAACGAGACGCTTCGTCGCCCTGTCATACTCCCTGCATGCCTGTGAGTGACTTGCCACAGCCTATCAGAAGCTAGTAACTGTTTGTTCTCAGGTATGTTTTATAGTTTCCTGGTCGATGACGTCACATGACGTTCCATCATGCCATTGGACTGATTTCATACGTGCTTCATGACGTAATCACGCAGAGGCGTTCCCACAGTGTCTCGACACAGCGTCTCATTCCCTCTTCAGGGAACCAAGGTTACATTCGTAACCCGAGACGTTTTTGTATGCCATCAAATTGATGCCAACAGAGAAGGAAAGCCATTCCAGAGGGGAAGTACATTTTCAGATTTTGATAAATTATAGACATTTTTGGGACTTACTTGAATCAAATGACTTGATTTAAAACATGAATTGTTCACCACAAGACTAGTAATGTGCACTAACAAAGTTATAGGGTCAGTTTTCATGCCGACTTAGTACAACACAACATAGTAAAACAGAACACCAAAAATTAATAATTAGCAGTTCAGTGAGTTCTGTATTTAAGTATTTACTAATTTTAAATATTTTTGGATTCACTTAATAAGAACTAACTCATAAAAGTCATTCACTAGAGAATCAGTCTACAGTCTACCCTTGTCACTGATTTGCTGTGTGTTTTGCACTGTATATTGAAAGTCAGTAAAAAATGTAACACAAATCTGAGGACACTGACTATAATTTTCAGAAATAAATAAGTACGTAGGCTACCTCTGAAATTACTCAATATTTAGCTGAGAGAAGGTGGGTGGAAGAGGAAGAAGCCTGTAGAAATAAAAAAAATTGCATCAACATTACTGGTACTATGATGTAACATAAACCACAGACTAAAGATTACAAAGCTCACACCAGTGGTCTTCAGATCTTTTTATTTAAATAAAAAATTATTGTTTTTCATAAACCTTATTAAAGTTCTCACTAAAGTCCATTATGTTAGCCAAATATCATCCATAAAACAACATTGAATTTCTCATTCAGGTTCAGGTTTGATCTAATTTCATATGTTCTTTTCCTGTGTTCTGTTTGTGTGGGGCTTTAAGGGGTGGGGTGTTCTTCTGAAGAACGAGTCGGCGCAGTGGGAACTGGGGGAAAAGTTCCCGAAGTTTGGAATTTGCAGGTCTTTGAGGTAGGAGCATCGGTCAAACAGGAGCTCACATTAATAAAGAAAGAAGCCTTAAAACTGTTAAGTGAGTCTATCGTTTTCTCTGTTCGCTACAATTTGAAAAACCTTCTGAGTATTGCGGCAATACAAGACAGGAAACTTAAAACTTCTCTCTGTTTATTGCTTTTATGAACCACAATATTGTTTAATAAGAATTTGACTAGAAAAAGACAGACAACATCTTTGTCATTAAGAAATGTGTATATTTATAAAGAGAAAGATACAGAGGAAGAGTGAGACAAATTCAATTCAATTGATGTGTATAGCAATTTTCACAATTCATATTTCTTCAAAGCAGCTATGCATATATGTAAGTTCCTAATAAATCCCCGGTGTGCAAGCAAAAGGCGAGTGTGGAAAGGGAAAGTGTATAAAAACACATATAAATACAAATACATATAAATGTTTGATTTAGTGACTAAGATGTTGGTCAACAAAATATAATTTTTACATTAATTACAATGTCTTCTAATAAATCACTCAGGTGTTTTTCTTCTCATTCTGCAGCATTTGTAAATCAGCACGACCGTCACTATCAGATATGGACAAGCTGCCAGTGCAGAACTGAGTATGTGGAGGACAGAGATCTGAGAGTCTGAATGAGAGCCTGAAAAAGAGACACACAAACACTTTATCATGCACTATATCTGAACGAGGGCATATGAAGAAATAAATCAGCTCACAGTTTCAGTGACTCTCACCTCTGACTGAGATCCAGCTCTTGGGAGACTCTCCTCTCTCTGGGTGTTTGCAGTAGTAGAAACCCTCATGTGACTTTGAGACAGTAGGGATGATCATCTCTGTAGTTTGATTCTGGATGAGTGATCCATCTTTGTAGAAATCAGCACTGAGGTTTGATAGGGTTGTAAAATAATATAAACAGCGTAGAGTCAGATTATCTCCTTCAGTCACAGGATGAACAGGACTCTCCAAAATCACACCAGCTACAGAAACACAGGAGACATGCAATATATGAACAAAATCGTAACATAATAAAAACAAGACAACATTTTTAGTGTATTGTAGTGTGTTTTTAGTGTATTGCTGTGATGGTCTGGCTGGTTGTTTACTGGTCAACGTCACACTACAGTATATCCTGCTCTTGTTTAATAAACCTGTGTATTGATTGTAAACTGTCAGTGAAATGAATAAAAACAAACACAGACTCACAGTGTACAGTGATATTAACAGGATGATAGTTCTCTCCAGATTCAGACTGACACCAGTAAACTCCAGTGTATGATGGGACAGTGGATCTGATTGTACATGTAGATCCTGTTTGTGATCCCCACACTGATGATGAACAATCTTCCAGCCGGCCGATGTCTCTATATCTTCTCACTGTCCATCCATCAGAGTTACTCTGGTCCTCACAGCTCAGAGAGAGAGAGACAGATGTGAAGTGTTGAGTTCTGCTGGGACTGATGATCAGAGACACTCTAGGAGAAACGCCTGACAAGACAATTACAGCTATAATTTGGAAATTGTCTAAAGATGAACCAATCATTTAAACTCTCTGTGAACTCACCAGTGACCCACAGTGGTTGTGTGTTGCTGTATGTTGTGCAAACGGCTGTTTTATCTCTCTCTGCTGTGCACACATAAACTCCTGTGTGATTTAGATCAGCAGAACTGACAGTGTATTTTCCTCCAGCTCCTCTGCTGCTGTCTGAGAGGAGCTCATGATCATTCCTGCTCCCTGTATAAAGTCAGAATGTGTTGATTTCACTTTAAGGAACTACTATCTAATCTGGCCCTTATAAATTACATTTTTAACTAAACTTGAACCTGAATACACTGGTTTACATTGGTGTAACTCAAATTACTCATTGTGTTTAGGTTGTTTTAATCAGGGTTTGATCAATGGCTCTTATGTTGTTACAGAGGAGTGACTGTTAATGAGGGATTGGGATCTCAAAGTAGGTTTCACTGCTTGGTGTCCATGGAAGTGTTGCCCTTAAAACCAGTCTGTGTCTGGTTTCAGACATATTAAATTATATATTTCACTTCAATAAAACCAGTTAAATCAGATGAAGCACATTATGACTGACCTGATGAGACAGTTACAGTGAACCAGCTGAATGTCCAGCCTGTAGAGGAGCCGTTAACCTCACAGATCAGAGTCACTGGATCTCCTTCAGTCAACCACTCCTGAGGAGAAACACTTAAAACTGCTCTGGGAACTGAAATAGAGACATCACTCATTAATAACATGTTCAACTTGTGTGTGTTTATGAAGAGATGATCAAACTCACCTGATACTGTCAGTGTAACTTCATCACTGCGTTGTGATCTGCGTGATCCTTCAGTCTCAGTCCCATTACAGGAGTATTTACCTGCGTCAGACTCAGTAACAGAACTGAATGTGTGTTCCTGTCGTTCACTGAAAACACTGGTTGAACCGTCTTTATACCAGTTGTACTGCCAGCTAGTGACTCCTCCATCATATATGTCACATCTGAGAGTGACTGTCTCTCCTCTGAATACATGATGATCAGGTTTAATGGTCACTTTGGGTTTTGGTCTTTCTGTAGAAAAACAAAAATAAACAATAATGTGCTAAAATAATATATATAAAAACAATAAATTGTGTTTGAACATTTGTATTGTAAAACACATAATCAGGTTAGATTGAAGTGTTGTTCTCTAGCTGTTATAGTCACTTATTCTGTGTCTTATGAAATCATTTGTGCATTATGAAAGCAAAATACTGCAAAGTCAGAGTTGGTTTGGAAACATCTGTTAGTATAAAACTGGCAAAAGCTTGAGTAGTGAAAGTTTCTCAGCAGAAGATCTCGTCCTCTTATAGTTCAATCCACTGTCTCACAACAGTAACATCTACAGCCGCAGTCAAAGAGACACAACATTCAACAGTCACGAACTGCAGCAGTTTACATGAAAAAGAGTTGCAGAGATGAAACACATCATGACTACTGTCACAAGCTGCTCTGAGACGCGAAGGTAAAGGATCCAAAGGCAGTTTATTAAACAGAGTAATCCAAAGACGTGATCCAAATCCAGGCAAGGGTCATACACAGGCAAGCAGTCCATACAAACAAAGGACAACAGAGGTGTAAAGACCCCCCTGTGTGGAGTTCAAACCCACGTCCTTTAGGTTAGCGCTGAGCTCAACACAGGGTTTCACACCTCCTACATCCAAACCAGCAGTCAGAGACACACACATCCGTTACCACAGGGTTACAAATTGTCATTTTTGTTCAAATTACTTTGTTGTTGCAGGTCCAGCAACTCTAATAATTTCTATTAAATCTGTAGACAAATGTCAAAAGATATTTTATATTTCTAAATTCTGCATAAAAATGTTTTCATATGAGTGAATGATTTTTGGTGTTTTTGTCACACCTCAGAACCGTCTGTTTGGTGTTACTCACAACACATGAATCATTTATATAACTTGTTGAAAAATCTGTATTTATAATCATGACACTCATTTCATTGCTGGTGTCACAAGATGAAGATGAGGGAAGACGGACTGAAGATGAGGTTATCAAATATAAACAGGTTTTAACCTGATTTTAACCAGGTTTAAACTACACCGGTCCCTGGTTTGTAACAGAATCACACATTTGTGATGAAATTTATGAATCAAATTCACTCACCTTTAGTGTGTCCAGAGTGGATGTTTGAAATCAGCACTAAAAACACAAAATAAATAAATAAATAAATAAAAAAACTCATGAAATATTGTGTATTTTAAATGTTTCTATAAAGATCATCAAACTCATCCGTTAGATCTTTTTCTGTGGGACTCATCTTTTTCTGTGGGATCTTACTTGCAAAGTTCTTCTCGTGAAGTAACCGGCTGTGTTTCTCTTAGGGGTCTTTGGATGTCTTTTGTGTGTAAATTAGCTTTAGGTATAAAGGTCTGTCCCACAGACAGATATTTGGGTTCAGACTCTCTGAAGACAGACTAACATCTTTGCTGAAGAATGTGCTGCTCTGATACCTTCAGGAAATTCTTCTCTCCACAAAAACTTATTTTATGTATAAGAGAAATCGACTGGCAAGCCACCAAAGTGACAGTTCAGCCAAATACAGGAAAATCTGACAATTATTACACTGTGAACATGGAGCTGATCAACTTTCTATTATACTTTACACATAAAAATTTCACTCTTGCATGTTTCTCAGCTTCACAACACAGAAATGTTCAATTTCTCTTTAAGTCTTTCTTCTAATTTGTAGATCTAGTGGCTCCTGGATGAGTGTTTCTGTAAAAACCTTTCTAGAGTCTGAAAACAGTGACAATAATAACAATTAACTCATATAAACTCTTACTAACTGCATACTGCGAACATCTACTGAAGACTAACAAGTGAATATCTACCTAGTGCATCTCGACAGCAAACTGTACAAAACAAACCAACAGAAATGATTCAGCAAACACCATTACAAAGCATTAAACCGAGTGAGTAAACAAACAGACTGACCCAAAAGTGCATTTCTCTTTCACAAACACCACTAACTGCACACTTCTCTCAAACTCGTCTTTCACTCATATATTATGAACTAGAGCTGGATTTGAAGCTCTGAGAGCATGAAAATAAAAAATAAAAAACCCACCAGGAACACAATCCTATTCATAAAATAAGTGCAATTATTTTCAGAGGAAATAATACTCACAGAGCAGAAGAGGGAGTTGACTGAGCTCCATACTGACTGAATAATGACTGACGGTTAAAGACAGACTGAGTTAAAGCCTCAAGACTTCCTGTCAGATCTTTAGATACATGATGACAGATTAAAGAATACATACAAATGTACCTCATGTGTTACAGAAAACCTTTTTAAGAAGTTGATAATCTTGTAACACATTTTCAAAAATGTCACGCAAGTTTCCTACTGAAATGTTGTGAACAGCATCAATTTGCCATTACGAGAAGTATATTCTTGTGTGTTTAATGGAAACAGAATCATAACTTTGATGGATCTTTATTGTAATAATGTTATCATATGTATTCATAACTTTATAAGTTTACAGCTGCTGTTCCTCCCACACTGGTTAATGCCACTGATCTGAAAGAGAAGAAACCAAACCACAACTATGAGCTCATCTCGATCTATTTTATAATCTATCAGGCCTCTAACAATAAAGGTGTCGAGTCTGGCACTGATATATTTGTACCTGTGCAAAGTTTAATATTCATACACCAAGACAAGGGATGTAACAACTTGAATCGTATTTAATGGTTGCGCTCAATGATTTTGATTGACTAATAAGAATCGGATCATAAGAGTCATTCATTTGGGAATCAATCTGCATTAATGACACTGTATGATTTACGTAATACTCTGCTATTGATCATTTGGGGGTCACACTTCTGTTGTTCACGGTCAAAAGTGTCCGAACACCTGAAATGTAAATTAAATTTAATATATTTTTGTTCAATAATATTTTTTTTATTTTGTATTTTGAGAGAATTTCATGATACATTAACATGTACACTCACCTAAAGGATTATTAGGAACACCTGTTCATTTCTCATTAATGCAATTATCTAATCAACTGTTGGAAAGTTTTCTTTCATCGAAGCAGAGACCAGGAGACAATTGGGATTGTGTTCAACAGAAGTTATTCTTTATTGAGAACTCCGCTGTACGTGGCTGCAGTACTTCCAACATTATCTAACTCTAATACAGTATGCATTGTAGTTATATACATTCCAAGGGGGAGGGATTACATAGAGGTGGAGACTCTGAACAAAGCATGCAAATTAAGTATACAGTTTAAGTAACCCCCCGACTCCAGCGGGTTACCAGTCTCAATCCAATCAGCATAACCATTCAAAAGCATATGTGCTAATCCAATCAGCCTAACGATTCATCGTCTAGGGCTGGGGCTCGAGCCATTAAAGACAAAAGGTGCGTCTGGGGCTACGGGCTCGAGCAATTAAAGACAAAAGGTGACTTACAATAGAGAAAAACAGGACTGGCAGAAACTGTTGTTACTATTATCCTAACCTAACCTTAAAATGCTAACTTCAATGTACTCAACTTTTACTGTTGCAAACTAAATTAAACATTTAATAAATTTGTAATCCAACACAACCAATCACATGGCAGTTGCTTCAATGCATGGGTGTGGTCCTGGTCAAGACAATTTCTGAACTCCAAACTGAATGTCAGAATGGGAAAGAAAGGTGATTTAAGCAATTTTGAGCGTGGCATGGTTGTTGGTGCCAGACGGGCCGGTCTGAGTATTTCACAATCTGCTCAGTTACTGGGATTTTCACGCACAACCATTTCTAGGGTTTACAAAGAATGGTGTGAAAAGGGAAAAACATCCAGTATGCGGCAGTCCTGTGGGCGAAAATGCCTTGTTGATGGTAGAGGACAGAGGAGAATGGGCCGACTGATTCAAGCTGATAGAAGAGCAACTTTGACTGAAATAACCACTCGTTACAACCGAGGTATGCAGCAAAGCATTTGTGAAGCTACAACACGCACAACCTTGAGGCGGATGGGCTACAACAGCAGAAGACCCCACCGGGTACCACTCATCTCCACTACAAATAGGAAAAAGAGGCTACAATTTGCACGAGCTCACCAAAATTGGACAGTTGAAGAAAAATGTTGCCTGGTTTGATGAGTCTCGATTTCTGTTGAGACATTCAGATGGTAGAGTCAGAATTTGGCGTAAACAGAATGAGAACATGGATCCATCATGCCTTGTTACCACTGTGCAGGCTGGTGGTGGTGGTGTAATGGTGTGGGGGATGTTTTCTTGGCACACGTTAGGCCCCTTAGTGCCAATTGGGCATCGTTTAAATGCCACGGCCTACCTGAGCATTGTTTCTGACCATGTCCATCCCTTTATGACCACCATGTCCTCTGATGGCTACTTCCAGCAGGATAATGCACCATGTCACAAAGCTCGAATCATTTCAAATTGGTTTCTTGAACATGACAATGAGTTCACTGTACTAAAATGGCCCCCACAGTCACCAGGGGCCTCATTTATAAAACTTTGCGTAGGATTTGCGTCAGAAGTGGCGTACGGATGAAACATAGGACGTGCGTACGCACAGAAATATTCGGAATTATAAAACCGTGCGCACGCACATCCTACGCAGTTTTCCCTTAATAAATCACAATCAATTCTAAATGTAGCGCAGCTTTTGCGGCTTCATGTCACGCCCATAGTTGCCCATAAATAGACCGTGAAACGCCCACAAGTTAATATTCATCGATTGCGAAATCATGGCAAACACAGAGGAAAACCAAGAAACGTCACTTCACTCACGCGCAAGTGTGAAGCGCATGATCAGCCATTGTGCGTCATTACGCATTGTGATGGCATCATGGCATTTTATTACCATCCATTTGATTGCATCTGACAAGCTACAGATGTGTTATGAGGATGAATTGCATAACATGCTAATATTATTGCAGAACATATTTATATCTTTTTGCAAATATGTGTTAATTTGCATTTCTGTTGTAATCTTCATTTGATTTTGTTTGTTTTACACTGCAGATTGATCAAACGGGTGTTTGTGTAGGCTGTTAATTGTAAGACTTGCTTTGTGAAGTCTTCATGTTATTTATGAGAGGCAGTATTGCCATTTCTTTTACACAACGATCTACAGTTTCACACACTTTCACGTGTTTCTTCCATCTGCCGACGGTGTCGCCATTTCTCATTTCACCCGTTTTTGTGCGGATGCTTGGGTCAGAGCTTACGTGAAGGACCGCACATTTTCCCGTCAAGTTTGCTTTTTATAAATACCAATTATTGCGTAGAGACCGGCGTACGCCTTCTTTTGTGCGTACGCAACGTTTATAAATGAGGCCCCTGATCTCAACCCAATAGAGCATCTTTGGGATGTGGTGGAACGGGAGCTTCGTGCCCTGGATGTGCATCCCACAAATCTCCATCAACTGCAAGATGCTATCCTATCAATATGGGCCAACATTTCTAAAGAATGCTTTCAGCACCTTGTTGAATCAATGCCACGTAGAATTAAGGGAGTTCTGGCAGTAGTAGAGTGGCCCCCAGGCCTAGAGAATAATGTGTATCTATAATGATCGTATTGAATGGCCTAAAATATGGTATTAGTATTATTATTGTAATTACAGTACTGACACTACTACTACCCCTACTATTATTATCATGAATATGAGTGTTACCATTACTACCACTACTATTGCTACTACTATTATTATTTTTGTTCTAATTATTAGGGGCCAAGCCCCGAAGGGGCTATGGCACCTATTGTATCTGTTAGTTTTCTTATTATTATTATTATTATTATTCTTCTTCCTCCTCTTGAAGTCTATGGCAGCCCTATGAACCATACATAGGAAAATGATGAAATTTGGCACACTTGTAGTGATGGTAATGAAAAGTAATTGTAGCAATTTTTGAGTCTCTAGGTCCAACTCTATAGCGCCACCAGCAGTTCAAAAATTCAACATTGAAATGGTTATAACTTTTGAACCCTTTGATCTAGAAAAATGAAACTTAGTACACCTGATTCATCTCATCATGCTGATTAGAACCAATATCTTACATTAAGACTCCGCCCATTACAGTAGTGGCCATTTTGAAAAGTACAGTATGCAGTTTTTTTGCTACTCCTCCTTCAAAATTGGTCTAATTTTGTCCAAACATGTACTCAAATGATCTTCGGACTGAGCCGCATAAAAGTACTGTCCCCGATTTTTTTTATTCTTCTCTGATCAAAAGTTATGACGTCGCAAACTTAACGAGGTCGACCCAAAATTGGTTCAGAAGCTATAGCTCGGCCAAACTTTGATCAATCGAAACGAAAATTGGTACACTTCATCGGAAGCATGATCTGAGGTTCCATGCCAAAGTTGGGAACAGCGCCACCTACGGGTCATGAGATATGGAAAATGCATATTTTGGCCAATAACTTATGAACAGTTTGTCAGAAAATTATAAACTTGGTGTCTATCGATTCCTTGGGTCATGACAAATCCGTGGATATCGATTTTGCCATGATGGGATGTACCACGTGTCCGCCATTTTGAATGATGTCATAATTTGCAATATCTTTTAAACTATTTGAAATTTCTTCACCAAATTTGGTATGGATCATCATTAGCATGGCCCGAAGGTACCTGAGAAATTTGATCACAGCGCCACCTAGTGTTCCAGAGATATCATTGTTTTTTGAAAAAACGCTTATAACTTTTGCTAACATTGCTTGAAATTTGATTTCTTTATGTCAATATATTCCTTGGCTTATGCCGATTTCAACGATATCTCATATGTTATTTATCAACAATGTGACTGGCCGCCATATTGGAGTGAATGTAAAACAGTTTTTTCGCTACTCCTCCTTCAAAATTGGTCTAATTTTGTCCAAACATGTACTCAAATGATCTTCGGACTGAGCCGCATAAAAGTACTGTCCCCGATTTTTTTGCTATACTGGAAAAAAAAAGTTATGATGTCGCAAACTTAATGAGGTCAACCCATAATTGGTTCAGAGGCTGTAACTTGTGAACAGTTTGTCACAAAATCATAAAATTGGTGTCTATCGATTCCTTGCGTCATGTCGAATCTGAGGATATCTATTTTGCCAGCATTGGATGTACCACATCATAAGCTATATTAGCATTAAGTTAGCTTAGCATGCTAATCTCGTTAACATGATTTTGTGTGCTCATTCACACACTGAAGCCTCTCCTCTGCAGCTTTGTAAAACATGTCCTCTGGGTGGCGCAAGTGGTTCAACCATGCGTCATGAATCCCGAACCATTGTGGTCGTGGGTTCGAGACCAGTGTGGGGCGACTTTGAAATTGTGTATAAAATAATAATTTAAATTCCTTCCGGCTCTGCACTGCTGTTGGTGCTTAAATGCTAGCTGTGCTGCTGTAATTGATGTGCTTACTGTGCTTGATGTACATTAAATTTCTGATGTTTTGCTCTTCTGGCTCCGCATTGCGCTACAGCGGCTGTTGCTTGCTCTGCCTTGCAGGGCTTGGCCCCGTATTGCTGCTTGCAGCTATATTTATTATTATTATTATTATTCTTCTTCCTCCTCTTGAAGTCTATGGCAGCCCTATGAACCATACATAGGAAAATGATGAAATTTGGCACACTTGTAGTGATGGTAATGAAAAGTAATTGTAGCAATTTTTGAGTCTCTAGGTCCAACTCTATAGCGCCACCAGCAGTTCAAAAATTCAACATTGAAATGGTTATAACTTTTGAACCCTTTGATCTAGAAAAATGAAACTTAGTACACCTGATTCATCTCATCATGCTGATTAGAACCAATATCTTACATTAAGACTCCGCCCATTACAGTAGTGGCCATTTTGAAAAGTACAGTATGCAGTTTTTTTGCTACTCCTCCTTCAAAATTGGTCTAATTTTGTCCAAACATGTACTCAAATGATCTTCGGACTGAGCCGCATAAAAGTACTGTCCCCGATTTTTTTTATTCTTCTCTGATCAAAAGTTATGACGTCGCAAACTTAACGAGGTCGACCCAAAATTGGTTCAGAAGCTATAGCTCGGCCAAACTTTGATCAATCGAAACGAAAATTGGTACACTTCATCGGAAGCATGATCTGAGGTTCCATGCCAAAGTTGGGAACAGCGCCACCTACGGGTCATGAGATATGGAAAATGCATATTTTGGCCAATAACTTATGAACAGTTTGTCAGAAAATTATAAACTTGGTGTCTATCGATTCCTTGGGTCATGACAAATCCGTGGATATCGATTTTGCCATGATGGGATGTACCACGTGTCCGCCATTTTGAATGATGTCATAATTTGCAATATCTTTTAAACTATTTGAAATTTCTTCACCAAATTTGGTATGGATCATCATTAGCATGGCCCGAA
The DNA here is from genome assembly GCF_963993115.1 of Abramis brama. NCBI lineage: Eukaryota > Metazoa > Chordata > Actinopteri > Cypriniformes > Leuciscidae > Abramis > Abramis brama. The sequence goes on along the minus strand of NC_139963.1, from coordinate 41,021,226 downwards.
GGTACCTGAGAAATTTGATCACAGCGCCACCTAGTGTTCCAGAGATATCATTGTTTTTTGAAAAAACGCTTATAACTTTTGCTAACATTGCTTGAAATTTGATTTCTTTATGTCAATATATTCCTTGGCTTATGCCGATTTCAACGATATCTCATATGTTATTTATCAACAATGTGACTGGCCGCCATATTGGAGTGAATGTAAAACAGTTTTTTCGCTACTCCTCCTTCAAAATTGGTCTAATTTTGTCCAAACATGTACTCAAATGATCTTCGGACTGAGCCGCATAAAAGTACTGTCCCCGATTTTTTTGCTATACTGGAAAAAAAAAGTTATGATGTCGCAAACTTAATGAGGTCAACCCATAATTGGTTCAGAGGCTGTAACTTGTGAACAGTTTGTCACAAAATCATAAAATTGGTGTCTATCGATTCCTTGCGTCATGTCGAATCTGAGGATATCTATTTTGCCAGCATTGGATGTACCACATCATAAGCTATATTAGCATTAAGTTAGCTTAGCATGCTAATCTCGTTAACATGATTTTGTGTGCTCATTCACACACTGAAGCCTCTCCTCTGCAGCTTTGTAAAACATGTCCTCTGGGTGGCGCAAGTGGTTCAACCATGCGTCATGAATCCCGAACCATTGTGGTCGTGGGTTCGAGACCAGTGTGGGGCGACTTTGAAATTGTGTATAAAATAATAATTTAAATTCCTTCCGGCTCTGCACTGCTGTTGGTGCTTAAATGCTAGCTGTGCTGCTGTAATTGATGTGCTTACTGTGCTTGATGTACATTAAATTTCTGATGTTTTGCTCTTCTGGCTCCGCATTGCGCTACAGCGGCTGTTGCTTGCTCTGCCTTGCAGGGCTTGGCCCCGTATTGCTGCTTGCAGCTATATTTATTATTATTATTATTATTATTAATAGTAGTATGAATACTACTTTTACTACAAACTCTGTCACAATTATTATGATCTCTTAAAATTGCCTCTATCTATATCACTAAAATATCTCATTGCTTAAACTTACCAATGTACCTGCATACTTCACTATATTGATATTTATATTTAGTTGTTTTCTTTTCTTTTCTTTCTCTCTTTTTTTTTTTTGGGGTGTTATGTATGTTCCTCTCTCTTCTGTATGTGTATATATGACATTGATCTTTTACCTTGTATAAGCTACAATGTTTTAACTTGCAATAAAAAAAAATAAAAAAATAAAAAAAGAATTAAGGGAGTTCTGAAGGCGAAAGGGGGACAAACACAGTATTAGTATTAGTAGTTCCTAATAATCCTTTAGGTGAGTGTATGCAATAATTATTCATAATAATAAAAAAATCACATTGAATATAAATATAAGTAAATATAAATATAATACAATATAAATTGTAACAATTAAACAAAAGAAGCAAAAACATCATGCAAGATGATTCAAAAATAGGTTTATTGAAACAATCCAAAAGAAAAATCCCTAAAAACCTCTCTCTCTGTGACTGACCATAACTCAAATCCACTTTCTGTTTGACTCAAGAGTGTGTGCATGTGTGTAAATTATTATATTAGAAAAAATGTCCTTAATGATATGTATGCTTAATACACACTCAACTCCAGTGTACCTGTGTAAAGAACATGTAGGTCTAAGAAAAAACAATCAGTGTGTATCTCCCTCCAAAGCATACGCAGACACAAGTGGTTCTCTTGCTACTGGTTTAATTGAAGACTTTTCTCCATTTGAAGTAAACTCAAAGCCATATCCAGATCTTTGACTGTGCCACGTTCTTCTTCTGGGATGGTTGCCATCACACTCTCACTGTTAGAAACAAACTTGTGGAGTCTTACCCTGCCAGTGGAACAAAGTTCTCTTGATTCTTTGATAAGCTGGATAGCTTCTATCTCAGTTTGAACACTTGTCAGACCATCATCTACATAGAAATTTCTTTGAATGAAGCGTATGGTGTCTTCACTGTATTGACCATGCCCTTGTGTTGCTAGATGTTTCAGGCCAAAATTGGAACAACCAGGAGTCGAGGCAGCTCCAAACAAGTGGACCTTCATTCTGTAGATTGATGGTGTCATTTCCAGGTTGCCCTTCTCCCACCACAGAAATCGCAGGTAATCTTGATCCTCCTTTTTAACGTGGAACTGGTGGAAGATTCTTTCAATGTCACACATGACTGCGATAGAACCTTTTCGCAAGCGGCATAGGACACCTACCAATGTATTGGTCAGGTCAGGACCAGTGAGCAGATGGTCATTGAGGGATGTGTCCCGAAACTTGGCAGAACAGTCAAATACTACACGTATTTTCCCTGGTTTCTGTGGATGATAAACTCCATGATGTGGAATATACCAAACTGAACTGTTGTCAATTTCTTCCTCAGGGACCTTCTCTGCATCGCCACGTGAAATTACGTCATCACATAGAATGCCATGAATTTCACATAGTCTTCATAGTAACTCTGATCTTTCTTTAATCTCTTTTCAAGACATTTCAGACGATGTACTGCACAAGTCTTGTTATTAGGAAGTTTTGTTTTTTCCCTTTTGAATGGTAATGGTATTTCGAAGTGACCATTGTTCTTTTGTGTGATGTTTTCTCTCAAAATTGACAAGAACTTGAGATCCTCTTGGGACACAGGATCATCTTCTCCAGCTTTTTCTGAGAAGTCTGATTCAAGAACCTTTATTATCTCTGAAGGAGTAATTTCTTTAACTTTAATTCAACTCACATAGTGTCATGATCCCGGTATTCTCTCCTGTCTCTGTCTCCCCCTTGTGGCCTTTTGTTTCCTTGATTCATTCATCATCACACTGACACACCCACTACTCACACACACGCTCTCCCTTCATTCACACACACCTCGCCCGGACACACCCACTTACTATTACGCTCATTCATTAACCGCCAGCTGTTTTCCATCATTCTTCTCATTACTCTATCTATCTTCTCACCTACTACTACTTTCTTCTAATTAGCGTTCCTACTTCTAGTACCCCTTTTTCCCCTTTTCCTCTGCCAGATTATTGCCAATGTTAACGTACGTTACGGAGCTTACCTGCTACCTGCTTGAGTCTTGTCTTGTCTTGTCTTGTCTTGTTTTGTCTTGTCTTGTTTTGTCTTGTTTAGATTTATGTGTGTTTGGAAGCTACACGCTGCCTGTGCTGTTTAATGCTGAAGCTTTTCTCTGCCCAGCTTCTCTGCATCTGACGACGAGAGACGGACCCCGAGCCCAATATTGATTCGCTGCTGCTGTATGCTGAGTACCTTTGTGGGAACCTTTCCTCAGTTTGATTATAAAGAGACTTTTTCTGTTCATCTGATTATCTGCAACAAGAGACATTCTGTTTGTCAGCTCAACGCAGCTTGCTTTATTTTCATTAAAGAACTGTTAATCCTGAATTGCACTTGGGTCCTAATTCCAGAACGTGTTTAGTGACACATAGTGTAATTCAGTTTTGAAATTGACAGAAGATTCCATATCTGGTATCATTTGCCTTACTACTATGCGATGACTGATTCCAATAGCGTCACCATAGTCTACATAGGGATTCCAGTTACCAACAATGCTCCATCCAAGGTCCGTATGCTGTGCATAAGGCTGATGTTCTTGGCCAGAAACTACTTCTCTTGGAAGTAGGGATTGTGAGCAGTTGTACCCAATGAGCAGACCTACTTCACAATCCTGCAGACGTGCTATCTCTTCTTGGAGGTGCTCTAGATGGGACCAAGCTTTTGCAGTTTCATTTGTTGGTATGTGAGTTCTGTTGGCTGGAATAAACTCTCGAGTGTAGACTGGTGGTAAAGAGATCCTTTTACCTGAATAAAAGCCTCGGACTTGTAGGTTCTTTATTCTTTGAGAGCTTACCACTGTGGTTCTTGAAGTCATAGTAGAAAGCTTCAGCTTAACTTGTTCTTTGCTTGCTTCCAATGCTTCAGCTACTTCACTTAAAATGAATGTTGTGTCACTTTGAGAATCCAACAGAGCATATACAAGAACTTCTTGTGTTGGTTGAGTTATGGATGAAATCCAGACAGGAATTATCGCTGCTGTTTGTGCGTTAGCTTCATCAAGTATTACTCTATTTGAAGTAACAGCTTTTGTTGTTTCTTTATTTTGTTATGATTGAGGTCTTTCTTGACTTGGTCTTGGCTTTTCTTGTGGTAGTTTTCTTTGGTTCGCTCGTCGTGCATACAGGTTGGATGCATCTTATGGCACATGTCGCAAAAACTCCTAGGGCCCTATTTTAACGGTCTGAAACGCAAATATCAAGCGCGTAACGCAAGTAACTTTGTGGGCGGGTCTTGGGCGCTGTTGCTATTATACCGGCGGGATAAATGACTGTTGCGCTCGACGCGAATCTAAAATGGGTTGGTCTGAAGTAGCTTCATTATTCATAGGTGTGGTTTGGGCGTAACGTGAAATAAACCAACATCTCACATTCCCTTTAAGAGCAGGCGCGCTTGTTCCATGGCGGATTCCTATTATAATGGCGGATTTGCCAGGCACGCGCCAGGAGCGGTTCACAGCCGAGGAGACTGGAAAGTACCCTTCTTACAAACTCCAAGAAATATTAATCTTCTGATCAGGAAAAACAATATTTCCTGTGTTTGTACAATTTAGATTACTGAAATAGTAACAAAAAAAACAAAGCTTTGTAGCTTAGATCATACGATTCAGGGACTTCGATTTGGTGAGCAATAAAACAGGTTCAATTCGTAAACAGAATATTGGGTTTAATAAAAACAAACTAAAGAGTACATAACTACAATTCACACAGAGTAAAGTAGTAGTAGTAGTAGTAGTAGAGCCTTTATTGTCACTACCAGCGAAATTAGCCATCAACCTGTCCATACAAACATACATACAATATGACAAGGGGGTAGACAGGACAGGAAGACAGAGCATTGAGGAAAAAATTACAGCATAACATGAGGAAAGGTGAGGAGAAAAAAAAAGGCAACCCCCAGACTATGCTCCTGTAAGGAGTACAGTTTGGGAACAGGAAAAAAAACACCTCAGCAACATTAGCACATAATCAGTACACAACATGACTTGCAACAGGGGAGGGGAGTGGGGGATGGAGGTAACCCAGCACAGGCAAGCAGCCATCCGGTCCTGCAGCCATTCTCGGCGCTGGTCACAGACCCGCCTGTCAGACTGGTGGTACAAAGCGTCGAAGGCGAGGGATGGGGGGTGGGGGGTGATTGCATATCTGTATCTATGTAAGAGTTTGTGTATGTGTAGGCCTGGAGAGTTGCTACGCCTGGCATCCTAATCTAGGTGCCTCAGTCCGCAGGATGTCATAGCGATACACAGCAATTGCCATGGAGACAACCTTGATCAGGTCCCAGACAGAGTCAACAATCAGCAGGTGTCTGTGGGGAATGGGGGAAGGAACACAAGAGCGTCTCGCTGCAGTGCTCTTCTGGGGGAGTTGTTGTTCCAGCAGCAGCCTCGGCCAAGGCCAGTGCTGGTTGAGGGGGGCCGAAAGCAGATAAGATTGGGGTTGTTTGGTCTTGGGACGAGTAGCCGCATTCCAATTTACACAGCTCCTGGTCCATTTTGGTCTCCGAAACGATCCATTTGCCTTTGCAAAGCTGTGAGCTTCTCCATGATGTTATCCATATTGTGGTTCATTGTCACAGTCTGAGTGCTGACAGCTCTGCCCACTGCTTCAATCTTGACGGGCAGCCTTGTGGGGTTTTGGACAGCTGTCACCGTCTTCTTAATTCCTCGATAAACCAGGGCAATGCCTAATCCAAACAGCAGAAAACCTGTTATCATGGTACCAAATAGGTAGATATCTTCAATGTCCTCCACGGAAAGAGCCGCCAGACACACAACCCGCCACCTCTCCCACGCGTCCATCGTGTAGCCAGCTGCGAACGTTCCGGCAGGGCAGTCAAGTTCCCCCGAACCCAAGCTTCTCGTCGAGAAGATGGTGTCAATTGCGTTGAGAGACCAGTTGATCAAATCCATAATTTCTTAGTTTGGAGAGAGTCTCTCAAAGTACAAGACAGTAGACTAGATGAGACGAGAGGAGCAAAGCAGGGAAGGTAAGGGAGAGGAGGGGAAGAAAATGCGACCGCCTTCGTTGAGAGCCAAAGAGAAGTATATAGCACATATGAGTATATAGCAAAACAAACAGTACAATTTAAACAAGATAATCGAACAACGGATAGTAATGAGAGAGAGAGAGAGAGAGAGAGAGGGAGAGAAAATGAAAGCAAATCTCAGAGTGACAATTTTCCAACAGTTAACTTTGCAAGAGACCCCAAGTCGTTGGAAAATTCCGCAAAGGGAATAGCCTAGACAACCTTAAACAGCATTTTTAGATTGCGATATAAGAAAGTACTTGCTTTGATCTGGCTCTTGTGTATAGCTGAGTTCAAATTGTCTGTTGGCGCAGCTTCCGGAGTCCTTTCAGGAGCAGGTGATGCGAGAACTCGACGGTTAACACAAATGTAAACTTTGCCAAAAGATGATTAGACTTAAGTTCGTTTGGCTCGTGAAGACAATTGAACGAAGTCAAATATCAGAAGGAAATAAAGAAAAACTAAGATGAAACGAAAAGTAAAGAAGAACAAACGGAGAGACTTCTTGGGAAGTCCTGTCGTGAAGATGAAGACCCTCTCTTTTCTCTGGCGGAATGCAAAGAGCAAGGGTCTTTCCTTGTCTTTATGGGCAAGGTAGGTTTACACCTATCTCACCATCTGAACCAATGAATTGTGAGAAACTGAGGTGGGAAAAAACTTTCTTTGTCTGCTGATTACCGCCCACTGGTCTAATTTATGGCGGTGACAAAATTGAGCATTTATCCTCAGAAAGATGGTACTTATGAAATAATGCAACTTTTTGTAATTTGTCGTCGAGATTCGACACAGTCGGGTTTTTACGATTACAAGGACACCACAAACTATAATTTTATATAATAATTTTATATAACTATAATAATACACACAGTAAACATTAAACGGGGGGGGGGGGGGGGGGAGACGGGTGTTTCGTTCTCCTTTGAGGCTCATGCGCGTGTCTCTGGAGACGCTCCTAAGGTGCCATAAATGTCAGAACGCCATGGGAGGCGGCCGACATCGCAGCGCCCATCGCTGTGAATTACGTTGGATGGTCGTAAAACAAAAGTCCTTGTTTACTCAAGATCTAGTCCAGAATGAAAGAACGTGTTAGAAAGTCCGGATTCATTAATATGGAACAGATGGCTGAATACCATCCGCTCATTAGTGTTACACTATCGTAATAATGTATGATTTGCAAAAATGAAAACTGCTGCTTCTGTGTAGATGAGAGAATCAAAGTGTATGCGCGTTGTGCACACGCTACATTGATTATGGCTAAGCATGCGCCCTTAAAATAGCATATGAATAACATGCGCAACGCGCCACTGACTTTAAACTAGGTTTTTTCGGCCAGTGGCGGAATTGTTTTCTAAACCTGCAAAATAGCATGAGGGAACGTTTGCGCCGGAACACGCCTCCTCTTTGCGCTGAACCGCCCCCGGGGGGGCGCAAGTGTATTTCTTAGTTAACCGACGTGCGTCTGTGTGCTTGTAATGACGTAGTTTAAGTGCTTGTAATGACGTGACAGGGTTACAGGCAATTTTTACATCTCTTGTCAGAAACTTAACAAATTGACTGAAAGTGGGAAATTTACATTTACATTTAGTCATTTAGCAGACGCTTTTATCCAAAGCGACTTACAAAGTAGGACTAGATTAAGCGAGTCATCATGAAGAGGCAAAAAACAAAAAGCAGCGCAAGAAGTGCTCAAGATACAAAGTTCAGGCATTATTCAGAGTAGCATAAGCCCGATAAGTGAGGTTTTAGAGGGAAAGGGGAGGTTTTTTTGTTTTTGTTTTTTTTGTTTTTTTTTATGTGGTTAAGTGCTCACGGAAGAGATGGGTTTTCAGATGTTTTTTGAAGGTTGTCAGGGATTCTGCATTCCGGATGAGGGTGGGGAGAGCATTCCACCAGCATGGAACTGTGAATGAGAATGTTCTGGAAAGTGATTTTGTGGCTTTCTGGGATGGAACCACGAGACGTCGCTCGTTGGCGGATCGTAGGCTTCTGGTAGGGATGTAGACTCGTAGGAGTGAGTGAAAGTAGGAGGGAGCTGAGCCTGTGATAGATCTGTAAGCAAGCGTCAATGCCTTGAACTTGATGCGAGCAGTGAGAGGTAGCCAGTGCAGTGAGATGAACAGAGGAGTGACGTGGGCCCTCTTTGGCTCGTTGAAGACAAGACGAGCTGCAGCATTTTGGATCATCTGTAGGGGTTTAGTTGCACATGCTGGAAGTCCGGCCAGAAGAGCATTACAGTAGTCAAGCCTAGAAATGACCAGGGCCTGGACGAGAAGTTGTGTTGCATGCTCAGTTAGGAAAGGCCTGATCTTCCTGATGTTGTGCAGTGCAAACCTGCATGATCGAGCTGTCTTTGAAATGTGATCTGTGAAGGTCAGCTGGTCATCAAACGTTACTCCAAGATTTCTCACCGACCTTGATGGGGTGATTGATGATGACTCTAGCTGGATAGTGAAGTTGTGCTGTAGAGACGGATTGGCAGGGAGGACGAGAAGCTCAGTCTTTGCCAGGTTGAGCTGCAGGTGATGTTCCTTCATCCACGTCGAGATGTCCGCCAGGCAGCTTGAGATCCGTGCAGCTACTGTGGGGTCATCTGGTTGAAACGAGAGGAAGAGCTGTGTGTCATCAGCATAGCAGTGGTAGGAGAAGCCGTGTGCTTGTATGATGTGTCCCAGTGATGTGGTGTAGATGGAGAAGAGGAGGGGACCAAGAACTGAGCCCTGGGGAACCCCTGTGGTCAGTTGATGTGCTCTGGATACCTCGCCTCTCCATGCGACCTTGAAGGACCTACCTGTGAGATAGGACTCAAACCAGTGGAGTGAAGTTCCTGTGATGCCCAGTGATGAGAGGCTGGACAGAAGGATTTGATGATTCACAGTGTCGAAGGCAGCAGACAGATCCAGGAGGATGAGGACTGAAGATTTGGAAGCAGCTTTTGCGATCCGTAGGGCTTCTGTGACAGACAGTAATGCAGTCTCAGTTGAATGCCCTTTCTTGAAGCCGGATTGGTTGACATCCAGCTGGTTGTTGAGAGACAGAAAGGATGTTACTTGGTTGAAAACAGCTCTTTCAAGTGTTTTCGCAATGAATGGTAGAAGAGAGATAGGTCTGTAATTCTCTACAGATGATGTGTTTAGTGTTGGTTTTTTAAGCAGTGGAGTAACCCGAGCTTGCTTGAATGCTGTAGGGAAAATGCCAGTATGGAGGGATGAGTTGATGATGTGTGTGAGTGCTGGTAGAAGTGTGGGAGAGATGGCTTGTAGAAGGTGTGAGGGGATGGGGTCTAGAGGGCAGGTGGTAGGGTGACTGGAGAGGAGAAGTGTAGATACTTCTTCCTCGGTTAGTGGAGAAAAGGAGGACAGAGGGTTATTGGCTGTGGAAGGGGTCGGTCTGGGTTCCTGTGTGTGAGGAGCTGAGAACTGACTGCTGATAGATATTGTTTTGTTGGTGAAAATGATTGCAAAATACAGTCATTGTATTTCAAATTGATTACTCTCCTCTTCTATTTCGATAACCTTCCGGTTCCATCTCACTGCTAGCCAATACGGTAGCTTTGAAAGAATCTTCCTGTTTTCATTACAGTCATTCAAGATTCCAATGCCTTGATATGGACCATGGCAGCCTCACAACTACGGAGAAAATCAACAAACTCTCGAAGTTCAAAGCTGTCCCTAGATCCCATCTTTGGCCATGCCTGGAGCTTGTCTCTGTACGATTTTGCAATTGTAAATGGGTTTCCATATCGCTCTTCTAAAATCTCCCATGCAGCAACATAGGCAGATTCAGTTCCGAGTAGGAAATATCCATTGAGTGCTTTCTTCCACTTACATACCTACGGAGGTAGTATATTTTCTCCTTGTCTTGGATGTTCTTCTGGTCGATCAGTGTTTCAAAGGAGAGTTTCCAGTCATTGTATTTCAATGGATCCCCACTGAATACTGATGGTTCAGGAACTGGAATTCTGTTTGCACTTAAAGCACCTACCAGCACCTTCACAAGCTCTGCTGTACTTTCTTTTGAGGAGGTGGTCACAGCTTGTGAATCAGGAAGTCTTTCTGATCTTCTTCTATGGCCGTCTCTTGATCATACACCTGCATTCTTGCTCGTGCTGCATTTAGACTTTTCACTGCTTCCAAACATTGTATCTTTCTCCGTTTCTCCTCAAGAGTCTTTTGTAGAGCTGCATGTTCTTCTTCCAGTTGAGCTTTAATTTTGGCTTCCTCTTCCTCTTTTTGTATTCTTCGTTTCACCTCTTCTGCTTCTTGCTCTAAACGACACTTTACGAACGCTGCCTCTTGATCAGCTATCTTCTTTTTAACTTGTGCTTCTAGGAGCTGAATTTCCAATTGTTCTTTATTTTGTTCTTGTAACACTTTCAGAACAGCTTGGCTTGCAGCAGCATCAGCAGCAGCTTCTTGTCGCTTTACAGAAGATCTACTTGAATGCTCTGAGGCACCTTTCAAGATGGAAGTGACAGAACCTGATTTACAGGTACTTGAATTGAAGAGAGCCTGCTTCCGGCCAGACTTGTTCTTCTTCTTCTGGAATCCTTCCATCCAGTCGACTTGAGGCTTTGGATACAACAAAAGTAGAAATCTCTACACACAGATCCACTCTTCGACGCATGTCTTGATCTGGAGTTGTGATTTTGTGTAGTTCATCATAAACGTGCTGGACATCTGCAGAAAGACCTAAAACATCGCCAATGAGATCATTAAGCAGGTCATCAGGCAAAGTCTCTGTTGATTGTGATAATGTCCGCTTAGAAGATTTAACATGTGTTCTCCATTTGTCATAAATGTAGTTAAACCTGTGTTGAAGTGATTTAATTTTTGCAACTTGCATTTCTCTACCCTTCTCTGTTAGAGTTCTGGTTCTTTTACTTCGTCTTGACTGCTGTGCATCTTCTTGGTGTGCTTCAGCACCTCCTACTTGACCTTCTTCAGATTGGTCTTGGGAATTTGCACTATCCCTATCACTGTCCCTTACCTGAATTGTGGGCTCACTTGGCTCTGACATTTTGAATCACTTTAAATTGACCCAATTTTGTAAGTAAAAAATATGCATAGGTAACAAAACATCTAAATAAACCTTCAAAACTTGCTCAAACGTAAATGTCAATTGAATGTAAATACTCTTAAACTTAAAAACTTAAAGCAAATGTGATGCTTTTCAGTAACAATATTGCACAGGAAATTAAAATGTGCAAAACAGCTTATATCAGCTTGAATATACCCTTCAAAACACTTAGAAGACTTTGATATCAAATGGCGAATAACCTTCTCTTCTAATTTACATAAAAACTTTAAATTTAAAATATAGAAAGTTCAGTGAACCTTTAAATATGTATTTAAATAGCAAGCTTCAATTAAATTACCTGAGAAAATAATTCAAAACATTTACTATATACACTACAGTAACACTGCTTTCATTCACATTGAAAATCTTTTAGCAAGCTTTGCAAATCTTCTTCTTGAGCCACTCTTGAGTGTTCAAGTTCTTTATGACTCAGGCCACATGCACACGAAGCCAGAGCTTTCCCTATCCGATGTTTTTTTTCCCGTTCAAAAAAAAAAATTCCGTAAACACGGCGTCGTCTCAAGAAATATCTGCATACACACGAAACCACTGAAGCCGACTCAAAATGATGTAGTATACATGCTAGACCAGTATGCTGTAATTCTGCCACAGACATACACTAAAAATGAGATATTGAGAGATTCTATAGAAGATGCTGAAGTTTTCTGACCATAACAACAAATTATTATCAAATTAAAGTTTCTTCCTCTTCATGTAGGCTAACTCTTAAACACTCATGAACAATCTCAGCATTTAGTCCTTTTTTTTGTTGCTTTTAAATTCATTTAACTGTCAAAAGATCAAGGAAAATGTGAATTCTCAGTTCATGACCCCTTTAAATAACGATTCCCAATCAGGTACTGAACGAAGTACTATTGTAGTCTATTGTAGAGTACTTGGGGTACTTGTACTTGGAGTCCGGACTCGAGTCCAATTTTGAATGAACTCGGAATTTGTCACGCACTCGGGTGAATTTGTACTCGGACTTGACACGGACTCGGACATTTTAGACTTGGTAAATTGATAATTGCATTTAAATGTGGGAGTGAATCCGCTAAATTATAGTCCTGAGAGTCGTGAAATTGCGATGATTGACATAGTAACCCTAGCAAGAGGAGAATGTGATAACCATAGCAACATTTTTGTGTCTAATAATGTTATGATTTTTGTTACATTTACACTTTAGTCATAAGTTTACATACACCTTGCAGAACCTCCAAAATGTTATTTTTATTTATTTTTAATAAGGATCATAAAAACTTTTTTTTTTTTTTTAGTACTGCCCTGAAAAAGCTTTTTCACATAACAGATGTTTAAGTATAGCCTAGTCCAAGACAAAATACAAACACAAAATACAAGACAAATTACATACGCATGATTTTTAATATTGTGTGTCATTACCTGAATGAACCACAAATGTGTTTTTCTTTTCTTTTTTTTTTGTAATGGTTGTTCATGAGTCCCCTGTTTGTCCCGAACAGTTAAACTGCCCAATGGTCTTCAGAAAAATCCTCCAGCTCCTGCACATTCTTTGCTTTTCCAGCATCTTCTGCATATTTGACTCCTTACTAGCACTGACTGTATGATTTTGAGATCCATCTTTTCACACTGGTGACAACTGAGGGACTATTACAAATAACTATTACAAACCCTGCTAACATTCAGTGATGCTCAAGAATGAAACATCCATTAAGAGGCAGGGGTTGTAAACTTTTGAACAGGATGATTGGTGTAAATTGTTCTTATTTCGTTTAAAAATGTATTTATTAATTTAGTACTGCCCTTCAGAGGCTAAATAAGATATTAACATGTAAAAGAAAATAAGAAAAATTAACACATAATCATCATCTTGCTCAAATTTTCACCCCTGGCTCTTATCGTGTTGCATTCTTTAGCATTACCGTGCAGATTCTGAAAGATGTACGGTAGGTAAACGTATGACTGCAACTGTACATTGCAATCCTTTTGCAAAGGTTAAAATATAAATTTAAGAGCTCAGTGTTGAGACCTTTCGCCGGCGATCTGACCAATCATAATGCAGATATCTGCCATATACACATGGAGTTCCTGCTTGTGTATAAGAAGCCCGAAAATGCACAAGAAACATTTCACATTCACTTCCTTTGGCTTTGAGTTGCCAAATGGCTTCATACGACAACACAAAAGTTTTCACTGACTGAGGCTCAGAAACTGGATTTCAACATTTTCTTCGCAACTGATCTGACTGACCGGCCCTTCTTTGAAACTTCATCAGTTCCTTTTTTAAAACACTGTTTGGCACAGCTCTATCTGTCTTTCTTTTCCACTGATCATTCTGTACAATTATTAAACAGAAACATATAAGGGGATTGTTGTAACACTTTTTAAAGGGAACTTCAGCTGAACAATGGCACTATTTTCTTTTAAAGCTGCTGTACAGCTGTGATGCACAAAATATTTGTGTCAGATTATAATCTGCTTTCCCTTAATGAATAAAATATAAACTGAAGAAAACTATTAGAAAAGACACAATTATCATCAATAATTGTAGAATATAGAATCATCTAAATTGTAGAATGACTCATTTAACGGAGAGACTGAGAGTGAAAGAGGAAGTGCTAGAAAGATAAACTGGTGTGAAGAGAAGTTCACATTAGTAGTTTTCAGATCTTGTTTTATTCGTGCTTCATGCAGAATGACCCTCAACACATACGAATCTGAATTAGTGGTGTTTGCTAAGTGTCGATCATTGCTCATACTCTGGGTCAAAGGTTTTTCATAAATATCTAACATTATTACAGGTTTTCTCAATTACTTAGACACTAAAATCAAATATATTAGCCACATTTCATCAACGTAACACCATTTTCTAAAAGATTCGTCAGAACTATTAACACTGTTCTTGTGTTTCTCAACTTTAAACACATAATCAGCACTTGACACAATGGGCCCTATCTTGCACCCAGCGCAATTGACTTTGTACACTGATGCATGTATCATTCCTATTTTGCACCCGACGCACAGCGGACTTTTCCCTCGATCAGCCACAACGTTGTCCCTGCCAGGGGTGAACTTCAGGTCAAAGTTATACTGGCGAAGACGGTCGGACCAGCAGTGTAGCCGCAGTGGTCTGTGGCTTGTCCCAGACGTAGAAAGCAGTGCAGTCAGGGCCTGGTGATCTGTCCTCAGGGTGAAGGAGCGGCCATAGAGATACAAGTGCCACCTCTCACAGGCCCAGATGCAGGCTAATGCTTCACGTTCCCCCACCGAGTGCTGCTGCTCCGTCTGATTGAGGGCCCGTGACGCAAAGGCGGTGGGCTTCTCCACGCCCCGCTGAGTCTGTGACAATACTGCTCCTATGGCTGTAGCCGACGCATCACAGGTCACCAAGGTGGGGCTAGAGATATCGAAATGAGCCAGCACTGGAACTGTGGTTAGCTGCACCTTGAGTGCCCGCACGGCCTCAGAGCATGCCTGTGACCATATCCAAGGCTCATCCTTACGCAGCAGACGCCGTAGTGGGGCAGAGGTAGCAGAATAATGTGGGAGGAACTTCAGATAGTAGCCTGTCATGCCCAAGAAGGAGGCGACTTGTGCAGCCAAGCATGGTTCAGGAATTGCCAGTATAGCGTCTACGTTTGACTGAAGTGGTGTGACGCCATCCGCCGACAGTCGGAAACCCACATACTCAATGGTCGTTGCAGAGAAAACACATTTTTCAGCATTGACGGTTAGTTTGTGTTTAGCTAGGGCTGCAAAAACTCTGCTGAGGCGTTCATCATGACTCGCAGGAGAAGGCCCATGGATAACCACATCATCCAGGTAAATGGCCACCCCCGGTATACCAGCCAACACCGACACCATGATTTTTTGAAAGCAGCTGGGGGCGGAGCTAAGTCCAAACGGCATGCGCGTATAACGAAACACGAAACATAACGAAACCCTGCATGGGTCACAAAGGCTGTGAGGTTTCTGCTGCTGGGGTGGAGAGGCACTTGTAGGTAGCCCTGTCTGAGATCCAGTTTAGAGAACACGGTTGAGCCATGGAACTGAGCAGTGAGCTCTTCAGAGGTAGGCAGTCGGAACCTGTCCGGGATCACTGCCTTATTCACTGCTCGCAGGTCGACACACACCCGTAGGGCCCCTGATTTCTTCTGAGCTACCACCAGGTTTGAAACCCAGGGCGATGCATCTACTGGTTCGATAATACCAGCATCCAGCAGCTGCTTAAGTTCAGCTGAGACACCATCACGGAAAGCCAGAGGAATGCTGCAAAGTGGTTGAATGACTGGTTTAACGGCGGGGTTCAGGAGAGGTTGGTGGGCAAAAGCAGTGAAGCAACCCAAGCCTTCACACAGGGATGGCCATTTTTGCTGCCAAGGCATGGAGACTGTCAAGATCGCAGCTCCCTTTGTGTCCACTAGGGAGAATCCCAGAGCTGAGAACAAATCCAGACCCATCAGATTGGCCCCATGACGGGCAACATGGAAGGTAAAGCGGATACCAATTTGTTGCCATACCCAACAGTCACTTGCAGGGACCCCACTAGGTCAATCTTTGAGTCGCCATAGCCACAGAGTGAAGCAGAGGATGGCGAAAGTGGCTGCGATCTGAAAAAAAATCTGTATGTGTGCATGTTCAAGAGAGACACACTGGCACCAGTGTCCAAAAGCAGTGGGATACACACATCATTTAGGCGCACTGAGCATGGTTTAAATGAGACTGGTCCAGAGTAGACATTGTGAATTATAGTGGGTGACTCAGCTGGAGCCGAGTGGCAGACTGAAGCAAAATGGTTGCGTTTGCCACAGTTGCGACACGTTTGGCCATGGGCTGGGCAGTTCTGTGCTCTAGACGGATGAGATGAAGATCCACAGTTATCACAGGGCCGTGACGCTAGTGTTTGTGAGCGTGGCCGAGACCGCTGCGGGCGTCTCAGTAGCATAACTGCAGAGGAGTCTGCTGCCGCCACTGTGTCGTTCTGGCCGGGCTGTAATATTGATGGGGGCATGAGGGAGGGGGCTGGGTAGTAGGGTTGCGCGATAATGCCCATTGTCATATCGTCCTATCGTCAGCCTGTAAGATCGACGATACACGATAGTATCGGGGGGAGGGGCAATTTTTTATTTATGTATTTGTTTGCTTATTTATAAGATCATTTATTTACTTATTAGTCTACTTTTTAATTTACACTTTTATTTAAAAATTAACGTTATTATTCATTATCACGCGTCACGCGGAATGACACATGGGAAATGAGGACCGTCTATCATTCTGACAAGGAGGATGGAGTTGGTGGGAAAGAAAAATGCGACATCGCCTATTTGGCAATATTTCGGGTTTACGCCAGATGAAAAAGGTGAGCCCGCTGATGTCACACAGGCAGTTTGCAATCTTTGCTCGAAGGTTGTGCCGGTAAAAGAATCACAAACCACAAACATGTATGTACATTTGCGTGGCCACCACCCTGCTGAGGCAGCTAAACTAGCGCCAAGAGAAGGCGCGATTAGCAAAGATCGAAGTCAGCCATCAATCATCGGAGCTTTTGCAAAAAGCACAAAGTATAAAAGAAACAGTGAAAGGTGGGCTCAGTGCACTGCAGCTGTATCGAAGTACATTGCGAAGGAAATGGTCTCCTATCATACAGTCGAGAAAGCAAGCTTTAAAGACCTGCTCCAAACCTTTGATAAACAGTACGAGCTGCCAGGGCGCAAGTACTTCACCGAAACAGCTATCCCAAACTTGTACAATGAAACTAGGGACATCATTGCTAAAGATCTGAAAGCTGTTAACTTCGTTGCTTTGACCACAGACATGTGGTCAAGCATAAACATGACCCCCTATATGTCTGTGACAGTCCATTACATTTCGGAGGATTGGAAGCTAGAAGCAAAATGCCTGGAAACAACATTTATTCCGGAGAATCACACTGCAGAGGTACTGGCAGAGGCGCTGTCAGATGCCATGCAAGACTGGGACATAGAACAGAGTACAATTTCATGCATTACAACTGACAACGGGGCCAATATTGTTGCGGCCATACGAGGGCTCGGATGGCCATGGCTGAACTGTTTTGGCCATAACTTGAATGTGGCAGTGAATTATTCACTACAAAAGGAGAAAACAAAAACTGATCGAGCTCTTGGAATCTGTCGCAAAATTAACGCGGCATTTTCTCACAGCTGGAACAGGCGACGAGAGCTCCGCAAGGCGCAGGAACAACTAAATTTACCTCAACATATGCTGATAACGGTACATAAATTATTATATTTTATTTGCTTAATATTTATCTTGTGACACAACCATCTTAGTGAAAAATAAGAAAAATGACATTTTTGTCAGACTAGAAATAATACTTGTAAATCAAATATAATATTATTTAATTATAATAAATGATCACAACATTAACGATCGACGCATAATTGTCATTTAATATGTTGTTATTGTAGGATTGTACAACTCGTTGGGGATCAACATATGCCATGGTAGTAAGAATTCTGGAACAGCTTCCTGCCATCAAAAGGGTTTTTGCTGATGACAAGAGCCGTCGAACACTCCCAAACGTGACCTGGCAGGACATTGCTGTACTAGAGGCTGTCAGGGATGGGTTGAAGCCTGTTGCAGAATTTACTGATATATTATCAGCTGAAAATTACGTGACAGTCTCATCTCTGCTGCCCGTGCTGCAGCTAACAAAGGATATCCTGAAGGAGGAGGAGACTGATGTGGAGATGACAGCAGGAATTAAACGGAGGATTTTGGAGCAACTCGACTCGAAATATGACGACAGTACCCTCCAACTAATGCGCAAAGCTACCCTCCTTGACCCACGCTATAAGGGCGAACACATCGATGCCGCACAACTTGATGTGATCAAATCACAGCTTGAGGTTGAGATGGTGGCATACTGGAATGAAAAAAATATGCCACCTGTACCCATCAGAGTGGAGGAGGAAGAAGAAAAAGATGCGGCAGGTACGTCATCAGAGAAACAGCCGGCTAAGAGGATCAAAACACTGGGTCGTCTTCTTGGCAGAGCAAAGCCGTCTATGTCCACATCCACACCTGTAGACCAGCGAGCAAAATCTGAAATCACGTCTTACTTACAAGAGGAAGTAATTGATGGTGATGACAAGCCACTGGACTGGTGGAAAGAAAATAGATGCCGTTTTCCTTTAATGGCAAACCTGGCAAAAAAATACCTGTGTGTTACCGCAACTAGCACCCCTTCAGAGCGTGTGTTTAGCGCAGCCGGCAACATAATTACTCCCCTTCGCAGCCTACTCAAACCAGAAAAGGTTAGCCAGCTTGTTTTTTTGGCAAAAAATCTGTAGACGGAAGCATTACTCTTGCATCGTAAACAGTCATATTGTTTTAAACCTGTAAGCAATGTAAGTAACTAAGACTGCATTATTTTAGTTCTTGGTTATTTAAGTTATTTTTTTTTTTATTTTTTTTTTATTTTTTTTTGCTTTTTGTTTATTGAAACGTGTTTGGCTATTAGCGACAAGATAAACACTCTTTTATGTTAAATATGTTAAACAAGTTGGAGTTTGAAATAAACCTGCTTTTCATTTTCATAGCCGACTGATTAGCCTATTGTGCATTTTATTCTGAATACGCATCATACATTTGCGGCTTTTTTTTTCTTTTTTTTTTGTTTATTGAAACGTGTTTGGCTATTCGCGACAAGATAAACACTCTTTTATGTTAAATATGTTAAACAAGTTGGAGTTTGAAATAAACCTGCTTTTCACTTGCATAGCCGACTGATTATTGTGCATTTTATTCTGAATACGCATCATACATTTGCGGCTTTTTTTCATTTTTTATTTTTTTTTGCTTTTTGTTTATTGAAACGTGTTTGGCTATTCGCGACAAGATAAACACTCTTTTATGTTAAATATGTTAAACAAGTTGGAGTTTGCTTTGAAATAAACCTGCTTTTCATTTTCATAGCCGACTGATTATTGTGCATTTTATTCTGAATACGCATCATACATTTGCGGCTTGCAAGGAATATAACGATTTTTAAAAGAGAATCACTCCTCTTTGAAAACGTATTACAAGCGACTTTAAAACTAAATAAAACTGAATTGTACTTTGATAATAATTGCCTAAAAATAATTTTTAAAAAACAACAACCGTATTAAGCCGTAGCCTACACTGTTAAAAATTGCTGTAAAAATACAGTGAATTTCCAACAGTAAAATACTGTTATTTCAATAAACAGTTTAATCCTGTAAATTTACAGTCTATGTTCCATAAATTAATTACTTGTCGTAAATTTACAGCATTTATGTGTAAACCCATTTGTTTCTGGAAAAAACAGTCTTGGACTGTAAAAAATAGCACGTGGGGGCGGGGCATCTTCAACGCAGTCTATTTTCGAACAGAAAGCAGTCAAATAACAGAATTGTTTCGCAACACTCATCTAGACGGTCTTAAAGAAGGACATTGTTCAAGGTAAGTTTATTTCTTTACTGTTATTCTGTTATGTTGCTCCCAGTCCCAACCTGTACAATCGCCATTTTCACGAGGTATTTTTGATTGTGCTGTTACTGAGCGCGAATCGCGTTTTGTAGACAGAGCTCTCAACGGTTGAGGCATTTCGCCTGCTAATGAATGTTCTCTGAGCTCCGATTATCACGGCGAACTATTTGCTTGATTAAAGTTAAGTTACCATTTAGAAATTAGTTTGGCTTTCATTTGTAGTACGTTACCCTGAACTCGATTTACATGAATTTCTGATTCAGTAATGTTACACGATGCGAATTTTACCAGATGCTTAATGATATTCGCATAATATCATGCACATAAGATGGAGAATAATTACAAAACTACACGAAATATCCAGATCCATTATAATAATTAAAAGTTAGTGGTCAATTTGTTTAGTTTCCATGCAAATAATGTAAAGCTGTTCAAATTCCCAAAGCAAAATATATATTTATATATTTATATATATATATTTCGATTTAGTGGTGCGAGTAACTGTTACCAGTGTTTTTGTGAGATTCACATGTAACTTACATACTATTAAAAAGTCAAAGAGGTTATTTTTGAAAGACGAGGCGGATATTCTCGACTTTTCGGCGCGAAACACGTTTTGAATACAGATAGTTCTCAACAGCTAAGAGGCATTTCACTATTCAATGTTCTCCGTGCTCGACATCGAATTTCTTTGCTTGGTTTAAGATGACGAAATAATAATTATTTCTTCTTTTTTTCTAGGAATCATTCACTTTATGTAAATGTTTTACTGAGACAGTACACAACCCTAGGCCTAATCTTTGGTGAGTTTCACGCCATGTATACTTGCAAACTTTGTGCACAAGCATGCAGCACCATGTGCATTTATAAGGCACATGCGAATTCAGACATGTTTCCAATATAACTTTTAGTTGTGCTCTGCCTGGTTGCAATTTTTTTTTGTCTCTTTTCAAGTTAAGAGACAAATTAGTTGCATTACAGCTTATTTATATTTAATCCAATATTTAAATTAGTAAGTTTTCTTTTTTAATGTGTGTGTGGGGGTGTGTTTTTTTTATTACCCTTAGACGATTCATTGGGATAAACCCTGAAAGAGGTTCGAAGACCTGCAGAGGCAAGGTGGTTTCAAAGAAGACTGGAAAACTTGTCAGCAAGAAGTCTGCCACTGTCAATCCCAAAGTTGCTTCTCTCCCGAAGAACCTCTTCGATTTCAAATGGAACTTCGTCTAGGTAACTAAACTTAAATGCCCACTGACACTCACATTTGTGCAGCTTCCTAAAAGAATCAACACCTCTTAACTGCATTCATATTCATTCAGTGGTAAGAAAATATCTGAATCCTTTGGAATTGGATGATTTTCTGCATTAATTTGTCATAAAATTTGTTCATCAGTCACATGTATAGACAAACAAAGTGTTTAAGTTAGCTACACAAACAATTATAATCTTTCATGACTTTACTAAACATCCCATTAGCCACTCTCAGTGCAGTGTAATAAAAATGTACATTTTGTAAGTGACTACATTGTTACCTCTATGAACCACAAATGTTGTTTTTGTTTCGTGATGGTTGTTCATGAGTACCTTGTTTGATCTGAGCAGTTAAACTGCCCAATGTTCTTCAGAAAAATCCACCATGTCTTGCACAGTCTTTGGTTTTCCAGCACATTCTGAACAATTAAACTCTTTACAATAGTGACTGCATGGTTTTAACACCCATCTTTTCACAATGAGAACTACTCATTATTATATAGGGTGCCAGGGGGATGATTTTATTCCGAACATCAGTGGACAGTTTAACTTGTCAGAACAAACAAGCGAATCATGAACAACTATTACAAAAAAAAAAAAAAAAACATTTGTGGGTCATTAAGTAACAAGAAGTTCACTTACTGCAGCACTGTGAATGTTTAATGAGATGTGTTTAGTAAAGTATAGATAATCTCTAAGATTAGTTATGTACAATAACATGATCATTTTATGTCTCTTTTAAAAGTGTTCGTAGAATATGTCATCACTAGTTTTTGTCATGTGATTTATTTTACCACTAAGATTTTCTTGATTTTCTTTCCTCTCAGATCTGGATTTCCTCTCAGACCAGATGTGTCAAAAGCTGATGTGGGACGTTTTGGCAGTTTTTTTTTTTTGCCTCTTCTTACGTTTTTTCACCAATTGGTTCTCTTGCCCTCTCAGATCGGGATTTCCTCTCAGACCAGATGGGTCAAAAGCTGATGTGGGACGTGTTGGCTGTTTTTTGCCTCTTCCTACGTTTTTTCACCCATTGGATCTCTTGTCCTCTCAGATCCGGACTTCCTCTCAGACCAGATCTTTCAAAAGCAGGTTTGAGATGTTTTGGCAGTTTTTTGCCTCTATCAAGGATTTTTCATCCATCGGTTCTCAATATTTTCCTCTCAGACTCAGAATTCCTCTCTTGCCTGGATGCTGATGTGACATGTTGAATGTAAGGTTTCTTTGTTTGCCTACTGGTTCCTCACATTGAATTTTACAATGTATTTTCTGTGACTTTTTAATGTATTGTTAAAACTTGTTAGCTGTTTTAAATAAATGGCAAACAATACTGTACCATAATCTATATTTTCTTCATTTTTTCCATTGAGTAAATATAGGGATGTTAATAGATATCGGACAATAGAGTAAATAGAAAACAGTATTTATATTCTAACTTTTTATACTATAGAATTATAGCTGGAACCATTACTGCCAGTACTTTGTGAAGCACAGCCATAAAATTAAAAACTGTAGAATTACGGTAAATGGCTGGAACCACAGCTGCCAGTACTTTACTGTGAAATTACAGCATTGTTGAAACCGTAAAATTACGGTAAAGGGCTGGAACCACAGCTGCCAGTATTTTACTGTAAAATTACAGCATTGTTGAAACCGTAAAATTACGGTAAAGAGCTGGAACCAGCTGCCAGTATTTTACTGTAAAATAACAGCATTGTTGAAACCGTAAAATTACGGTAAAGGGCTGGAACCACAGCTGCCAGTATTTTACTGTAAATTTACGGGTGAATTTTTTACAGTGTATTATCGTCATTTTTATTAGCTATCGTCCATATGGCTGACTATCGTCGATAGACGATAGTATCGTCTATCGGCACAACCCTACTGGGTAGTCCGTGATTGTTTGCTGTTTAGTCAGCGCCGACGCACATGCAGCTGCACTCTCTATTTGTAATGCAATCGTGATTGCTCGGGACAGTGATAAATCATCCGGTTCTAATAGCAGAGTTTCACGTACTTTCAATTCACGTTGGTATGTTCAATTAACTGGTCGCGAATCATTTCGTCCTGCAGCGCACCGAACTTGCATGTGCTGGCCAATCCACGCAAGTTGGCTACGTACTGTTGCACTGACTCACCAGGCAGCTGTTGTCTTTGGCGGAACAGAAAACGGCGCAAGAGCGCACTCTGTTGGGCCGCAAAGTGTGCAGTCAGTAGTTCCACGGCTGTGTCATAATCGCTTGTGGCGCCTGACTCAAGCGTTCCCAGCACACGCTGACCCTCGGCTCCCAAGCAATGCAGTAACAGCGCCTTTTTGCGGGCTGTGCTCACGTCACTCACACCCACTGCCAAGATGAAAGTCTCGAAGGACTGTAACCAGCGAGTCCAGGGAATCGGAGGCTCACCAGGTAGAGCGAGGAAAGGAGCAGGAGGTGGTAGTGCGATATCAGCCATCCTCGTCACCAAATGTTGTGTTTGGTAAGGATCACACTGACACAGGGCGTAGCATCAACTTATCGTAACTTTTACTTCCATATCACTGTCTTTTCAGACCCAAGTAAATGAACGCATACATTCGTCAGGCATAACAAAATGATTCAGCACAATCAAACTCTATGCATTACTGAACACTAACTCAATGCATTATTAAACCCCATTGAGAGAACACAACAGTGACGTCACATAATTTTAATGATTGTTTTGACTGATTTGTTGGTCAGTTAAAAATAAATGAAGTTCCTAAAGGCGAGTTAGGGAGGAGCGAGCCCATCTAATTTTTCAATGAACAGCCAGAGTATATAAGCAGCCGTTACCTCTCTCTC
This sequence comes from Abramis brama, assembly GCF_963993115.1. Taxonomy (NCBI): domain Eukaryota; kingdom Metazoa; phylum Chordata; class Actinopteri; order Cypriniformes; family Leuciscidae; genus Abramis; species Abramis brama. The sequence continues at coordinate 40,997,509 of NC_139963.1, read as the reverse complement.
TAGCATCAGCTGTTCCAACATCCCTCCACCTCCCCATACTCCACCTTCATCTTAGGTACCTTGCCCTTCGTAATCATCCACGTTTAGCCACTGTGGGGGGTATATCAGAGCTTGAGTTGAAGCTGCTTCATCAAGTCCCTCATCAGTGGACAGCAAGCAAAATAAGTTTAACCTAATATCTTAAAGGTCCCGTTCTTCGTGATCCCATGTTTCAAACTTTAGTTAGTGTGTAATGTTGTTGTTAGAGTATAAATAATATCTGTAAAATTATAAAGCTCAAAGTTCAATGCCAAGCGAGATATTTTATTTAACAGAAATCGCCTACAGTGAACGGCCCGTTTGGACTACATCCCTCTACTTCCTTCTTTAATGACGTCACTAGAACAGTTTTTTGACTAACCTCCGCCCACAGAAATGCTACCTCAACTCTACCGAAATTCGTTTATGTACTTGTGCACTTTTTATAACTTACTGTGTTTACTCAGCTCTTACGGTGATTTTCTGAAGCAAAACTGACGCTTCATCTTTTGTGTGATGTACAATAAACTTTTATTAAACTCATCAGTAAGTTATATGTTTGATCATCATTCGGACCTGGTCCGAAACAGCAGACTTGTAGGCTATTAATAAATAATGGATACATACAAGCAGATGACAAATACGTTATAATAACCGTAATTAAACTACTAAACTATACCTTTTCCATCTCTATACAGCACTCTGACTCTGTAGGCATTATTGTCCTACTCGAAATGAACTCCGTTACTGTGAGTTTTTGATATTATCATCATTCCGTGAGATGAAATTGTCCTGAGAGACTGAGCGCGAGCTCATGAAGCTCCGCCCCCTGGGTCGTCCAGCAGCAGCTTATTTGCATGTAAAGGGCACACACTAAAACAGCGCGTTTTTCTGAGCCCCAAAAAATGACAATTTAAACATGCTGTAAAAAATGATCTGTTGGGTATTTTGAGCTGAAACTTCACATACACACTCTGGGGACATCAGAGACTTATTTTACATCTTGTGAAAAGGGGCATAATACGGGACCTTTAAAGATTTTATGGGCAAACGAATTTGTTAATGATAATAATGACTTCTAATAAATCACTCAGGTGTTTTTCTTCTCATTCTGCAGCATTTGTAAATCAGCACGACCGTCACTATCAGATATGGACAAGCTGCCAGTGCAGAACTGAGTATGTGGAGGACAGAGATCTGAGAGTCTGATTGAGAGCCTGAAAAAGAGACACACAAACACTTTATATCATGCACTATATCTGAACGAGGGCATATGAAGAAATAAATCAGCTCACAGTTTCATTGACTCTGACTGAGATCCAGCTCTTGGGAGACTCTCCTCTCTCTGGGTGTTTGCAGTAGTAGAAACCCTCATGTGACTTTGAGACAGTCGGGATGATCATCTCTGTAGTTTGATTCTGGATGAGTGATCCATCTTTATAGAAATCAGCTCTGAGGTTTGATAGGGTTGTATAATGATATAAACAGCGTAGAGTCAGATGATCTCCTTCAGTCACAGGATGAACAGGACTCTCCAGAATCACACCAACTACAGAAACACAGGAGACATGCAATATATGAACAAAATGGTAACATAATAAAAACAAGACAAAATAAAAAAAGAACTTTATATTTCTGTTTTTTTGTTTTTTTTGTTTTTTTTTTAATATAATTTATATTTTCTGTTTTTAGTGTATTGCTATGATGGTCTGGCTAGTTGTTCAACGTCACACTACAGTATATCCTGCTCTTGTTTAATAAACCTGTGTATTGATTGTAAACTGTCAGTGAAATGAATAAAAACAGAAACACAGACTCACAGTACAGTGATATTAACAGGATGATAGTTCTCTCCAGATTCAGACTGACACCAGTAAACTCCAGTGTCTGATGGGACAGTGGATCTGATTGTACATGTAGATCCTGTTTGTGATCCCTGGAGAAATGATGAACAATCTTCCAGCCGGCCGATGTCTCTATATCTTCTCACTGTCCATCCATCAGAGTTACTCTGGTCCTCACAGCTCAGAGAGAGAGAGACAGATGTGAAGTGTTGAGTTCTGCTGGGACTGATGATCAGAGACACTGGAGGAGAAACACCTGACAAGACAATTACAGCTATAATTTGGAAATTGTCTTTATTAAAGATGAACCAATAATATAAACTCTCTATGTATGTACTCACCAGTGACCCACAGTGGTTGTGTGTTGCTGTATGTTGTGTAAACGGCTGTTTTATCTCTCTCTGCTGTGCACACATAAACTCCTGTGTGATTTAGATCAGCAGAACTGACAGTGTATTTTCCTCCAGCTCCTCTGCTGCTGTCTGAGAGGAGGTCATGATCTCTGTAAAACGAGAGAATGCATAGTTAACACCTTATGTTCATGTTTAGTTTGTTTTAGTTTTTTGGACTTTCTGTTTTGTTTACATCGTCACATGTGTTCCTTGTTCTCTCATCAGTCACCATGGATACTAACACCAATCATCACAGCTGTTCGTCTTTTATTTAATAACCATGTGTATTTAAGTTCCTCCTCGTGCACTTTTCAGTTGTCCGGTATTGTTCGTGTTTATGTGTATGTAGTACCTCTGAAGAAGAAGTACAAAAAGATTAAAGAAGAATAAAGAAGATTAAAATAAAAGAGAGCGCTGCAGTGATTGCTTCTTTAACAGTGTATTGATTCTGAATGGGAAATAATAAAAACATACATGTATAACAGATGCTCAGTACATTACATTATCAGTGCATATAATACTTCTCTTACAAGTAATGACTAGCTGTAAATATAAGTAACTTCAAGCATGTCTCATCACACTAGAGATGTGTGGCATTTACAACTGACACAGTGACACTTGTTCTTTACAAAGACTAAATATTTACCCGAACCCACTAAATGACAGTATGAAATTGATGACAACAATGCAGCTGAGATATCAATTACATGCTCATGTCTGACCAATGTTCACTCCATCATCCAATGTATTTCCTACAATAAAGTCACTTACAAAATTGATGAAAACTATTGAAATGCATAACTCAATTCACAGACATGAAGGAGTTAATTACCCAGATGTGCAAGTTTCAGATAACTCATAAAACTGAAACAACTTAATACACTCTTATATTCAAACAATGTTGACATAAATTACTCTCTCTCGTGTATAGCGGGCTAACGCGTTAATCGCGAGGCATCCATGCTAACCATGTGCTCAGAAATGCTAACACGACACACTATCACTAAACTAAAATAAACTGTTTTCAATCCGTACAACTCATCAGTGTTGCATTAAACAATGTTACTACTCAAGATCGAAGTGTTTAAGTTGTAAGAAGTTAACCTGAAGAAGAAGTACAAAAAGATTAAAGAAGAATAAAGAAGATTAAAATAAAAGAGAGCGCTGCAGTGATTGCTTCTTTAACAGTGTATTGATTCTGAATGGAGCGTATCACGGGCGCGCGCCACATACCGAAGTGTGCGATGACGTCATCACGCTGGTATGCCAAATAAAAATAATTAAATGGATTAATGCACATAAAAGCACAAATAACCATTCAAAAAATATTAGCAATATCAAGAAAATAACAATGAACAATTCTATAATGCATATGAAGAAATTAATAAACATAAAAATCACTATATCACATGTACATGCTGTCTTCCATGTTGGCTATCTCGTTTTGTGTTGTGTAAATAAACCCTGTGTTATTATCTTCATAATCTTTGTCTTCTTTGGATTAGACTTTAGAGTGTTACAGATACAGAGGAGTGACTGTAAATGAGGGATTGGTTTCTCAAACTAGGTTTCAAGTGTTGCCCATAATACCCAGTTTGTGTCTGGTTTCAGACATATTAAATTATATGTTTCACTTCAATATAACCAGTTAATTCAGATGAAGCACATTATAACTGACCTGAGACAGTTTCAGTGAACCAGCTGAATGTCCAGCCTGTAGAGGAGCCGTTAACCTCACAGATCAGAGTAACTGGATCTCCTTCAGTCAACCACTCCTGAGGAGAAACACTTAAAACTGCTCTGGGAACTGAAATAGAGACATCACTCATTAATAACATGTTAAACTTGTGTGTGTTTATGAAGAGATGATCAAACTCACCTGATACTGTCAGTGTAACTTCATCACTGCGTTGTGACCAGCGTGATCCTTCAGTCTCTGTCCCATAACAGAAGTATTTACCTGAGTCAGACTCAGTAACAGAACTGAATGTGTGTTCCTGTAGTTTACTGATACCCACAAATGAACTTCCTTTATACCAGAAAACACTGTCTTTATACCAGTTGTACCGCCAGCTAGTGACTCATATGTCACATCTGAGAGTGACTGTCTCTCCTCTGAATACATGATGATCAGGTTTAATGTTCACTTTGGGTTTTGGTATTTCTGTAGAACAATAACAAACAATAAACATTGAAAATAAATAATAATAATATAATAAAATAAATACAAATAATAAAATGTGCTGTTTTTTATTGTACAAACAGTTACAAAACACTAAATCAAGTTAAACTGAAGTGTTGTTCTCTATGTTTATTTAGTGTTTTATAAATCATTTTCATATAGTGTTCTGTAGTTCATTATGTGAGGAAAAACACTTGCCATGTATTGTCACTGCTACTGGTTTACTGTAATATGTGTAATATCCTCCTCTTCTTGCTCTGCATCTGCACTCTCCTCCATCAGATACTTTCACAGGACTGATCGTTTTAGTTGCAGCTTCAGGAGATTCAGTGTTTGAGTCTTTACTCCAGAGAAACTCCCATCCATCCCATGACTGATCCAGCTCACATCTCAGAGTAACTGAGTCTCCAGTGAACACTGAACTCTGTGGCCGTACAGTCAGAGTTGGTTTGAGAACATCTGTTATTGGGAATTTGGGAGCATGAGCTCTGAAACGTTTTCAACAGATGATCTCATTCTCTCACTGGTAAATTATTATTTTGGGTACTATACGGTTATCCGGACCACACCTGACCACACGTGACCACAACCGCTCTTGGTTGGTCGTAACCCCAGTGACGGGTAGGTTTAGGGGCGGGGTTGGGGTAGGTCATCACATGTGGTCCGGATAACCATATAGTACCTTATTTTGATTTCATAGACAATGTAAGAAACATTACAGGGTCAAAAATGTCAACATTATGGGACAATGCAAAAACTTAAAAGACAACAGAGGTTCAAAGTCACAATCTTTGTGTTAATAATCTAGAGCTCGACTCACAGTGTCACACCACCAACATCTACACCAGCAGTCAAAGAGACACACCATTCAACAAAGTTTTGTGCAGGTGCAGCAGTTCAAATGAACATTTAAAATGATACAGTAGATGATAGTGTTGGATAAACTGGTATAGTTTCTGACCAGTAGGTGGTGCTGTAACCAAACCTGCATCTGCTCAGATAAATGGACAGGCAAAGCTTTATTCATAGTATTAATTCAAAGAAAAACTTTGGGTTTGGAGGATATTGAAGTCCGCTTGCCTTTTATTTAGTATAGCCTACATCCAGGTGTGAGTTTGGTCTTTTATATCTCTGTTTTAGTCCATTAAGCGTTAAGTGTCCTGACCGCAGGGGAATCCTGGAGAATGATGTATTGATGGAATCCTAGTTCTGCAGCACAGCCACAATATAGTAAAGTTAAGAAAACTAACCGAGAGAAATTTCTACCTCAGATTTAACGTTTTATCTGAAAATCTGCATCGGGGAATAACATTATAATCTCATTCACGTTAGAGAAAGCTGCTTATATGTGACCCTGGACCACAAAACCAGTCTTATGTGTATTTTCTTTAAATTGAGATTTATACATCATCTGAAAGCTGAATACATAATCTTTCCATTGCTGTATGGTTTGTTAGGATAGGACAATATTTGACTGAGATACAACTCTTTGAAAATCTGGAATCTGAGGGTACAGAAAAATCGAAATATTGAGAAAATCACCTTTAAAGTTGTCCATTTCTATTGGCGATAGTGCTGCATGATGCATCCATTCACAAAAATAAATGTTTTATATATTTAAGGTGGGAAATTTACAAAATATCTTCATGGAACATGATCTTTACTTAATATCCTAATGATTTTTGGCATAAAAGAAAAATCTATAATTTTGACCCATACAATGTTTTGTTGGCTATTGCCACAAATATACCCGTGCGACATAAGACTGGTTCTCTTACGAGAGGTTCTCTCGTATTGCGTAAGCTTGCTTACGCACCGGGAAAGGTCGTCTTTTCTCGAAATACTGAAGCCAAAAATTATCCTTAATTTTCATATATTGTCAACGCAGTGCAGCTGCGGCCAGCTGAGCTAGAGCGGCATACTGCGCGCTCATTGGCTGCCGCGCGGCAACTGCTTTAGCCTACCGGTGAGCCCGGCGTGACGTCACGGCCAATGAGGGCGCGCGCGCCCTTGGCGCGTCACAGCCCGCCAGAATGGGCGGCGTCAGAGCGTATAAAAGAGGGCTCGGAGGCTAAATTCTCTGATTTCTGTCTTTTCAGCGAAGCACTCGCATCGCTGTACTCGAGGAGAAGCCGTCGCCGTTGTCCTGCAAGGAACAGCATCGAGCCAGCTTAGGACAGCCTGAAGAAGCCGGACGATTCCTCGCCGCCTTCAGCCTGCCGTGCCAGCTCCGCTATCCGGCGATATCCTTTCTGCTCGTTGTGTGTGTGTGTTTTTCTTCCTCAGCACATTCTAAAAGAGCAGAGGCGTTGTTTCAAATGCCTCGCACCACGTGCGGCTCATGCCGCGCGCCGCTCAGCGACAGAGACCGCCATCTCATCTGCGCTCTCTGCCTGGGCCGGGACCACGCAGCCGTCGCTTTATCTTCGGGCGGCTGTGATTCCTGTGAAGAGCTCTCGATATCGACCCTGCGGGCTCGACTCGCCCTCTTCACAGAACCTGCTCCACCAGTCTCTGGGCCGCGTAAGAAGAAACGCCGCTCTCAAAGACCACCGGAGCCCGAGATTCGAGTCAGGCTTTCGCCGGAGCCCCTCCCGCGAGCCTCGCTCTCTCCTTCTCCGCCCCCGCTTCCCGACGCGCAGCCGACGGCTCTCGCCCTCGATGCCGTCGCCGTAGGGGATGAAGCGGAGGATGATGCAATACTGGACAGCTGCTCGCTAATGGCGTCGGACAGCGAAGGATGGTCCGGTTCGCTCCGCTCCGCCTCCTCTTCCGCCGTAGAGTCTGGTAGGACCCACCCCAGTGTGGACGCCGAACTTCTCCGCCTCCTCACCATGGCTGTCGAGCACTTGGGCCTCGAATGGTCCCCGCCCGTGGTGCCCGCATCGAACAGGCTTGACGGATGTTTCCTGCCCAGCCGCCGCCAAGCGCCAGCGTCCAGACCAGCGCCTTTTTTACCAGAGCTTCACGAGGAGTTATCTAAGTCGTGGAACGCTCCAGTTTCGGCCAGACTTCACTCTCCGGCCTCATCGACTCTCTCCCGCGTGGACGGAGCCGCGGAGAAGGGATATAACCAGATTCCACCGGTCGAACAGGCGGTTGCAGCGCACCTTTGCCCCCCATCCGCGAGATGGCGCTCAAAGTCTGCCCTCCCGTCCAAAGCCTGCAGGACTACTTCGGCGTTTGTCAGCCGCGCTTTCTCCACCGCTGGTCAAGCCGCCTCAGCCCTGCACACAATGGCGGTCCTTCAAGTTCTCCAGGCCGACCTCCTCCGCCAGCTGGACGAGGGTGGCCCGGACAAAGCCGCCTTAACCGACCTGCGCAGTGCGACGGATCTCTCCCTTCGCACTACGAAGATAGCGGCCCAAGCTATTGGTCGTTCCATGGCTTCGCTTACAGTCACCGAACGCCACCTCTGGTTAACGCTGGCCGACATGGGGGAACAGGAGCGGTCCGTCTTTCTCAACGCCCCGCTCTCACCCACTGGTCTCTTCGGCCCAGCGGTGAGTGGCCTCGTGGACCGTTTCTCGGAGGTACAGAAAGCGTCGCAAGCCATGAACCTCTTCCTGCCACGCCGCTCGAGCTCCGCTGCAGGCCGCTCTCATACACAGCCTCCTGCACGCAGCTCCGCTCAGCGCCCTTCTCGACCTCCACCTTCGCAGCAGCGCCAGCGCGGCCGCCCCAGGTCCCGCTCCACCAGCCAGCACAGGCCGCCGCCCCTGCGGGGTCCTCGGCCTAGAGTTTCGTTGAAACCCGAGCCTGCGAAGTCCTCCTAGCACTCGTCAGGAGGAAAAGACGGTTGGGTCCCGCCGAGGCCGGACTGCCGTCAAAGCGCATCTGTACTCCTCTGCCAGTCCCCTTCATAAAGGCTACTGCAGTATTGTTCACCGCAGCCAACGAGCCAGTTTCTCAACTCTCTCGCCTGCACACAAACGCCGTTTTTACGGCGACCCAGATAAATCGCAAAAAGAGCATAGAATCTGGTCATTCGGCTCACGCCGACAGTGTTATGAGTGTAGTAAACATGCCCACGCCCCAGTGTTCATTTCTACACACAAGCACAATCTCCCCGGTGTATCCCACAGAGCACACTCACATAAAGCGCGCATTCGCCGCTCGAGTGTTAAATGTAGGTCATGTGCCCACGCCCCAGCGCTCACACCTACACAGTGCCCGCTCTGTTTCACACACTCAGGGTCCAGTTCTCGCAGAGCCTTCTGCCACTGGCCGTGCGTTAATAAAGAGCCCTGTGCCCGCTACCCAGCGCTCACATGCAAACATTTACGCACCCGCCCCGCCTCCGCGCCGCGAGCTGCCCCATGCAACGCTCTCTCAGAGCGCCGTTCAGCCGGCTGCCGCTATCAGCGAGCCCCCGTCTCCCAGCACTGTCACTGCGTGTCTCACGCATTCGCCACTGCAGGCTCCCCGCCCCGCGCTGCGCGGCGAGCGGGACCCAGAGGCCATTCGACCCCTAGCTATGAGTGCGAATGCATGGAAAGCTATCCCAGGGGTGTCGAAATGGGTGCTGAACACGGTAATGAGGGGCTATTCGCTTCAATTCGCTCACCGTCCCCCGCGCTCGGGTCGAGACACAGGTGAAGGCAGATGCAGCCCATCTGCTTCATTCAGAGATAGCGAAGTTGCTGCGCAAAGGCGCGATAGAGCGGGTTCACCCTTCTGTTACCGAGGCAGGCCTTTACAGCCGTTATTTCCTCGTACCCAAGAAGGGCGGAGCACTCAGACCTATATTAGATCTGAGATATTTGAACAAAGCGCTCATGAAACGCCCGTTCAAAATGCTCACGACCAGACAAATCCTCGCGCTGATTCGCCCGGGGGACTGGTTTATTTCTCTCGATCTGAAAGACGCATATTTTCAGATTCAGATTATACCCCGTCACAGGCCATTCTTGAGATTCGCCTTCGACGGCCAGGTATATCAATACACTGTCCTGCCGTTCGGCCTGTCCCTAGCACCCCGTACATTTACGAAGTGCATGGATTCGGCTCTCGCTCCCCTGAGAGCACAGGGAATGCGAATTCTGAATTATCTGGACGATTGGCTCATCCTGGCGCAATCGATAGAGGAAATCATTTCTCACAAGGATGCGCTTCTCAGTCATTTAGAAAGCTTGGGTCTTTCGGTGAACTGGGACAAGAGCTCACTAACCCCCAGCCAGTCTATCACTTTTCTGGGAATAGATCTGGATTCAGTGGCGATGACGGCCAGGCTGTCAGAACAGCGCGCGCGCCGTGTTCGACACCTCGCCGCTTCCATTCAAGTGGGCAAATGTCTTCCTCTGAAGACATTTCAGATACTGTTGGGCCATATGGCATCAGCCGCAGCAGTCCTGCAGCTGGGTTTACTACGAATGCGCCCGCTTCAATGCTGGCTGAAATCGAAAGTGCCCCGCAGAGCGTGGATTTCGGGCCGTGCACGAGTCAGCGTGACTCAGGGCTGTGTGTCAGCCCTGCAGCCCTGGCTGGCGGCCGAATGGTACCAACAGGGCGTGATGATGGGGGTCATCTCGCACCGCAAAGTGGTCTCGACAGACGCGTCCAACATGGGTTGGGGAGCGGTTCACGAAGGCAGCCCGATCTGCGGCCCCTGGTCGAATGCGGAGAAAAGCCTTCACATAAACTGTCTAGAGATGCTGGCGGTCGAGAAAGCTTTGAAGCATTTTCTACTGCTCCTGCGAGGACACCATGTACTAGTTCGCTCGGACAACATGTCAGTGGTGTCTTATGTAAACCGCCAGGGCGGAATCAGATCCGGAGCTCTGCGCGCCCTCACAGAGCGCCTCCTGGTCTGGGCCCAGGGCTCGTTGCGCTCTCTAAGAGCTTTGCACGTGCCCGGTCGCCTGAACGACGGCCCGGACAAACTGTCCAGGGACAACGTCCCTCCGGGAGAATGGGCTCTACGAGGCGGCTCTATGCGTCTAAATGGTCAGTGTTTAACAGGTGGTGCGCTGGAAAGGGTTCTGACGCTCGGTCCTGTGGAGTCCCACAGGTGTTGAGTTTTCTCCAGGAGCTATTGGATGCGGGCAGGTCCCCCTCCACGCTCAAAGTTTACGTTGCGGCTATTGCAGCGTTCGCCGACTCGGCGCGCGGCCGCTCACTGGGCAAAAATGAGCTCATTACCCGCTTTCTACGCGGGGCCAGAAGGATGAACCCTCCGCGCCCCCCGTCAGTCCCTATTTGGGACCTGTCTTTGGTCCTAGAGTCCCTAAAAGCGCATCCCTTCGAGCCTTTGGACTCTGTGGAGTTTAAATACTTGACGCTTAAGACCGTTTTTCTGCTAGCCCTGGCTTCAGTTAAACGAGTGGGTGATTTACATGCGCTGTCTGTCAGCACATCGTGTCTCGAGTTTGGCCCTAACGACTCGTTAGTCATTCTGAAACCGAAACACGGTTATGTCCCCAAAGTGTTAGGCACTCCATTCAGGGCCCAGGTTATTTCCCTCTCGGCCCTGCCGTCGTCAGGCAGTGAGGAGGGCAGTAACCTCCTTTGCCCAGTCAGGGCGTTAAGGTACTATGTAATGCGCTCTGCAGCCTTCAGGCTCTCAGAGCAGCTTTTTGTTTCGTTTGGAGGGCGCACCAAGGGTCTCGCCTCCTCGAAGCAGACACTGTCCAGATGGATAGTGGACGCTATCGCAGCAGCTTATGCGTCAAAAGACCTGCAGTGCCCTCTGGGCATACGGGCTCATTCCACCAGAGGCATGGCCTCATCGTGGGCATGGTCCAGCGGAATTTCCATTCATGACATTTGTATGGCGGCGGGATGGTCCTCCCCCTCTACATTCGTTAGGTTTTATAACCTAGAAGTTCCCGCCCTGCAGGCTAAACTTCTGTCAGTCTAGTCGTGTTCACGTCCTGCTCTTGCAGGCAGGCTGAATTATCGATTAGTTCGTCCATAGAGCTGCACTTTCAGGGTATCAGTATTATTTAGACCGGCTGCGGCGCTCTTATGTTCCCTATGTGTGCTTATGAACATGTGCTGGCCCGCTCTGCTGGCCACCTGTTTATTTCACCCTTATACTCTTCAGTTTTGGGAGTTATGTGTGATACTTAGGCTCGCACGGCGTGGACAAAGGGTTCCCGGTGCGTAAGCAAGCTTACGCAATACGAGAGAACCTCTCGTAAGAGAACGATACTGGTTACTCACGTAACCTCGGTTCTCTCTAGAAGAGGGAACGAGTATTGCGTTCCCTGCTGTGCTTTAAGCCACTAGCTCGTGTCGCTTCATTCGACAGAAAACAGAGAATTTAGCCTCCGAGCCCTCTTTTATACGCTCTGACGCCGCCCATTCTGGCGGGCTGTGACGCATTGGGCGTGACGTCACGCCGGGCTCACCGGTAGGCTAAAGCAGTTGCCGCGCGGCAGCCAATGAGCGCGCAGTATGCCGCTCTAGCTCAGCTGGCCGCAGCTGCACTGCGTTGACAATATATGAAAATTAAGGATAATTTTTGGCTTCAGTATTTCGAGAAAAGACGACCTTTCCCGGTGCGTAAGCAAGCTTACGCAATACTCGTTCCCTCTTCTAGAGAGAACCGAGGTTACGTGAGTAACCAGTATCGTTTTGTGATCCAGGGTCACATATGTGCAAAACTAACTGTGAAGACTTAAATGTAAACACAGCTTTTGTGTCTTTATAAGCCTTTCCATATATATATTGGCCCTGATCATCATCACAAATACTTACCGCTTGCTCCATTTCTGTAAAATCCGTTTTTATGAATGAATGAGTCTCTCACCCGTTGCTCTATAGTTTTCTTCATCAACAGCCGCTTGCACCTCCTGCTGGTGAGGTCGACTAACAGCTATGGAGATTATCAATCGGCAATCTACTGATATTCCTGCCGTTCCCGGATGTCAAATATTGAATTTTCCTTTGAATTTGAACCACTAAATTTGTGGAAGCAAATTTGTAAAGCGAAATAAAATGGAATATTACCTGTCGAATATTATAGGTTGTATTTTTAAACAGAATTAATATTTTGAAAGTGAAATTTGAAAGGTGAATGGTTATTGAATTTTAATGAATGAAAATGTGTGTGAAATGTTTTGATTTGAAATATTCACAGCTTAAATATACAACCATGTTGAATTTCAGCCCATAAAAATGCAAGCAGGGTTAATGCAATGCATATTTTTTCAAGTAGTGCAATTCAACAAGCTTTTTTGTTTCAAAAACATTTGTCATTATTTTACTTCCATCGTGCTCAGAGCTGTTAATATAAGGAAGGCTGCAGGCCCAGATGGAGTGAAGGGTGCCCAGAGAATGTGCAGACCAGTTCTCTTCAGTCTTCACAAAGATCTTCAACCTGTCCCTGTCAATAGCCACCAATCCATCTTGCCTGAAGTCAGCAACAGTTATCCCACTACTGAAGAAAACAGTCATCAGTGGTTTAACAATGTCTTTACTAACTTTTCTGGACCGGCAGATGCAATTACCTAGCAGACACAGACAGACAGACACACAGACACACAGACACACAGACACACACACACACAGACACACACACCAAATACAACGGATAGACCAAGACTGACTGAACTGAAGGAACTTAAATACTAACACAGATGAACACTGATTAACAGAACACAGGTGATGTAGATGATGATGATGATAATTAACTAAAGCCAGTATTTACGATGATTTTTTTAAATCGTTCTTTTCGGGAATATGAATAGGATAATTATTAATTTATTAAACACTTTATTTTCAGGTGACGTAGTTACATGTTACTGCATGTGCTTACTATAGTAATAACAGTAAATTATGTATAAGTACAAGTAACTAACCCTAAACCAACCTAACTGTAACTCTATAGTAAGTACGTGTAGTTAATTAATATTACTCAGCACTTATTTGAGGAAGTACAATGTAAGTACGTCACCTTAAAATAAAGTGTAACCAAATTTTGTCTTAAGAACAACCTTAGAACATTCTTAAGAAAAGCTTTAGGGAATACAAAATATTCTTATCTTTTTTTTCTTAAGTTAGAAAATAAGAAGAAAATAGCAGTTAAGAAGAATTTTAGGGAGCACTTTAGGGAGCACTCAAAGGGAGCACTCTGCAGGGCAGTTAGCACCACTGAGAGGTCCCAAGAGGGAACGAGAGCAGGGCGAGGAGGATTTAGTCTCCTTGCTCCTCTCAGGAACCTGATGATCAGGTCATGCTTTCCAACGGACTTACCTTCAACTGCGTCGTGATGTGCGGCGATAGCGGCAACATACACTTTCAGGGTGGAGGGAGACTGCCTTCACTCCAACCCATCTTGCAGGAAGGAAAGCACGTCACTGATCGGGCATCTCCGGGGGTCTTCTTGGTGAGAAGAACACCAGTTGACGAAGAGGTTCCACTTCAACGCATAGACATGTCTCGTGGACGATGCTCTAGCAGAAGTGATGGTAGCCACCACCGCAGGGTGACAAAGGGAGCCCCGTCCCAGAGAAATAAGGTCCTTCTTCAGGGGAATTGGCCAGGGAGGTGCTGTCGTGAGGAGTACAAGTTCGGAGAACCAGGTCCGGGTGGGCCAGTATGGCGCAACCAAAATGACCTGCTCCTCGTCCTCCCTGATCTTGCACAGGGTCTGTGCAAGAAGGCTCACTGGGGGAAATGCATACTTGCGTAGGCCCCGTGACCAGCTGTGCACCAGTGCATCCGTGCCGAGCGTGCCCTCGGTCAGGGAATAAAACAGGTCACAGTGGGATGAGTCGTGGGAGGCAAACAGGTCTACCTGTGCATCCCCAAACTGATCCCAAATCATCTCCATTCTCCGGGGAGAGGCCGAAGCCGTGAGAGCTCGTCGGCTGCACAGTTCAGGTCTCCCGGAATATAAATGGCTCGAAGCGACCTCAGATGCTTCCAACTCCATAGGAGGAGGTGGCGGGCGAGTTGCGACATACGGCGGGAGCGTAGACCACCTTGTCGGTTGATGTACGCTACTGTCGCGGTATTGTCTGATCGGACTAGTACGTGCTGACCCTTGAGCAATGAATGGAAGCGGTGCAGGGCGAGACGTACAGCCAGCAACTCGAGGCAATTGACATGCCAAAGGCGCTGGGGTCCTGTCCAGGAGCCCGCGGCAGCATGTCCATTGCACATGGCGCCCCAGCCCGTGGTGGAGGCATCTGTCGATACAACAACATGTGTGGAAACGCACTCCAGCCCTTAGAAAGCTGAGGTTCGTCCACGGGGTGAAGGTTGTAATATAAATTTTTATTCCAGCCAGCATAATACAATACATGGTGTGGAAATATTTACTCTAGCCAGCTTATATTTACAGTATAAAAATCTGTAACATGCACTAGACTCCCACTGTCTAGTGTAATATTCTCTAATTCAGGTGATATTTATATTTATATTCTTCATACTACTCAAATACTGTAAATATGTTCATAATATGTAAATGTTTATTCGGACTAAACCCAACTGTGACCCTACTTTTTTTTTTTTTTTTTACTATTTATACTATTTTTATTTTTATCCTTTTAAATATATTTTATTCTTAGAATTGTATTACTATGTTTCTTGTTGTATTTGTATTTGTATATGTGCACTGGAAGCTTCAGTACCAAGAAAAATTCCTTGTGGGTGCAAGCACACTTGGCAATAAAGCTCTTTCTGATTCTGATTCTGATTCTGATTAAATCTGAGCAGTGTTGCTGCGGCTGCGGATGCCATATGCCCCAGGAGCCTCTGAAATAGTTTCAGCAGAACCGCACTCTTGCTCTCGAATTGACGGAGGCAAGTCAGCAGTGACTGCACGCGCTCGCTCGTAAGCTGCGCGCACATGGCGACCGAGTCGATTTCCATACCGAGAAAAGAGATCCTCTGCATGGGGCAAAGTTTGCTCTTCTCCCAGTTGACCCGAAGGCCCAGACGAGCTAGGTGCCTGGTCTCCTGGTCTCAAGAGTGAGCTAGGATCAGCCAGTCGTCGAGATAGTTCAGGATGCGAACCCTGTGTTCCCGTAGAGGAACAAGGGCTTCCTCGACGACCTTCGTGAAGACGAGAGGAGACAGCTATCTCGAAGGTGATAGGCTTTCTATGTGAAACCCCATTTCGTCGTCACTGACGTAACTTGTAGTGACCACGAAAGGGAACTTATTTTATGTACAAGAGAAATCGACTACACTGGAAAACATCCAAAGTGACAGTTCAGCCAAATATAGGAAAATCTGACAATTATTACACTGTGAACATGTAGCTGATTGACTTTCTGTTATACTTGCATATAAATGCATATTCTTTCTTTGCTTGTGAAACAGCATAATTTCACTCTCTCACATTTCTCAGCTTCACAACACAGAAATGTTTAATTTCTCTTGAAGTCTTTCTTCTAATTTGTAGATCTAGTGGCACCGATGAGTGTTTCTGTAAAAACCTTTCTAGAGTCTGAAAACAGTGACAATAATAACAATTAACTCATATTAACTCTTACTAACTGCATACTATTGAACATCTACTGAAGACTAACAAGTGAAAATTTACTTAGTGCATCTCAACAGCAAACTGTACAAAACAAACAAACAGAAAATTCTACAGCAAACACCAAGCATTAAACTGAGTGAGTGAACAAACAGACTAACCCATTTCTCTTTCAGAAACAGCACTAACTGCACACTTTCTCTCTCAAGCTCATCTTTAACTCATATATCATGAACTAAAGCTGGATTTGAAGCTCTGAGAACATGAAAAAAAAAAAAAAAAAAAAAACCACTAGGAACACAATCCTATTCATAAGTGCAATTATTTTCAGAGGAAATAATACTCACAGAGCAGAAGAGGGAGTTGACTGAGCTCCATACTGACTGAACAATGACTGACGGTTAAAGACAGACTGAGTTAAAGCCTCAAGACTTCCTGATTCATAGTCAGATCTTTAGGAACATAATGAGAGATTAAAGAATACATACAAATGTACCTCATGTGTTACAGAAAACCTTTTTAAGAAGTTTATAATCTTGTAACACATTTTTAAAAATGTCACGCAAGTTTCCTACTGAAATGTTGTCAGGACTCATTCAATATCAAAGTGAACAGCAGAAAATTGCCATTATGAGAAGTAATGTCCTTGTGTTTAATGGAAAAGGAATCATAACTTTGATGGATCTTTATTGTAATAATGGTATTCGATGTATTTATAACTTTATAAGTTAAGAAGCAGAAACTGGTGAACAGCTGCTGTTCCTCCCACACTGCCACTAATGCCACTAATGCCACTGATCTGAAAGAGAAGAAACCAAACCACAACTATGAGCCCATCTTGATCTATTTCTAATCTATCAGGCCTTTAACAATAAATGTGTCGAGTTTGGCACTAATATATTTGTACCTGTGAAAAGTTTAATATTCATACACCAACACAAGGGATGTAACAATATTTATGCCTGTTCCTCTTAATTTAGTGAATTCAGCTACTGTACGATTCAAATAACAATTTTGTTTGTACTTTTGAGAAAGTAACGTTTGGAAAAAAGTTTTAGCTTGTGACCTTTGGCAAGAATTGAAATGACTGCTGAGGGCAAGAAAGGAATTACATTTTTTGCTATCTTTTTGCCTTATTGTCATTTGCATAGTTTTCACGAGGTGGAAAACTGAACACTGATATTTGTGAGGCAAGCTATGAATGCAAACAACAACAACAAGCACATAAATGGCAAAAACAAAAGTGCAATACAAGATTACAATAGTGCATGTGCAACCTAGTTGAATTGCTGTAAAAATTACAGCATTATTTTACAGCAGCTGGCTGTTTTCTAATAATACAGCAAATTGCTGTACGGTCGCGTGGTGGTTTGATTCAAAATACAGAATTGTCTTACAGGACAGACTTAACTCTGCTGATTGCAAAAGCTCAAAAGGTGGTCTCTGAAATGCCGAAAGGACCAGAGACAAATCCCAAGAGGGTATCGAGAGTGGGAGGGTATCTCCTCGCCCCCCTCAGGAATCTGACGATCAGGTCATACTTTCCCAGCGATTCACCCTCAGCTGCATTGTGATGTGCGGCGATAGCGGCAACATACACTTTAAGGGTGGAGGGAGACAGCCTTCGCTCCAATCCTTCTTGCAGTAGGGAAAGCACAGCTCTGATCGAACAAGTTCGGGGGCTCTCCTGGTGAGAAGAACACCACTCAATGAACAGGTTCCACTTAAACGTATAGAGGCGCCTCGTAGAGGGGGCTCTAGCGGAAATGATGGTGTCAACTATCGCCTGGGGTAGGTCACCTAGAAGCTGTAGGTTGGGCCAATATGGCGCAACTAGCAAGACCTGCTCCTTGTCCTCCCTGACTTTGCACAGTGTCTGTGCGAGAAGGCTCACTGGGGAAAAACATACATGCGTAGGCCACGGGGCCAGCTGTGTGCCAGAGCATAGGTCACCTAGAACCTGTAGGTTGGGCCAATATGGCGCAACTAGCTAGACCTGCTCCTCGTCCTCCCTGACTTTGCACAGTGTCTGTGTGAGAAGGCTCACTGGGGAAACACATACTTGCGTAGGCCCTGGGGCCAGCTGTGTGCCAGAGCATCCGTGCCGAGGGGTGCCCTCGGTCATGGAATAGAACAACTGGCAGTGAGACGTGTCCGGGGCGGCAAATTGATCAACCTGTGCGGTCCCGAAGTCAGCTAAACCACCTGGGGATGGAGTCTAAACAGGTGCTGCCGTGAGAGCTCGTCGGCTGCACGGTTGAGCAGGCCTGGAATATGAATGGTTCGAAGCGACCTCAGATGCTTCTGACTCCAAAAGAGGAGATGGCGGGCGAGTTGTGACATGCGGCAGGAGCGTAGATGTACACAACGGCCGCAATGCTGTCCGTACGGACCAGTACATGCTTGTCTAGTAGTTTTGAAGCGGCCCAGCACAAGGTGTACTGCTAACAACTCGAGGCAGTTGATGTGCCAATGCAGTTGAGGCCCCGTCCACCTGAAGCTGCATGCCCGTTGTACGTGGCCCCCCCAGCCGGTGGTAGAGGCATCAGTGGTGACCACAACCTGCCTGGACACTGGTTCGACCACGGGCTGAGAGTTTGGCGACAGCGTGGGGTGATAGAAATCAGGCACGAGCCGCACTGCCACGCCCATCTCGGGACTCAACCGTGGAGCCAGTGTTGAAGCGGCCTCATATGAGGCAATCCGAGCGGCGTCACCGCGGCTGCAGATGCTGTATCAGTGGTCATATCATATACCACTGTCCTGCATCTGAGCAAGCTCACGCAGTCCAACACTGACTGGACGCGGGCCTCCGTGAGGTGCGCTGTCATGTTGATTGAGTCCAGCTCCATACCGAGAAAAGAGATCCTCTGCCTGGGGGTGAGTTTGCTCTTTTCCAGAAATAATGCTGAGATTCACACCTGAAGAGACAAAGACCCTCCCTTTGGAATATCAATGAGGAAGGTGACAGAGGGAACTATAGAGAATGAATGTGAGTAGACTTAATGATTGAATGTATTGTTTTGGCTTATTCACAAAATCAAGTTTAAGTTAAAAGAAGTAGTCTTACATTTGCTTTACACAAAGACTATACTTAAAAACTTTAGACCTACACTACCGGTTTTGATCTGTAAGTTGTTGTTTTTATAAAGATGTCTCTTCTGCTCACCAAGGCTGCATTTATTTGATCCAAAATAAAACAAAAACTGTTTATTTTTACTATTTAAAATAAATGTTTTCCATTTAAATATATTTTAAAATGCAATTTATTCCTGTGATCAACATTTTCAGCATCATTACTCCAGTCTACAGTGTCACATCCTTCAGAAATGATTCTAATATGATTTGTTGCTCAAGCAACATTTTTGATTATTATGTTGAAAACAGTTCAGGATTCAGGATTCTTCAAAAGAACATTTATCTGAAATAGAAAGATTTTTTAAGTCTTTACTGTTACTTTTGATCAATATAAGGCATCCTTGTTGAATAAAAGTATTAATTTCCTTCACAAAAACAACAACTGCAACAAAAAACTAAACTCTTACTAAGCCCAAACTTTTGAACTGTAGTGAATAATGTTACAACAGATTTCTATTTCAGATAAATGCTGTTCTTTTTAAATTTCTAATCATCAAAGAATCCTGAAAAAAACTGTACACAACTGTTTTCAACATTCATAATAATAATAAATGTTTCTTGTGAAATGTGAATGTGAAACTGAAGACTGGAGTAATAATTAACATCACAGTAATAAATTGCATTTTAAAATATCCAAATAGAAGTCTGGAAATAATCCAACGAACATAAATAAAAACTTTCTCATCCAAAATTGTATACACGACTGGATCAAGTCGCCATTTAAAATGCAAACGTTCATTGTCAGAGTCCCGCTCTTCTTCTGAGGAAAATGCAATCTCTTCGTCACTATCCAGGGCGAGCTGAAGCTGTGCCATCTTCCAAACGCGCAGGAAAGTGAATGAAACTTATGATGAAACTAATGATTTTTAAGGCATTGTTTACCATTTCGCATAGATCTCCTCAACACATTAGGATATCTTATGAATAGCGCGCTCTGCTCGTGGGTGTGACCCCATTAACGATAATTAGCTGAGCCAGGAGAAACTGTACATCTCTTTAGTTTCATACAGATTACATTGCAGGAGAATATTTGTTTTAAATGTGAATTGTTTTATTTAAATGTAGACATTTCAAGCTTTCTTTAGACGTACGTTTTATGTTTGTGTCATAAGTATTCGCTGAGTTTCCGTTCATTATCCAGACGTCTTTCAGAAAGTTTCTCGCGGAGCCCGCGACAGCTGAAATCGCACCCTGTTTATTTTCTTTATTTTACAAAAAAACAAGGATTTGTTGTTATTGTGAGTGTACACAAATAAAAGAAGACACTTTATAGTTTATAAAGATGTATAAAGACTCAGAGGGATAATAGCCCCGTTTTGGCAGACCAGAGTATGGTTCTCGGACCTAGAATCTCTCCTCTCACCTTTTCTCTCAGGTGAGCAGGTTAATCCTTCACCCCCGCCCAGAATTGTGGAAACTTTGGGTTTGGCCTCTGAGGGGGCCCAGCTCATAAGTTCAGGTCTCTCAACCGAGGTTGTTGAGACCATCCTCCACTCCAGAGCTCCCTCCATAAGGAAACTCTATGCCTTGAAGTGGATTTTTTTTTTACTTCCTGGTGCGGAGAGCACCAGCCGGACCCAGTTATCTGCCCAGTGGGTGCAGTGCTGGAGTTCCTGCAGGGGCGTTTCTCTGCAGGTCTGCCCCCCTCCACACTAAAGGTGTACATGGCGGCCTCTTCTGTGTGTGTATCCTTGGGGAGACACCCTCTAGTAATGTTTCCTTCATGGCACTGTGAGGCGTCAGACCAAGAGACTAGGAGTATGGCTGCTTCTAAAACATTATCGTCAGGAGTTTCTACTCAAATATGTTTGTGATATGTTGGGATATTGCCTCGCAGCACACATTAGTGAGGTTTATGACCTTGACCTTGACTCCAGGGGCGCAGATGCTTTCGTCTTAGTGTGCGCAGAGATTTCACATGGACAGGCACTTGTTACTATGGCGTCGTGGGTATAGTGTTCCCACGGAATCTCGACGCAGCTCGAGTTCCCTTAAAAGGGAACGTCTCGGGTTATGACTGTAACCCTGGTTCCCTGAAGAGGGAACGAGACGCTTCGCCGCCCTGCCATACTCCCTGCATGCCTGTGAGCGACTTGCCACAGCCTATCAGAAGCTAGTGACTGTTTGTTCCCAGGTATGCTTTATAGTTTCCTGGTCGATGATGTCACATGACAGTGACGTGTCTCATGTGACGCCTCACATGACACCCCACAGTGTCTCGACACAGCGTCTCATTCCCTCTTCAGGGAACCAAGGTTACATTCATAACCCGAGACGTTTTTGTATGCCATCAAATTGATGCCAACAGAGAAGGAAGGCCATTCCGGAGGGGAAGTACATTTACATTTTGATAAAAAAATAGACATTTACTTGAATCAAATGACTTGATTTACAACATGAATTGTTCACCATAAAGACTAGTAATGTGCACTAACAAAGTAATAGGGTCAATTTTCATGCCGACTTAAAGTACAACACAACATAATAAAACAGAACACCAAAAATTAATAATTAGCAGTTCAGTGAGTTCTGTATTTAAGTATTTGTACCTACTAATTTTAAATATTTTTGGATTCACTTAATAAGAACTAACTCATAAAAGTCATTCACTGGGGAATCAGTCTACAGTCTACTCTGGTCGCTGTTTTGCTGTGTGTTTTGCACTGTACATTGAACAGCGGCAGAGTCAGTAAAAAATGTAACACAAATCTGAGGACACTGATGGTGGGTGGAAGAGGAAGAAGCCTTTACTGTAGAAATAAAAAAAATTGCATCAACATTACTGGTACTATGATGTAACATAAACCACAGACTAAAGATTACAAAGCTCACACCAGTGGTCTTCAGATCTTTTTATTTAAATAAAAATGTATTGTTTTTCATAAACCTTATTAAAGTTCTCACTAGAGTCCATTATGTTAGCCAAATATCATCCATAAAACAACATTGAATTTCTCATTCAGGTTCAGGTTTGATCTAATTTCATATGTTCTGTTCCTATGTTCTGTTTGTGTGGGGCTTTAAGGGGTGGGGTGTTCTTCTGAAGAACTGGGGGAAAAGTTCCCGAAGTTTGGAATTTGCAGGTCTTTGAGGTAGGAGCATCGGTCAAACAGGAGCTCACATTAATAAAGAAAGAAGCCTTAAAACTGTTAAGTGAGTCTATCGTTTTCTCTGTTCGCTACAATTTGAAAAACCTTCTGAGTATTGCGGCAATACAAGACAGGAAACTTAAAACTTCTCTCTGTTTATTGCTTTTATGAACCACAATATTGTTTAAACAATAGAATTTGACTAGAAAAACACAGACAACATCTTTGTCATTAAGAAATGTGTATATTTATAAAGAGAAAGATACAGAGGAAGAGTGAGACAAATTCAATTCAATTTATTTGTATAGCAATTTTCACAATTCATATTTCTTCAAAGCAGCTATGCATATATATAAGTTCCTAATAAATCCCCGGTGTGCAAGCAAAAGGCGAGTGTGGAAAGGGAAAGTGTATAAAAACACATATAAATACAAATACATATAAATGTTTGATTTAGTGACTAAGATGTTGGTCAACAAAATATAATTTTTAGATTAATTACAATGTCTTATAATAAATCACTCAGGTGTTTTCCCTCTCATTCTGCAGCATTTGTAAATCAGCACAACTGTCACTATCAGATATGGACAAGCTGCCAGTGCAGAACTGAGTATGTGGAGGACAGAGATCTGAGACTCTGATTGAGAGCCTGAAAAAGAGACACACAAACACTTTATCATGCACTATATCTGAACGAGGGCATATGAAGAAATAAATCAGCTCACAGTTTCAGTGACTCTCACCTCTGACTGAGATCCAGCTCTTGGGAGACTCTCCTCTCTCTGGGTTTTTGCAGTAGTAGAAACCCTCATGTGACTTTGAGACAGTAGGGATGATCATCTCTGTAGTTTGATTCTGGATGAGTGATCCATCTTTGTAGAAATCAGCACTGAGGTTTGATAGGGTTGTATATTGATATAAACAGCGTAGAGTCAGATTATCTCCTTCAGTCACAGGATGAACAGGACTCTCCAGAATCACACCAACTACAGAAACACAGGAGACATGCAATATATGAACAAAATTGTAACATAATAAAAACTAGATTAAAAAGTTCGTCGAGACAAACTTTAAGTTGCCTTGAGAAAGCCGGACCAGAAAGTTTGAAGAAGTTTGAAGTTTAAAGTAGTTTAAAGTTTAAATTAGTTTGAAGTTTAAATTAGTCTAAAGTTTAAATTAGTTTGAAGTTTAAAGAAGTGTAAAGTAGTTTTTGAAGTTTAAAGTAGTTTGAAGTTTAAAGTAGTTTAAAGTTTAAATTAGTTTGAAGTAGATCGATAGATGAGTTTGTTAGTTTAAATTTTACACACAGACACGCTCACTAACTCTCTCTCTCACACACGCACACACACACACTTATGCACATACACCCACACTCATGCACACACTCACTCACTCACACACACACACACACACGGACATACACTCACACATGCACACAGACATGCTCACTAACTCACTCACACACACACACACACACACACACACACACACTAACTCACACACACTCTCTCTCACACACATATACACACGCACATACACTCATAAATGCACACACTCACACACACACACACTAACTCGCTCTCACACACACACAGACACGCTCATTAACTCACATACACTCACACACATAGACACATACACTCTCACACACACACACACACACACTCACTCTCTCTCTCTCTCTCTCTCACACACTCTCACACGGACATACACTCACACACGCACACACCCACCCACCCACA
>NC_139963.1:40948670-40971170 GCF_963993115.1 Abramis brama | reverse complement strand
AATAACTAGATTAAAAAGTTCGTCGAGACAAACTTTAAGTTGGCTTGAGAAAGTTTGTACCGGAAAGTTTGAAGTTTAAAGTAGTTTGAAGATTAAAGTAGTTTAAAGTTTAATTTAGTTTAAAGTTTAAAGAAGTTTGAAGTTTAATTTAGTTTAAAGTTTAAAGTAGTTTGAAGTTTATAGTTTAAAGTTTAAATTAGTTTGAAGTTTAAATTAGTTTAAATTAGTTTAAAGTTTAAAGTAGTTTAAAGTTAAAAAGTTGTTGGGGGTTTTCTAGTGGGTTGCTAAGGTGTTCTGGGTGGTTGCTAGGCAGTTGCTAGGGTGTTATGGGTGGTTGCTATGGTGTTGCTAGGTGGTTGCTAGGGTATTCTGGTTGGTTGCTAGGCGGTTGCTAGGGTGTTCTGGGTGGTTGCTATGGTGTTGCTAGGTGGTTGCTAGGGTGTTCTGGGTGGTTGCTATGCTGTTGCTAGGTGGTTGCTAGGGTATTCTGGGTGGTTGCTATGCGGTTGCTAGGGTGTTCTGGGTGGTTGCTAGGGTGTTCTGGGTGGTTGCTATGATGTTGCTAGGCGGTTGCTAGGGTGTTTTGATGGTTGCTATGGTGTTGCTAGGCGGTTGCTAGGGTGTTCTGGGTGGTTGCTATGATGTTGCTAGACGGTTGCTAGGGTGTTTTGGTGGTTGCTATGGTGTTGCTAGGCGGTTGCTAGGGTATTCTGGGTGGTTGCTAGGGTGTTGCTAGGGTATTCTAGGTGGTTGCTAGGATGTTTTGGTGGTTGCTAGGGTGTTGCTAGGCGGTTGCTAGGGTGTTTTGGTGGTTGCTATGGTGTTGCTAGGCGGTTGCTAGGGTGTTCTGGGTGGTTGCTATGATGTTGCTAGGTGGTTGCTAGGGTGTTTTGGTGGTTGCTATGGTGTTGCTAGGATATTCTGGGTGGTTGCTAGGGTGTTGCTAGGTGGTTGCTAGGGTGTTATGGGTGGTTGCTATGGTTTTACTAGGTGGTTGGTAGTTGTCACAGATGGTTACTATGGAGTTTTTATAGTTCTTAGCATGATCTTGGCATGATTTAGCACTTAACTAATCGCTATTAGCATGTAGCTATTCACTGCTAGCATGTGTAGCATGTTGGAAGTGCTGTTTGCTAGCATGAGTCAAAAGAGCCAAACCTCATCTCTATACGATGTTCTGATACAGAGATATAGGTCTTGCAAAACGGTTGCTAGGGTACTCAGGTTTGGTTGCTATGGAGTTGCTTGGGAGCTGGAAGCTTTAAACTTAAGAAGTTTAAAGTGGTTTGAAGTTTAAAGTAGTTTACGAGTTTTTGAGTTTTGAGTTTATAAGTTTAAATGAGTTTAGAGTGTGTGTGTGTGTGTGTGTGTGTGTGTGTGTGTGTGTGTGTGTGTGTGTGTGTGTGTGTGTGTGTGTGCGTTTACTTATATCACTTTTGGGTACATTCACCAGAATACACACCGGTAAACTGAGGACCACCCAAAAAATTGAGGACATTTTGTATGTCCTCATTTGTTTGACTATACAGTGGCATTCAGCATGCTCTAAAATGGTGTCCAGGCTTAAAATCTCACTTGTCCCAAAAAATCACTTTTAAGTGATTTGTGTACCTGAAGTGTGTATGCCCCCCCACTAAAGTGTGTATAACACAGCGCCCTCTAGGAGTACTGCACTTCCGGAAAAGATACACACTTCGGGGATTCTGACCAATCAGAGCGCAGGAAGCTACTACGAGAGCGGGAATTCATGATCTGACCAATCAGACGCCAATACGTCATCAACAAACATGGCGGAGGCAAAAAAAATCATGATTAATGAATGAATTGACAGAAAATTATAGATAAATTCCCAATAATTAGTATTTAAATAAAAATAGACTAATTTGCCCTGAGCTGGAGCTCTCGCGATTTATATGAGCATGTTTCTAAACTTTAATCCTCGCAGTTTTGCGCTCGCATCAGAGTCTGCTCTGTGTGTGTGTGAAGATCGCGCTGCTGCCCCGCACCCTATACAGAGACTATACGTTACAGCACGTACAGTAACTTACATAGGAGTTTGTTAATCATATAGGAACGAGTTTGAAGCGGGGAAGGGACAGGCACATTACGTCATGTGAATTTAAAAAGTACATATTTCCTTCCAAAAGCGGATCGAGGGACAATTGTTTAAATCTGTCAATATGTGTGATGATTTATTCATCTGAGTTTGTTCAATAAAAATACACAAGCCACAAAAAGATGTGAAAACATGCAAAAATCGCTTGCTTTTATGAGTGATTTTATTTGTTTTAAGTGTTTTCTCCTACTTTGCGCTCTGCCGTTCCCTGTCATATTATGAGCGATTTCCCTGAGCGGCCGCCGCCCCTCCCCCACCCACCGAGCTGGAGTCCGTTACCACAGCAACACATTCACTTACAGCAAACATTCTTATTATATTATATTATATTATATTATATTATATTATATTATATTATATTATATTATATTATATTATATAGAGGAGATCAGTTACAGCAAACATTCTCTTTATATTATATTATATTATATAGAGGAGAGCAGTTACTGCAAACATTCTCTTTATATTATATTATATTATATTATATTATATTATATTATATTATATTATATTATATTTATTGTATTATATAGAGGAGAGCAGTTACAGCAAACATTCTCTTTACATTATATTATATTATATTATATTATATTATATTATATTATATTATATTATATTATATAGAGGAGAGCAGTTACTGCAAACATTCTCTTTATATTATATTATATTATATTATATTGTATTATATAGAGGAGATCAGTTACTGCAAACATTCTCTTTATATTATATTATATTATATTATATAGAGGAGAGCAGTTACTGCAAACATTCTCATATTATATTATATTATATTATATTATATTATATTATATTATATAGAGGAGAGCAGTTACTGCAAACATTCTCATATTATATTATATTATATTATATTATATTATATTATATTATATTATATTATATTATATTATATTATATAGAGGAGAGCAGTTACTGCAAACATTCTCATATTATATTATATTATATTATATTATATTATATTATATTATATTATATTATATTATATTATATAGAGGAGAGCAGTTACTGCAAACATTCTCATATTATATTATATTATATTATATTATATTATATTATATTATATTATATTATATTATATTATATTATATAGAGGAGAGCAATTACTGCAAACATTCTCTTTATATTAACGTATATTATATTATATTATATAGAGGAGATCAGCTACAGCAAACATTCTCTTTATATTGTATTATATTATATTATATTATTATATTATATAGAGGAGATCAGTTACTGCAAACATTCTCTTTATATTATATTATATAAAGGAGAGCAGTTACAGCAACAATTCTAATGATACTATATTATTATATTAATTATATTACAGTTTTTCTCAGTTGCTTTGGTGCATTTCTCAGATCACAACTAAAATTCTTACTTGTTCAATCTCCACATTATCTACTTGTGCACCTCATAAAAGCAATTTCTCATTCTTTTGAACAAATTGCAGTACATTCATGCAGTTGATTATGTGCAAATGTATGCTGTTTCTTACATTATTAATTGCTTATGTCATGTTTATAAAAATGTATTATACTGGTTCTCTGTTGAATAGTCTTACCCCACAAAACATATAGGCATTAGTTCCATAAGTCATTAAATGCAGAATTGGTTGAACTAGTTGTCATAAACTGTCAAACATATTTTCTATACAATTCTATTAGACTTTTTTTGTCCTGAATTGTTGAATTGCAGAGGTGAGTTCTGAATTTCACTAATGAAGGGGAATGTAAAGCATTAGATCAATCAATGATCAACCAGTTCTCTATAATAGCTCAGAGTGCATCTCATGAAGCTTCATCTGGGATGCATACAGAGCACAACACGTTACACACTCTGAGAGAGGAAGAACAACAGGGTGAACAGCCGAGAAGAAGAAGAGGAGCAAGGATGTGTGGTGGAAGGGTAAGGAGGTAAAACAGAGGAACAGGCTAAGATTGTGTGTTTCAGAAGAAATAAGTGCCATTATTGTAGATCATGTTCTCATTCATGACCTTATGGCCGAGGCTGGATGAAGGGTGCAGCCGAATGTTGGGAGAACAACCGTGTGTCTTCAATCATTCAAGCGTTTGTAGACAGAACAGGTGTGTAATCAGACAGTGTTCACTCTACTGCACTGTACTGTTCACCATAAACTGTAGACTTACTGTAATGCTATAGGCTATTACAGAAGTCTACTTGCATTATACATTATACAGTAAATATACTTGATAGAGACACGTACATACAGTATATGTGTGATAGTCTTGTTTTTTATATCACAGTGCCACTGTACTGTAATCTTTTGTCAGACCAACAGTAAAAGTGCATATGTGAATCCTGTCCAGTCTCCTCTAGAGTAATGCGTATATGTGTGCTGTTTAAATTTATATGTCATTCAGATACAGTGCAGTATTTTGTATTTTCAATCATTGTCATCAAAATCGTAGCCATAGTTTACATCTGAAACTAAGCATTTTGACATTCTTGTTTGTGAACAATGACACAAGGATATGTTCTTTGATATTGTACTAAGGATTTTGAGCAAGTTACAGGAGTTTGATGGTAGGCTAATCTATTGTGTTCTGCTGTTTGTACGAAATGCACTTAGGTACTGGTGTGCAAATCTTAAGGATGATTCAATAAATGTACTAAAGTGACTGATAATAACTGTTAATAGAGCAGTTACAGCAAACATTATGTAACTGCTGTCTCTCTCTCTCTCTCTCTCTCTATATATATATAGAGAGTCTCTCTCTCTCTCTCTCTCTCTCTCTCTATATATATATATAGAGAGAGAGAGAGAGAGAGAGAGAGAGAGAGAAAGAGAGAGAGAGAGAGAGAGAGATAGAGACAGCAGTTACATATAGTCATAATACAAAAGAAAAAAAGTGTTTAAAAGAATCATGAATCAAGCTGACACGTTTAAATGTTTGTTTACAGATGTATTTTGTTCTTACTTTGATTTTAAAAGCCATTGGATCTACACTAACCCTAACCCTAACCCTAACCCTAACCCTAGCTCTGTCTCTGCCTGTCAGACTGACTGAGATCTGCTCATACTGTGATCAGCCGCCCTTCCCCCACAGCACTGACTCTGATCGCGCGCGCGCCCTTCCCCCACAGCACTGAGACTGATCGCGTGCGCGCCCTTCACCCACAGCACTGAGACTGATCGCGTGCGCGCCCTTCCCCCACAGCACTGAGACTGACTGCAGAGTGAAAGAGATGAGATGAATGAACTAACAGACTGACCAGTGACAGAGAGATAGGTAATCAGCAGTGCTGCTCAAAAGATGACAATCTGTTGTGGCTATGCGTTTTTAAAGCACTTTTACATTGTCTAACAGCTTCTCCGCCCTTTAATGTAAATACCATTCATTTATTAAATACATAAAAAGATAATGCTGTTAAATTACACGTTAAAGTTTAATTTTGAGCCTCGAAATAATCCACACTCCTTCCCCCTTCTTAACTCAAATAAATTCTGAAGTAGTTGTGGGACACTGATGAAATGACAACAACACAGACAAGTGCAGAACTGGAGATATACCAGCTCATATCAGCCCTGCTGTATATTTGCAGACATCAATTTACTATTTTGATTAATGATATTAGTAGAAAATAATATGCCTGTTCAAGAGATCTAGGTTGCTCATTTAGGCATTTTTTGCTCTTTTAAACCTGTGTTTGTACGCACATGCGCAGTGGTTCCTAGTTCGAGGCGGGTGGATTCGTTTAAAAGTGATCATGTGCTCTGTCCACTAGAAAAGACCGGAAAAGACACTCTGGAAAGACTCACTTCACCACAGGTTTTTTTGTTTTGTTTTTTTTTAGTTTGAAGAAAGAGTACTGTGATTAAAACTGTGGAAAAAAAGATTCTTGCCATCAGATAATGTTCTATTAGGTTAAATAAATGTAGTCACAATTTCAACGTGAAATCCAAATACGTAATTACGTCATTTACGCAAGTCTGCGACCGTGGATGTGTTTTCCCGGGAAATGCAGACACGTGACAATGGGACGCGAAACAGACGACGACAACCCCCACCACGCACGCATTAAAGGCTAAAGGTGAGATCTAGACTTGTCCTCAAAATGCATGATAACTAAATACATTGTGAAATATGAAAGTTAGTAAGATGTGTTTATTTTAGTTGTTTAATTATTTTTTCCTTAGGGTTTTATTTACTTCTCGACTGTATTTGAGTTTGCTTCTAATATGATGATTTGCTGCAATAAAGAAAAAGTTTATTGCCAACTTGTAGGCAATGGCCAGTAAATAGAATTTTGTTATTTTTTATATAATAGTACTTTAGATTCTGCAAATTAATCTAAACAACTGAGTCAGTGAT
Source organism: Abramis brama (assembly GCF_963993115.1). Classification (NCBI taxonomy): domain Eukaryota; kingdom Metazoa; phylum Chordata; class Actinopteri; order Cypriniformes; family Leuciscidae; genus Abramis; species Abramis brama. Next base: position 40,964,702 of record NC_139963.1, on the reverse strand, counting down.
AGTCTACTAGCCTATATCATTGTTTTTTTTTTTAATCAAAAGTGTTGTCAACTATCAACAGTAATTTGTATAAATAATGAAATAATGAATTCCATTTTTTTATATCATTATTATTTGATAATTTTTATTTTATATAATATTTTTTATTACATTATATGCCTGTTCTTATTATTATTTATCTTTATAGAGCTTTTTTGCCCAATGCCAGTACATAGACACTTTATAGTATTTTTATTGTGTGTGTCAAATCCAAAGCAGACCAAAAGCACATTAAAAATAGCCCCTATGAATCTAGCTGGTTACTGACTGAAAATCTCCCATACGCTCTTAAATCAAATATGAATATACAGTAGATTGATGTCAATTGTGGTCACAAGGCACACAAGAACTAATGGTTTTTGGCATCATTGACATTGCCTTTTTTATCTAAATGCCTGTTGTTGACTGGTCACATGTGCTGTCATTGAATAGAGCTCTGTTGATATAATATAAAGATATACTTTAGTGTTTAACAGAAAAAAACACAACACAGGTTTGGAACAACATGAGGTTCAATTGAAACAACAATTAATATAATTGTATGTTAATTATGTATGTTTTTGGGTGAACAATTCCAGTAAGATCAACAAGATTTTTTTAAATATGCTTATTTATTTCATTCACCTTATATTTATTTTATTTATTTTTTTCAGTCATTTCAAGAAAGAAATTCAGCATGCTGGGAAATAAAAGGCGTAAAAAACCTCTGCAGGACGCTGAGCATCACATTACCTGTGAAACCGACAAGCCTGGGCTTCGAGAGCAGTTCATCAGCAAATATAAAGGCAAGTATAAATTACTAAGCAGTTTAGTAATAACGTTAATCTACAAAACTGAGAATTTAATGTGAGGTGAGTCATATGGTTGTTAGGCCAACTAATATCCATGTTTCACAAGTTAAACAAAACCAGTTACATTTTTGCATTTCTGGTTCCATCAACCCAAAGTCAATGTTTATTTGCACATTCTGAACCCAGTTATGCATAATAAGCCGACAGTGCATGTGGTCATGTAAACGCAGACTAAGGTCACCATAAACAGCATAAGCATAAACCAATCGACACAGATAGATTTTTGCCCCTTATTTGCAGATTTGCCCGGCATGTAAACACATTAACCTCTGTGTTCTGTGGCTTATTGAAGGGAGCATGTGTGATGTGTGACAGGAAAGTGTCCTTATTTTGGATTAAAGCACATCCAGACAGAGCGAGTGTTTTCTTGACCCAAGAACCTCTTAAAAGTATTCTCATCTCGTTCAGAAGTGGTACAGTCAAAATCCTGCACCCGATACTGCATGAGAGGAGAATATGAGTCTGGAAGTTTTCCTCTGAAATTCTGGAATACTCTTGGGCTTTATTTAACATCACAACTGACATGACATATGAAATACACAGTCAGATAAACGAATGGTTAGGTTTTGACGTCATTAACCTGATTTACTTATAAAGTAGTGGTTTACGTGGTTATTGGTTTGCATGTAAACCTGGATAATGGATTATTTCAAGAAGGTGATTTTATTTTGTTATCAGCGTATCGGTGTGCATGTAAACATGATCAATGGGTTTTGGTTAAATTCCTGAAATAAGATCCATGGTTAGCACAAGATCAAGATATTTTCACGCTTTACTCCACAACATAAAATAGTAATACTCTCTTGTGTGTTTTTTTTAAAAGCCTTTACTTGTCTGGTAAAAGGCAGTTGTTAACAAGTGTCTAAATGGGAGACGGGTTGTCTGGGACATTAAACGTCATCAGCTGAACAGATTAACTCATCTAGTCACTTTCACAGCCTCGTTGTGTTTATAATCGCACTCTTGCAAACTATTCTAGGTAGATGTAGGGATGGGGATGTATACATCACACAATCAGTCAAACATGCATTATAATAATGCAGAAACATTATAAATATTACACAGGGAGATGGATTTTAAAGCTTTAGAGTTCCTGGAGGCACATTTATCAACAAAAAAAAAAAAAAACTCTATACTTTTATCTAAACTATAGAAGCCACATAAAACATCCATATACCACAAAGAAAAACTACCTGAAAGAGATGCAAATAATAAACAAACAGAATTGTCTTTTAAAATAATGCAACACAGTTGTTGAAGCTTCATCGTAAGGAAGTTGAAGTTGGTCAACCGTGGTGTAGTTTATAGATTAACTTTAGCTTATTTTCTGCAAATCCCAGTGGGTTTTTGTGGAGGAAACCAGGGGATGTTCAACTACTACCGGGTTGGCCTGCAAAAATAGGTTTGTGTAAGAAAATGTATGTAATTTTAACTGTATAATTTTAAGACTTAAAAGTATAATGTAAAGTATAAAAAGCAAATCATGCTTTGAGATTAGCCTGACTTTTGACTATTTTCCTTAAGTAATTTCCCTTTCACATCGTATAATGTACGTCATATGGTAGAGAACTTTTAGTAATAAAATAATAGTTGACATTAAAGAAACTGCAGCTAATGTATTTCTCCTCTTTAGAGCTTTCTTCCGACCGAACTGAACACTACACTGAAGCTGAGAACACGTTCCTGTTTGATTTTCAGTGGCATGGCAAAAATTGGTGGTGAGTACAGAACTGGTGGATTGATGTAGTAAGGATGCTAAAATATCTGGAACTGTAAAATACTTAGGATGTGTTCATACCTGGAGTTCTGTTCGCTTGGTTCGTTTGGTCCGGGTCCGCTTAGTGTTCAGATTGGCATTTCTATTGTCAAACCTGTTATGCTTGACCAGTCTGTCCTTTTTAGGGTCACATCTTCCTGTTTTTGGTTCGTTTACATGTCTCTGGGTCCATGTTACATTCTTTTTTCATTCGAACCGCACCAGAGTTCGTTTGGAAGCCAACTGAGACCTATTTATTCAGCATCTGGATCCTCTTGTTTGGTGGCACCAGGTTTCAGATGGCAGTGTTCACACTTATTCAAATTAACCACACTAACAGTCTAAACAAACATGCCAGGTGTGAACACACCCTAATAATTAAAATTCAACATGAACTGACATTAAGAGTACTGAGTGCAGTTTCCTTGAGTCATCTAAATTGGCTTTCCCTGTATTCCCTAAAGAGAACAAAATGATTAATTTTAGATGCCTTTATCTGAGAGCTGAGAGGATGTTGCAGTGCGCCATTTAATCTCATATATCATATAGATCAGTGGTTCTCAGACCCTCCTCTCTGCAGATTCTGTATGTCTCCTTCACCTGACACACTCAGTTGAGTTCATAGAGCTGTGTTCTGATGATGAACTCCTCATCTGAATCAGGTGGATTAAAACACCAGACATACAGCATATGCAGAGTGGTGGGTTCCCAGGACTGGGGTTCAGAACCACTTATAATAACTGTACATGTCTAGCTAGTACTGAGTGGTCATTTTATGTCTTTATAGCATGGATGCATCTAAAGAAGACTCGTCCTTGGGAAGACTTATGTAAATGATGAAACCAGAAATACTTGCAAAATGAGAACCGTTGAAGTGAGCAGAAAACCTCACCTGTGTCTCTTTGCTGTACGAGACATTCTACCAGGGGAGGAAATCACTTACAATTATGGCGACTCAGATTGGCCATGGCGAGTCAAGGTACTATCAAGAAAATGCTAAAGAGATTAATCAGTAATTCTCACAAATCTCATAATCTTAACTCTCATTCTGATTAGTTACCATGTGATTGTGGTCTCATATTTCTCAAGCCTTTGAATAAAGCATCAGCAGAATCCACTGATAAAAAGCCAGCCAGCAGTTTGGGTCTGCAGAAATCGGTAAGTCCACTTTAAAACATCTGTATCATTATATTATTGACTCTTTCAGCGTAGAGTTGTGTGTGAAAGAAATGATAGATAACGTGTAGGACAGCTAGAGGAATGAACATGAACAAGTTTTTCTGTCCTTTACAAATATTCTGATTTTGATATTCACTGGTTTCTTTTCTGACATCCAGCCCCATTGTTCAGCTTCTGTTTCTTCTCCTGAATTGGACAAGGTGAACAGCAATGGTCCATATAAGCAGTCAGGCAAAGCAATAACATCAATGAATAAAACGGTAACCATCTCATACATGCAGCAACTATCTACTGATGTTTACTGCCAGCTAGTTGAAAGTGCAGTGAGTGATTTCTGAGAAACACTATTGATATTTGAAATCGACACCCAAACAGACACACCCCTCCCTTCATTGCTCGGCCCCCAAAATAATGAACACGCAACACAGGCAACCACTAACAGCTGGCGCTCAGGTGTTCAACTCGAAAAGATCTTTATCGCTGGCAAACCATAGGATGCTTTTTAAAGGTTTGGTTTTAGTTGATTGTAGGTGCATATCCACTTCATCCAGCACACGTGTGTAATAGTAGTGGGAAGTTCGGATCATTTTACTGACTCAGATCTTTAAATCTCGTTCATCAAAATGAACAAATCTTTTTTCAAGTTATTTCGTTCATTTCAGCAGAATGTATTTAAAATGTTACATGTTAGCCAAATTCCCCAAACACATCAAATGTTGATCGCATTTAGAATAAGAAAAAAATTGCAATGCAAGAAAAAGGCCATATTATGAGAAACAGTTAATTTATTTATTTGGGTCTTCAGGCTATGCATTCTGTTAGTTTACCTCACCTCCCGATCTAAGCCGTTCGATCATCCCGTGATCCTCATAAACTGAGCTTTGCAGTCTGTAGTACCAGATACAGTATTGATTAGTTCACGTTTCGAGTCTATCGACTTTGGGTTCAAGTCATTCGTGCATCACGTGACAGCCCCATATAGGCTGAGCTATGCAGTCGCTACCGGATACAGAATTGATTAGTTCATCTTTTGAGTTTTCGTGGACTTGATAGGTGAACTAATCATTTATCTTTCCGGTACTGACAGCATAGCCTCTGTGGGACTGACCGGAAGAACGAAAGACTTGGACCCGAAGTCTCGAGAGATGAACTAATCATTTCTGTTTCCAGTACAGAACCCATGGGATGTTGGGCATGTGCGGTCAGCGCAAAATGAACGAATCACTCTCTGAGACAACTCGGTAGTCCCGAGTCATATTAAAGATTCGTTCATGACGACCCGTCACTAGTGTATAAACGCTTCAAATGATACAAAATTGTATTGCCATTAGAAATGTACTTATGTACCCACACTTATGTAAAATGTACCCACAATTAAAACAAACAAACTAAAAATGACTTGGATGGTATGGAGTAAATGTAGCGCCTTACTACCAACCTCTGCTAGTTAAGTATAGTTATTGGTTCAGAGTTTAAATGTCTGACTCTGAACCAATGTAACTATTAATGTGACTATTGTCACAATTTGTATGTAAAGTTTGTATAAATGTTTGTTTAGAGTTTTTATTTTATTAATGATCTTTGCTTTGAAATGTGCAAAACATTTTTTGTTCACTCCTACAGTGTGTTTGTTCTTGTCTGAAATGGGTGCCACAGTTTTCAATATTGCTAATGTACATTTTATTCTTGTTTAAGCTAAATACCTCTTTATATATCTGCAGAAGCGGTTTCAATCAAGATTGGCAAAATTAAGACAACATCATGAAGATTGCTATGAACGTTTTAACAGAGCAGAAATTGAAAAGGAACACAAGATTGCTAAACAGCAATCACAAAAAGTTTGTTTGGTGAGTAATATGTGAACATAATCACACTATTCTGTGATCAACGCCTCAGTCAATTAACGGTTAATTATTTTATTATTCATTTATTTTATTAATTAACAGTTTGCTTAGTCCTTTTGCTTTTAGACCTTATATTTTTATTCAAATTATATTTCAAGCTGTCACAGTCATCCTCAGTCGCATCCACATCTGATGCACCCTCTTCATCGGCACCCTGTGCTTTGTCCACCTCTATAATGGCCTCATCAACCTCATGCTCTCCTGCCCTGTCCTCATCACCGTCACCAGCTCCTGCGCCACCCATGCCACCTTCATCCTCGCCTGGGCAGCCTTCATCATCATCATCTTCGCCTGGGCAGCCTTCATCATCCTCGCCTGGGCAGCCTTCATCATCCTCATCCTCGCCTGGGCAGCCTTCATCATCCTCATCCTCGCCTGGGCAGCCTTCATCATCCTCATCCTCGCCTGGGCAGCCTTCATCATCCTCATCCTCGCCTGGGCAGCCTTCATCAGCTTCGCCTGGGCAGCCTTCATCATCCTCGCCTGGGCAGCCTTCATCATCTTCGCCTGGGCAGCCTTCATCATCCTCGCCTGGGCAGCCTTCATCATCTTTGCCTGGGCAGCCTTCATCATCCTCGCCTAGTAGGCAGCCTTCATCATCCTCATCCTCGCCTGGGCAGCCTTCATCATCCTCATCCTCGCCTAGGCAGCCTTCATCATCCTCGCCTGGGCAGCCTTCATCATCCTCATCCTCGCCTAGGCAGCCTTCATCTTCATCATCCTCATCCTCGCCTGGGCAGCCTTCATCATCCTCATCCTCGCCTGGGCAGCCTTCATCATCATCATCCTCGCCTGGGCAGCCTTCATCATCCTCATCCTCGCCTGGGCAGCCTTCATCATCATCATCCTCGTCTGGGCAGCCTTCATCATCATCATCATCCTCGCCTGGGCAGCCTTCATCATCCTCGCCTGGGCAGCCTTCGTCATCCTCGCCTGGGCAGCCTTCATCATCCTCGCCTGGGCAGCCTTCATCATCCTCATCCTCGCCTAGGCAGCCTTCATCATCCTCGCCTGGGCAGCCTTCATCATCCTCATCCTCGCCTAGGCAGCCTTCATCTTCATCATCCTCATCCTCGCCTAGGCAGCCTTCATCATCCTCATCCTCGCCTGGGCAGCCTTCATCATCCTCGCCTGGGCAGCCTTCATCATCCTCATCCTCGCCTAGGCAGCCTTCATCATCCTCGCCTGGGCAGCCTTCATCTTCATCATCCTCGCCTAGGCAGCCTTCCTCTTCATCATCCTCATCCTCGCCTGGGCAGCCTTCATCATCCTCGCCTGGGCAGGCTTCATCTTCATCATCCTCGCGTGGGCAGCCTTCATCTTCATCATCCTCATCTTTGCCTAGGCAGCCTTCATCATCCTCATCCTCGCCTAGGCAGCCTTCATCATCCTCGCCTGGGCAGCCTTCATCTTCATCATCCTCATCCTCGCCTGGGCAGCCTTCATCTTCATCATCCTCGCCTGGGCAGCCTTCCTCTTCATCATCCTCATCCTCGCCTGGGCAGCCTTCATCATCCTCGCCTGGGCAGGCTTCATCTTCATCATTCTTGCCTGAGCAGCCTTCATCTTCATCATCCTCATCCTCGCCTGGGCAGCCTTCCTCTTCATCATCCTCATCCTCGCCTGGGCAGCCTTCATCTTCATCATCCTCGCCTGGGCAGCCTTCATCTTCATCATCCTCGCCTGGGCAGCCTTCATCTTCATCATCCTCGCCTGGGCAGCCTTCATTGCCTTCCTATGCGCAGCCTTCATCATCATCATCATCATCTTCTCTTGCTCCACCCTTATCTTCACTCTTATCTGTGATTCAAAATCGCAGATGTCTGAGACACTCTCATTAAGGGAGGTGGGTAGATTAATTTGCTTAATTATTGGGATGGTCTGGCTGTATTGCACTTGTAGAACTAACAATAGATTATATGAAATTATATATTATTTATATTTGTTTGTATTTCTCCTCTTCCAGATATCCTCTTTAAGGCCATCAAGAAAAAGACAGGTATGTGACTTGCCATGTGATACTTTATATGCTCAATTTTTTTGGCATAATTATGACTTTGCTTGCCAGTATCCACAATGCGATGAAACATAATGTTACAGGAACCACTGCCTTGAGTAAGTGTTATATTCTCTCATTCAGTATTCAGGAAGTACCGTCTGTGACACAGACTACAGCGATGTCACAGACTACAGCGATGTTGACCAAACATACCAAAAATCAGCTCAGATGAATCGGATGGTAGTTCTTCTGGACATGACATGGTCAAAAATGGCCAGACACCTTGAGTTTGTCCATCGCAGAGGGAACACTGCAGCTGGCAAAAATGAGTAAAGTCCTAATGGCCATGGAGAAAGGAACACTGTCTGACTACAAAGGAAAGATGCATCTGTCAGTATGAACTACACGCGAAACTTCATCATAGTTCATAAAGGACACTATTTTCTTGAAACCTTTGCTCACTTCTAAGCCGACTGGTGTGTTTAGAGCACACAGAGGTCGAACTCTTTTCCTGCCCTGGGCATCATCATCTTTAGGTTTCAGAGGACAGTTTTTGATATGTTTCCAAAGGCTACGCTTGTTATAAGGCCCTTGGCAGTAAATGCAGTGAATAAATTCTTTGGCTCTTTGTCTATTTTTTGAACGGTAGTAGGCAATCATCTCCCCATGTCCTTGTCTCACCACATCTGTGTTGTGGGCAAAGTTGCCCCTTTTTCAAAGGAGGTTCAACTGTACTCGTCTTTCTTTGGAATGTTTTGGAAATGCTATTGCCTTTACAACCCCCACTTCGTTGCGATGGACAAATTCAAGGTGTCTTGCCATTTTTGAATATGGCTTAGAGCAATTAAGGCAATACTGCTTCTTGTACGCCTTGCGGAGTTCCGTCTTTGGTGATGGCATTGACTGAATAAAAGTCTTATCACCAGACAAGGTGTTTGTCTCTTTAGATTGGCATTTCATCTTTTTTGGTGATGGTACAGTCATAAATTGATCAGATGAACTACCTGCCTCGTTGGGAGATGTTGGATGTATCAAAGCACTTTTGACAATGTCATGTCCAGAAGAACTACCATCCGATTCATCTGAGCTGATTTTTGGTATGTTTGGTCACATCAGACCCCATCCTGTTGAACAAGTGCTCTCCCAGCTGCTAATGGCCATGGAGAAAGGAACACTGTCTGACTACAAAGGAAAGAAACTTGATGACATTGAAATTGACCCAAATGGTACGAGTATACTTGGACTGTCTGTGTGTATCTGTTCTTTACATATTTGCAAAACAATGTATATGTTACCGGCAAAGTGTGTAATCCGGAATTCTATAGAATGCCCTAGGTAATGTAGGTAGGTAACTTAGGTAACCATCAGGCATTCTATACAATAACGGGATTTCACACTTTGCCGGTAACATATATAATCATGTCACAGATGGTAAGTATAAGCAATAAAGTGTAAATTTTTTTGTCAGTGAATTATTTAGAGCAACTTGAGGCCCAAGGTGATTCCATGTCAAGTGATGAGGAGGATTACAGTGACCTATCTCAGAAAACAGCACCAGCAGAGACTGATCAACTTGTTCAATCTGATCAATCTGTTTCATGGGAGGATCAAGGTAAGAAAAATCTCTAAACTACACAAACAACAATAATCAAATAAACATGAATCAGCTCCATGCAGCAATATCCAGCCAAATGAAAAAAATATACACATTAGGACACATTAGTCTTGATTTGGTCTTTACTCACCAATTTAGTTGTAATGAGAATGTGTAATGAGTATTTACTTGTTTTTAACTATTTCATAGGTTCTTCAAACGCTCCAAAAAAGAAATGGGAGGACAGTGAGGTAAAAGCAGTAGAGAGACACATGATGAAGTTCATCAAGACATACAAAGTTCCTGGTAAGCAAGACTGTGAAAGATGCATTCACGCAGAGCCAGAAGCTTTGAAGCAGCGAACATGGACTGGTGTGAAAAATTATGTGCGGAACAGGATCACGACTCTTAAAGAAAAGGTGGTTTGTAGGGTGGCACAAACACTTTAACACTTTGCACATTATGCTCTTTTTGTAAGAAATGGAGCTAAATTAAAAGAAATGAGGATATAGGTGTAGAAATATTTTGAGGATGGAATGAAACAGAATATAAAGTGCAAAGTTAGAGTATAAGAAGGCTAATGAAGAAGTAGAGGATATTAAGATAGTCAATTTTCATTATTCAGTTTTCTTTGTTCAGTTGCAATGAAGTTGGATGGAATGTCATGTTAAACTTTTTGATATTTCTGTCATAGAGGGAGGAGAGAATGTTAAGAGGATAAAAAGGGAAGAGTGAATAGGTGTGTTGGACATGGGCCGTGGCTGGATGTAACCGATCGGTGAGAGTTGCAGTGTGCAGGCGGGAGGAGCTGAAAACAGACACGTGAGTCGGACACTTTCTGCTTCCCGTAGTGACGCAGAGCCAGAAGCTTTGAAGCAGCGAACATGGACTGGTGTGAGAAATTATGTGCGGAACAGGATCACGACTCTTAAAGAAAGGGTGGTTTGTAGGGAGGCACAAACACTTTAACACTTTGCACATTATACTCTTTTTGTAAGAAATGGAGCTAAATTAAAAGAAATAAGGATAAAGGTATAGAAATTAAAATTGAGAGACGCTCACGCTGTGTTTGCATACTTTACCACAGCTGAAGTGAAATAAATGCATTATTTGCCAAATACACAGATATTTCAGAGACATTTTCATGCAATACATGTACTGCTTAATACAGCATCTGTTTGTACAAGAATAAAGTTCAACATAAGCCTAAATACCGATGAAGTGGGGTCTACATTGTATCAGTTTTATTTGGATAAACATGACAATATAACAGCGTGACTACATGAAAGGGGATTTCACTGTTATAAAAACAGATTTGTGAGCATTAGTGGAACTAAAGGTGTGAGAATTAACTCTTAATCATTGTGTTGCAGTGGATTCGGCCAATCGTGGATCAGTTGTGTCGTCATCAGAGCTCATGAGTCGCTCTGGAGAAGCTGCGCTGGCTGAGTCCTCCTGCTCTCCAATCGCTCTCGCCGTACTCTGATACCATACGTCACAGTCACGGGGCTTCGCTGTCTGAAGTCGGACACAAGTTCTAACCGGCATGCACTGCTCAAGTCAGCTGCTGATCGGTCTGCGCAGCGCTGCATGAAGTCCAACAAGCCTAATGCTCTCCTCCCTCTTTACATCCCTTTACATTCTCCTCCCTCTTTACATCCCTTTACATTCTCTCCTCCCTCTTTTCATCCCCTTTACATTTTCTCCTCCCTCTTTACGTCCCCTTTACATTCTCCTCCCTCTTTACATCCCTTTACATTCTCTCCTCCCTCTTTACGTCCCCTTTACATTTTCTCCTCCCTCTTTACGTCCCCTTTACATTCTCTCCTCCCTCTTAACATCCCCTTTACATTCTCTCCTCCCTCTTTACGTCCCCTTTACATTCTCTCCTCCCTCTTTACGTCCCCTTTACATTCTCTCCTCCCTCTTTACATCCCCTTTAAATTCTCTCCTCTCTCTTAACATCCCCTTTACATTCTCTCCTCCCTCTTTACATCCCCTTTACATTCTCTCCTCCCCTTTTACATTATCTCCTCCCCTTTACATCCTCTTTACATTCTCCCCTCCCTCTTTACATTCTCTCCTCCCTCTTTACATTCCCCTTTACATTTTCTCCTCCCTCTTTACGTCCCCTTTACATTCTCTCCTCCCTCTTTACGTCCCCTTTACATTCTCTCCTCCCTCTTTACATCCCCTTTATATTCTCTCCTCCCTCTTTATGTCCCCTTTATATTCTCTCCTCCCTCTTTACGTCCCCTTAACATTCTCTCCTCCCTCTTTACGTCCCCTTTACATTCTCTCCTCCATCTTTACGTCCCCTTTACATTAGGCTTGTTGGACTTCATGCAGCGCTGCACAGAACGATCAGCGGCTAACTTGAGCAGTGCTTGATGGTTAGAACTTGTGTCCGACTTCAGACAGCGACGCCCGTGACTGTGCCATAAGGCATCAGAGTACAATGAGAGTGATTGGAGAGCAGGAGGACTCAGCCAGAGCAGATTCTCTAGAGCGACTCACGAGCTCTGATGATGACACAGCTAATCCACGATTGGCAGAGTACACCGCTTGACAACGATCACGTGCGTTTCATGTTTCTTCTCACACCTTCAGTTCCACTAAGGATCACAAATCTGTTCTTTATAACAGTAAAAGCTCTTTTCATGTAGTTCTTTTCAAAATAAAACAATGTAGACCCCACTTCACTGGTATTTAGGCTTATTTTGAACTTTATTCTTGTACAAACAGTAGTGCATGTATTGAATGAAAATGTCTCTGAAATATCTGTATCTGGAAAATAATGCGTTTATTCCACTTCAGCTGTGGTAAAGTATGCAAACTTAGCCTGAGCGTCACTACGGGAAGCAGAAAGTGTCTGACATCACATTCTCTCGTCTGCACACGGCAACTCTCACCAATCGGTTACATCCAGCCACAGCCCATGTCCAGCACACCTAATATAAGGGATGAATAGAGGGAGTAAATGTAAAGAGGATGAAAAGAGGGAGGAGTAAAGCGGGTAAAAAGAGTGAGGAGTAGAGTTAGAGGATGAAGAGGAGGAGTAAAGAGGATGAAAAGAGGGAGTAGTAAAGAGGGTAAAAAGATGGAGGAGTAGAGTTAAAGAGGATAAAGAGAGGGAGGAGTAAAGCGGGTAAAAAGAGTGAGGAGTAGTTAGAGGATGAAGAGGAGGAGTAAAGAGGGTAAAAAGAGGGAGGAGTAGAGTTAAAGAGGATGAAAAGAGGGAGGAGTAAAGGGTAAAAAGAGGGAGGAGTAGAGTTAAAGAGGTGAAGAGGAGGAGTAGAATTAAAGAGGATAAAGAGGGAGGAGTAAAGCGGGTAAAAAGAGTGAGGAGTAGAGTTAAAGAGGATGAAGAGAAGTAGAGTTAAAGAGGATGAAAAGGAGTAAAGTGGGTAAAAAGAGGGAGGAGTAGAGTTAAAGAGGGAGGAGTAGAGTTAAAGAGGGAGGAGTAGAGTTAAAGAGGGAGGAGTAGAGTTAAAGAGGATGAAAAGGAGTAAAGCGGGTAAAAAGAGGGATGAGTAGAGTTAAAGAGGGATGAGTAGAGTTAAAGAGGGAGGAGTAGAGTTAAAGAGGGAGGAGAGAATGTAAAGGAGGAAGTAGAGAGATTTTGAAGAAGGGTGGATGGAGGAAGTACAGAGGATAGTTGGGCACTGAGAATCATTCCCACCTCCAAGTTAATTGATTTTTCATTGTTGTTCTTTTAAAAAAAAGAATAATTTGAAGTTCTGTCATTAACTGCAATGTGCACTTTCAACACAATGTGTCCAAGACTGTTAATATTAAAGAGTCATTTAATCGGAGTGTGTGTCACTAGAGTCCCCAAAGAGTCGTTCAATTGGAGTGTGTGTGTGTGTCACTTGAGTCCCCAAAGAGTCATTTAATCGGAGTTTGTGTGTGTCTCGAGTCCCCAAAGAGTCATTTAATCGGAGTGTGTGTGTGTGTCACTAGAGTCCCCAAAGAGTCATTTAATCAGAGTGTGTGTCACTAGAGTCCCCAAAGAGTCATTTAATCGGAGTGTGTGTGTCTCTCTAGTCCCCAAAGAGTCGTTTAATATGAGTGTGTGTGTGTCACTAGAGTCCCCAAAGGGTCATTTAATCGGAGTGTGTGTGTGTCACTAGAGTCCCCAAAGGGTCGTTTAATCGGAGTGTGTGTGTCACTTAAGTCCCCAAAGAGTCATTTAATCGGAGTGTGTGTGTCACTTAAGTCCCCAAAGAGTCATTTAATCGGAGTGTGTGTGTCACTCGAGTCCCCAAAGGGTCATTTAATCGGAGTGTGTGTGTGTCACTAGAGTCCCCAAAGAGTCATTTAATCGGAGTGTGCGTGTCACTCGAGTCCCCAAAGGGTCATTTAATCGGAGTGTGTGTGTCACTAGAGTCCCCAAAGGGTAATTTAATCGGAGTGTGTGTGTCACTCGAGTCCCCAAAGGGTCATTTAATCGGAGTGTGTGTGTGTCACTAGAGTCCCCAAAGAGTCATTTAATCGGAGTGTGTGTGTCACTTCGAGTCCCCAAAGGGTCATTTAATCGGAGTGTGTGTGTGTCACTAGAGTCCCCAAAGGGTCATTTAATCGGAGTGTGTGTGTCACTAGAGTCCCCAAAGAGTCATTTAATCGGAGTGTGTGTGTCACTCGAGTCCCCAAAGAGTCATTTAATCGGAGAGTGTGTATCACTATTTTTATTTGTATAGAGTTTTTTTTGACAATTACTACACTTTACAGAAGAACATGCCTAATGTCTTAACCCCAGTGTGTAGCCAAAGATGACTCTGATGAGGAAAACTCCTTAAGATGTTTTTGTGATAATGATTAGTTTACAGTCGATGCTAAATTAACTAGAGGGATGCAGCCGGTGGTCAGTGAAAGGTTCTCTGCCATGAAGTGAAGTCCGTTTTATTTCTATAGCGCATGATACAATACAGATGGTTTCAAAGGAGCTTCACAGACATAAAATAACTTGCAAATGTCAACAATTATGAAATGAATAATGTAGAGCTGTTTTACAGTTGAAATTAAAGACAATAGTGTTATTATTCAGCTCAATTCTGTTCATCTTTTGCTTCTGATAGTCAATCAGTCAAATCAATAATATTTCTGAATGTTAATTGTCATTCCCCAACTGAGCAGCCAAAGGCACTTGATCTCAAGCTACAAATCAGACAAAAAATGTAGGCTACCCATTTACAGTGATCTTGCAGAAAAGAAGAAACCCAGTTTACTCTCTCACACCTGTATCTCTGCACTAGCTTGATTTCACTGTCCAGTATTGGAACTTTGAATTGTAATATTCTACTTCTGTCTTCTTAGGATAAATAATATATAACATCTCAACAATGTCCTGAAAGTATACCTTAACCAGAGTATGTGTATCACCATGGTCCTCAAAGTATGACTTCATCAGAGTTTGTGTTTAATGTCCCCAAAATGGACATAAAAAATACTGTCCCTAAAGTGAAGGCAAAATGTCAGGTCTTTAAGGAAGGCTTTTATTGATAAAATCAAGTGATAATTGTGATGACAGCTTCTCCAGAAGTGCAGTCATATCTTTCTTTTGTCTCTAGACCCTTCAGAAAGGGGTGTCCCTAAAGGTAGGGTTCCCAGTCATACGTCCTCACATTGTGGTTAAGTAGGTATGTGTGTGTGTGTGTGTGTGTGTGTGTGTGTGTTCACACACACACACACACACACACTCAGAGTTTTTGAGTTTAGAGTTTATAAGTATATAAATTGATGAGTTTATAAGTGTAAGAGTTTTTGAGTTTAGAGTTTATAAGTTTTAAATGAGTTTAGAGTTTATAAGTTTTAATGAGTTTAGAGTTTATAAGTTTAAATGAGTTTAAGAGTTCAGAGTTTATTAATTTATGAGTTTAAGAGTTCATAAGTCTATGAATTCATGAGTTTATAAGTTAATTAGTTTATAAGTGTATGAGTTTAGAGTTCATTAGTTTAAATTAAATGGGTGAGAGTTATGTTATAAGTTATGTATGTTAGTTTAAAGTTTAACTTAGCTTGAAGTTTAAATTAGTTTAAAATAGTTTGAAGTTTAAATTAGTTTAAAATAGTTTGAAGTTTAAAGTTGTTTAAAGCTTAAAGTAGTTCAAAGTTTGAAGTAGTTTAAAAGAACTTCTTTAAAAGAAGTTGCTAGAAAGAAAGAAAGATTAGTTAGAAAGAAAGATAGATTAATTAGAAAGAAAGATGGATTAGTTAGATAGAAAGAAAGAAAGTTTAGTTAGAAAGAAAGAAAGAAAGAAAGAAATAAAGAAAGAGAAAGAAAGAAAGAAAAAGATTAGTTAGAAAGAAAGAAAGAAAGAAAGAAAGAAAGAAAGAAAGAAAGAAAGAAAGAAAAAGATTAGTTAGAAAGAAAGAAAGAAAGAAAGAAAGAAAGAAAGAAAAAGATTAGTTAGAAAGAAAGAAAGAAAGAAAGAAAGAAAGAAAGAAAGAAAAAGATTAGTTAGAAAGAAAGAAAGAAAGAAAGAAAAATATTAGTTAGAAAGAAAGAAATAAAGAAAGAAAGAAAGAAAGAAAGAAAGAAAGAAAGAAAGAAAAAGATTAGTTAGAAAGAAAGAAAGAAAGAAAGAAAAAGATTAGTTAGAAAGAAAGAAAGAAAGAAAGAAAGAAAGAAAGAAAGAAAGAAAGAAAAAAAAAGAGAAAGATTAGTTTCTCATTAGATTAGATTAGCTCATATAGTATATAGAACGGCA